>NC_088201.1:149680419-150026546 GCF_037126465.1 Ornithodoros turicata
CACATGTTCTCGGCATCCTCTACAGCAACTGCTCCTTGGCTTAAAATCCAGAAACTACACACACACAAAAAAAAAATGTAGAACAGACGACACATCAAAAAGGACACGACAAAATGATTGGGACTATGTTATGCTATACATTTTTTTTGTGTGTGTGTCTCTCTGGTTCTGCATTTTTGTGAACATGTGCCATGTTGCCGGCACCCTTGCCCTCTTGACACAAAAACACCCCCAGACATAAAAATGCAGAAAAAAAAGTAGAGAACTCCAACTTAACATAACAAGAGAGAACAAAGACGGGGACACAGGAAGCTTCCAGAGTCTTGGCACATACGCAGTGACCCCTCGGTTTGTAACAAAAGCCGTGGCCCCTCCCCGAACAATACTCCCATTTCCTTAAACAGCGACCGGTTGTACAATCTCTCATTCAGTTTGGCACTGATGATGTCCGTCGCATGACGGATGAAACGTCTGAGTAAACCTTGTTATTTTGTTATCTTAAGTCGGAGTTCTCTACTTTTTTTGTCTAGTTATGTCGTCTCCCAGCTTTTGGAGTCTTTTTGCATAAAGATGCAGGTTGTGAGAGGCACATAAACACTGCTTACATTGCTAACCTGTCTGTCACAAGACATGTGAAAGGATTGCCAGATTAAAATTCAGTAATACAAAAATGATTTTGAAATACATAATTCCAATAGAAGGGAGAGTAAACATTGGAATAACAGGTAAAGGTAAAGCACTGAAGTGTTGGCATTCTTCTGATGTGTATGATATACTGCTCTATTTAACCCATGACATATATGTTGTCAAACATTAACTTCTTGCATTCAACATCAAGATGCTATACCTATTCCATCTAAGCGACTCGTCTCTACACGGACACATGGCACACCATTATGGCACAAAGATTTGATATCTCTGCTTGTATAAAGCAAATACTGTGCCAAAATTGTGTAACTTACATGACATACTGTATCTGCTGAGATATGTTACGGGAGAAATACTCCTGAAGCGATTAAAGAAAGTGCATATGAGTACATATGCTTTGCAAAGTTGTTCCAAACGTCCAAGTAGTTGTTACAAAGTATGTTCGTGTTGAATTGGCAAAGCATTAGTCATCTCACAAAAGAAACTAGTGAGGAATGCGAAGCCGCAAGCACTGCTGCATGGCCATGTTCACAATGGGCAATGACGCTTTTCACTTTGCGTACCGCGGACTGACTATGCTCAATGAGTGGTTTACAGTGTTTATGATTGATGTAGGCCATGGCAACTACCGATGAACTTTGCAGAGTGTGCAATGACATATTTTGTGAACAAGACAAACCTCAATATAATCCCATGTAATTTTTATCCTACAATTAATTGAGTTCAGGGTTTCAGGTATTTAGGTGTGCACCTCTCTTCTGATATTTAGTGGAAATCACACAGTAGTTACGCACCCTCTAAGCCTCTTTAAAAAATTGCCTTCTTGAAGTGGACACGAAAACTACCTTTCGCAGACAGTACGCTGCTGGCATACAAAACCCTTGTACAAAGTGCCTTAGAAACGGTACAAATGACATCATACTGTTCATCATAAAAACAAATGACATCGCACTGTTCAACAGAGCCACCAATTTGGTACAGCTAAGCTACGATCAAAGCTAGGGGGGACGAGTTCGCATCAAAAAGGCACGGTCTTGAGAGGATTACGTGATCTCTGAGAGAGCACGCGACTTTCGGTGCTACTTTACTTGCAAGAGGAGGCAGCGAACAAGTGCCCATTCGTGGATCCCGATGTGATGTGATGTGATGTGAATAAAGAAAAAAATGGGGATGTAAGTTTCGACGAAGTCAAACTGGCTACCCCAGTACACTTAATACAGAAAGTTCATCTGATGATGAGATGATGAAAACGCAAAAGGATGATGTCCAGAGACGAACAGAGATGATAATTGAGTTCAACATGTAGGTCAAAAGTTCAAGAGCTGCGCCCAAGTTAGAGTAAAGTGGCGGAATCACCGGGGGCACACACAGGACACATCACACATTCACCGTGTCATAGGATGTCCATAAGCCCGGTTGCATGCAAAAAGTCTTCAAGTGCCCTTAGCGCCTTGTCGGACGAAGGAGGACCTAATAGTGGATCCCAGCCCTCCCCTCCCGATTTGTTTCTGTATCAGTTTGTCTACCAATGTCATGATGACATTTATATTCTGTTGAGTTTCTTACGTGCTGTCCGAGACATGTATCTAGGTAGGTATGCCAAGAAATTTTTTTTATTATTAACCTTTTTTGTAGTTTGAATCCCTCAAAAACCATTGCACAGCACCAGAACACAAAGGCTACATAATGACCCAGTTTCACCAACCTTTTCAGCATCTGAACTAAGATGAACGGTCATTAAACTATCTGCTTCAGTAAAGGAGTTATTACTGAAGTATTCACCACATCACCGATGAAAAAAAAGAAGTGTCTGTTAAGTTCAAGAATTGGCAACCCTTGATATTAGTTCAGTTAACCAGAGTTGGTGAAACCGGGCCTATGGAAGTCACCGAAACATTGATCACATCACAAACCAAAGTTTGTAAAAACAATTGAGTGCATGAAGGTTTGGCAATTGTGAGTAGCATTTGAACTGCTGCCTATGTAGCTGCAGCATAATTACGAGTAATTCAGAAAAAGTAGTACAAAATTTGAGGGTGCTCTACTCTGTCTTCCTCTGCATGGTACTAGAAACTGTGATGATTCCAAGTGCTCATCCTCTTGGCCCAGATCCTGCAGCAGATTTATCAGCCATTTGTGTTCCTATTTGTGGTACTGTGGCAAACTAGCCACTCCACCCACATACCAGCATTCCTAGGTTACACATAACATGTAGTTGAAGTGTATACGAAGAGGGGAGTCAAGTCCTGTAGATCACATAAACAACACGGAGGTCACACAACTTGGAGGTCCACGCCTCCTCAGGTCGTACCTGAGGAAGCGTGGACCTCCACGCGAAAGCTTGTACAAATTAAACTTAAACAAAAATCTTCATTGTCGGTTGTGTATTTTGTTTATGTAACATGTAGTTATAAGAGTGGTTTAAACCACCTCGCAGAAGTTGCAAATGTTGTTCATCAACTTTATTTTGAGATGGACAGGGAGTTTCATTGCCTGGGGCGATACTGTACCCCATAGCTGCTTGTGGTGTGAGGAAGGAAATAATGTCCCATGGAGTCCAAAATTGCCAGAAGAGCTTTGAGAGTAGCCATTCGTGGGCTCGATTTAGCCATAAGCCAAGCAATTTTATCTGAAAATGGTAGTTTGGAAATCTTGGTAGTGTGGGCAGTGACACAGAATATACTCTTGGTCTTGTAGAGCTCTGCAGTGACAGTACCTGAGAGAGTCAACTTGCCTCAGATGGTAATGACACTGAGCTGTAAATGCCCCATTGAGTCACAGTGCACCATCTTGGCGAGAAGTGTTTTGTGGCATCCAAAAACCAAGCTCTGGGCCAACATTGCTCAGTATAGACGGGAGGAAAATGTCAGTTGTCCATTGACAGGAAGACTATTTATACAATCCATTGATGTGTTGTCTGACGAGGTCTGCTGTCTACATGACCAGTAACAGTCCTTTGCTACCTTTCACTGTGATTTATTTAAACACCTCCCTCATGTGACGGTGTTCCCGGCACAGTGTTACCTTGCTGAAGCACTTTTCGCGGCTCTTATCAAACATAACGTTAGCGGTTTTTCGTAGGCTGAGGCCGAGGAACACAAGAGACGTTTACAAGATGTTTACGTGATTACCGTCGTGACAAATGGTCGACACAGCAGTTTTGCGGTACGTTTTATATGTTGCTCATCCTGGACATTTTTCGCTACCCGATTTCCTGTCCAAAACAGCTGCGACTGCATCAACGTTACTTCACCCATGAATTCCTTCATGAGTTGCACGCGAGTTTTAGCACACCAAGTCGTTACACGTCTGAAAAATAAATACCTGACGAAATCGGCAGAAAAAACATATGCTTTATTAGAGCTTGCAGTGATTATCCTTTTTATGCTGCACATCCCGCAACACCATACGGCTCCGTCGTTACTCCATTTTCTCAAATAGCCTCGTCCTCAATGATAGCCGAACGGCCGAACCGCTGAAGCGTTGTTTTCCTAGTATTCATACGCGTAGTTATTTACGCCTGTAACTTAATTAAATTAATGAATAATTGAGAGTTACATGCTGAATACGACACATAATTGCATAAAGACTGGTTATTCTGGAGTGTGACCCTCTTAAACACTGATTTTCTGACGTAAAACCATGCTTAACACTGGACTGCATAGACCCATTGTGATTTATTTTGACACCTTGGGTTTTGAAGGGTGGATTTCTTAGCGTGGATTTCAAAAGTTTTATTATTAAGAGTGGGTAACAGGGTACACCCAATATCACCGGTTAAGATTCCACCATTAAAAATAAACTGTTTCAAAATCTCCCCATAATCTAGCACAGCGGTGGATTAATACGGGACTGTATCTCTACGCAGGGGATAGGTATGATATGTACCTCGTATCGGTCCCGGATACCATTATTGTGTTTAGCTGGTTTAGTGTGCCGTCAGTTTGCGTGTGTCCATTGGATTGCGTCGCTTGTTTTTGTTCCTCCATCTGTGCTAGTTTCCTCATAGCTTCGCTTGGAGGAGCAAAAGAGTGGTGTGGAAGTGTTGTATTGAAACCCGAAGTGACCAACGGTAGAAGCGGAGCTCTCATTAGTGCTGCTCAGTGAAATTTGCGTGCTTCGCTAGGTCACTTGTTTCGATTACCGAAATATAAATGTCGGTAGTCACGTCTTCTTGCAAAGTACGGGAACAAAATCGTTTTCTTGACCGTTTATTTTAACGGTTCCGAAGCGACAACCACATATAGCTCACTATGTGTGTGTTTGTGCTTCTATGCCATTAACAGTTTCCACTGTCGAAAGTCTGCCGCTGTCCTTTGCAATAGCTGCCTCATTTCAACAATAAACGCTTTATCCGTTGCGCTGTGACTGTGCATATGTCTTGACTGACAAGTTCGTATATTCTTTTGCACTAAATGTTGCTGCTTCATTGCATTGTCCGGCACATGTCTATATAAATTGACAACGCAGCGGCCTGTTATTTAATTTCATGATACGAAGTCGCTCTACACACGTACGTTGATGTGTGCGTGTGTGTATGTCATACCTAACCTCAGTGATTTGCCCAGACAACCCAACATTCCACAAACCTATGTGAGATTGCGCTATATTTTGTCGAAAAACATGTAAATACACCTCCTTGCAGAGCCCCGCCCTGCCTCCCAAGGACGACATTTTGGGTAAACCACTGCCCGTGTTTTCGTAGCATGTACAGTTTATGTGTTGTGGTGTGACTGTGCACCTTTCTTTTGTGAGATCACCGAATATATATGGACTTCAAAACAAGGAACAATGTGGTCAAAGCTTTATAGGAACACTTCACAGTATTTTCCTCATTTTTACCTTCATTACTTGTGTACCGACAATGGCCCACTTTTATGTACTAGCCCCTGGAAGTTACGTGTACTAAGACAGGGGTAGGCCACAGAAGAGATGGCGTTACACTGCTTGTGCAACCAGCTCCCATGGCATAGTGGTTAGGATGATCGCGTTCCACGCCGAGGCTTGGAGGTGACATGGGTTTGGCACCGGCTGTGCTGTCTCAGGTTTTCCCTCGGCTTTCCGAAGACTTTCAAGACTGATGTTGGCACAGTTCCCCCGAAGTCGGCCCAGGACACATACTAACCCCCATGTCCCCCACTACTTCCTGCAGTCCGCTCTCGATCTGTCCACATTTGTACGCTACTTATAGCCACAGTTGCTTCGCAGCGCTAACACGGAATTAAAAAAAAACAACACTGGTTAAGCACACGATCTTGTTGCATGACTAGCCCACTGGTTGTGGAATTCATATGGATGCCTCTATCTAGTCTTTTCGGGTGCTTCTAATCACAAGACGTCATTTTCCCTCTTCCACTGACACCAAAAACTTGTTAAATAAGAACCCTCAGGTGGGCAAAAGCAATCCACAGACCGACCGCTGTGGCGTCGCTCATGATCTCAGTTGTCTCGCGACGTAAACACCCAATTATAAAAAAAAAAATGTTAAATAAGACGTATCAATTCACACAGACTGTTCATTTTGCAACAGGCGTCACCGTTGGATATTACTATCTCAAGGTTGATGAAGTTATTCCCACGCCGGTGAGGGAGAAACAGAATTGTAAATCAAGAAATTAACATCTTTCATAACCATTGGATGCAGTATTGTGGCCAGAAAAATATTTGGGGAGGGAGGGGGGGGGGGGTCTATGTGGACTTTACATGGGGTAGGAGGTGTTCCCCTCCTACAAATGCACTACCAAAGGTACAATTTTGGAAGGTGTTGAATCCCCCCCCCCCAATCTGACTATGCCCATACTTGTATGTGAGTGAAACATACAAATGTCAGGCATGCGCAGTGGAGCCAACATGTAACCTGCTTCCGGAGAGGCCCCCAAGTTGGAGAATGGAGTATAAAACAATTAAGAAAAACATGGCACTTAACAACATAATCAATGCTTATAAAATTTATTCCAGAAATTTACACTGTATTTTACACCTCTCCTAAATTTTGCCCTGTATGGTGAGACGATTTGTGAAACGCCAGTACTTTGCTTGAAGATTTCATTACTGATGCACAATTGTGTCGTGTAACATATAGAAAACTTTCACTAAGACCTCTCAATTAGCACAGTTCTTCTAATAATTTGAATCACTTCTTTTCTGAGGCACACCATGCAGAAGTTCCAGGATAACAGGATATTGGCTTAGGAGTTTCCAGCATGATCACTGTCGAGCATGATTTGTGTGCAAGTACAGTTTATTTTAATGTAGGGGCAAACAACACCACTTTCATGCAACACTTCGCTTAAAATTATGCGCCATTCCCTAAAACATCTGGCTGGGCTTGTTGGTATACATACGTAAATTTAGACAAATACACACGATTAGCACACTATCTGCAATGCATCATTTACTTTACATAGCTGCTAGACATCCAATGACAATTTGTATCTTTACAGATGCTTCACCTCAAACGTGAGTTAGGCTCCAAACAACAGCATGAAGTTTATGTAAGAGTTATACAATTAATTATGCATCCTGCTAATTTTTAGACAAACACAAGATTATCAGGATTTCTTTAAATTGTTCTTGATCACACTAAAAGACGATAAGTGTAATGTCAAAAAAATAAGGCAGAATAAATCTGGTGCGTTACCGTGAGGAAGAAAATTGATCAGCCTTTTGTAATGTAGCAACCAGTTATTGATGACTGGTTCTCAGTGAACCCATGCCAAGACCAAGAAAGATTTTCATGAAAAAAGGCTCCCAAGAGATGGATATTTTGGCCACGTTGTGGGAACTTTTCATTATATTTTGTTGCAGACAGTCATTCCCTCTTGTAATCAATATTTTGATTACTTTCTGTGTATTTACTGTTGACTTCCTTTGAGCCACATAGGTACGCAGGCATTGCCTTTGTGATAAGCGTAACACTACAGTGCCATTTATGTGTAACATGAACGACATTCACCATAAAATTGTTCATCGCAGCATTCCATATGTGGCGTGCACCCTGTTTATTGCTGTGTTTTTATTAGAGCCCGAGTACCTCCACCAGTGGTGTAGCCACGTGTGGCCTATGGTGGGCACGAGCCCCCCCCCCCCCCCCACTGCCCACCTGCCACAAGTGGCAGTGGAGTGGAGTTTTGTGGTGTGCACGAGTATGTGTGTGCTGTCGCACCCAGGATCAGCGGGGAGGGGGGAGGTTGAGGGTAAGTTGGGCGAGTTTTCGTATCGAGGCCCTCCATCCCCCAACCTTGGAGGTCTGGCTACGCCACTGATGTCCACCGAGGTTATATGGAGAAAGTGTTGTCACAGAAAATGTTTGTTTGGGAGCAACGAAATGTTCTTCTAAAACATCTTTTGGATTGATTGTCACGTCTGAGTTTATCATGAGCAACAAAAAGGTTTAGTTGGAGGGGTGATGTCAAGGCTGTTGGCGAGACTTGAGTGGGCGGGTTTAGCTGGTGCTTCACATAGCACAGTATATCAACATATGCGAGGTACCATTATATCACAATGGTGAAATCCTAGTCCAATCACAGCCTGTCCTGACAGCTCCTGTGCCTGCCCTGAATCGCATGTTGCTTTGAAGGTTTTTGTGCACTCATGGTTTTTAATTTTGTGTGTGCATTTCGCATTCAAAACATGCAAAAAATTGCATTTTTTTGTATATCTACTTGTGGCTTGCTCAACAGTCCAGTTCACTAACAAGCAGGTGGGCACTAGTTGCAATTTTAAAAAAGAACAGAGTAGATTTGGTCAACCTATATCACCAAAATCTTGATAAGAAAAAGTACGTTCTATGTTACTGCAGCCAGAGTGTACACCAACCCGGAACGTACTTGTAATAAAGCCCCTTGAATCTCATCGGACTTAGTTTGGTGTAATTAGATGATGTAACAGGCATTAATAAAAACCCTGCGCGACTGGGTGGGCTCATGCAAAACTGATAAACAGCATCTTGCCAGTAATTTAGAGCAGATCTCTTAGAGCGACACCACCAGGAAATTTTACGATCGTGCAGCCACTCGATGCACTTCAAAATCGGACTCGAATCTAGCACGACTTCCTGTCCTGTAAAAAGGCACGAGCGTTTTGCAAAGCCTTCACAGTGCTCTCCGATGTTACCTCCGTGCAAAGCGGTATCGTGTTGTTCTAGAAATGGTGGCGCACATAAGCGCTACCCAATGTCATCCTGTAATTACAAACGTCCACAGATTCAAAGAGGCGACAGAAGAGGTCCCGAACAAACCGCATCAAGACACTAAAGAATCAGGGATATTCCCAGGATTTTCGTCTCGGTGGCAGCGACGGTGGCACTCATATTTGAAGCTTTTCTGACTTTGTTGGCTTTTCTGGCAGACAAGGTGTTGCAAGATTTTTGGGGGTGCTGGGGAAATTCCTGCTAAAGACACTCCTCGGAGTCAGACCCTGATGTACGTGTGGAACGCAAACGGAATCCGAAACAAAAACAAACGAACAATGTTGCCAACGCCTTCCGGAAAACCGTCGTATATTGCAAACAGTGGCAAACGGAATGATAGATGCTATCAGGGGCTGATTTGGCGGAGGGGGGAGGTCCTGATGTCCAGACTCCTCTCCTTCAATTTCTGTCGTTACATAGGCGGCAGGACCCCCCGCCCCTCAGAAAAATCCTGGATCCGCCTCTGGATGCTATGATAGTTCCAAGAAAGCTTCCTCTGGTGCTTATACACACGCACACGCAAAAGAACTCTTACGCAATCATGCTGTGCAACGCATCCGGAAACAACTGATACGGATAATGTTCGTCACCGCTCCACGGTCTGCTTGGTGAAGTTTGTCTTCCGAGAAACAGCTCACGTATGACAGCATGACATTACATAAACTATATGGTACTGCTCGTGACACGGTTGTCTGA
The DNA here is from genome assembly GCF_037126465.1 of Ornithodoros turicata. Taxonomy (NCBI): domain Eukaryota; kingdom Metazoa; phylum Arthropoda; class Arachnida; order Ixodida; family Argasidae; genus Ornithodoros; species Ornithodoros turicata. The sequence goes on from NC_088201.1 coordinate 149,689,955, forward strand.
AATCAGCACCCCGTGGTTTATCCCCATTTCAAATCTCGAGATGTTACAACACCATTTACTTCGAGTAAGAAACACGTGCAGCATATGGTCCACCTTTAAATACAATATTGGAACAACATATTCGAGGGCAATTAAGGAAATATGTGCTGCAGAACTACTGACAGGCGATTTCAAACAACCGTATCGCGAGCAGTACACATGAACTCATAACTGCAGATGTGAGGATGATTTTCATTTTCTTCTCCCTTCAGTGCAGTCTGTGATTGCATATTTTGTCGAAAATATGAACCGAATGCATTGAGTCCTTCTTTACGACTTATTTATGAAAGCTTGTAGTCCCAGTCTCATATCACTCCACACTTAGGAGTTTGGAATTACAAATTCACAAATATTTAGGTATTTTTTTTTAGAAGCAAAAGCTTTTTTCACTTCGCACGAATAAAGTGCGGGCGCTTAACTGTGTGGGCATGTCTCATCTTCAGTCCGATATAATTCGACCTACAAAACACGTGTGATGGTGTACGTTATGTGCCAGAAATCTTCCCATTCAAGACGTGGAAAATAGATGCACTGCGACCTATCTGTGTTGCGGCTAATACGCGTGCATGGTGAGACAGGCAAACTAAAGGTAAAAAGCTTTGGATCATATACATTTGGTGAGGTTAGCTAATGTTAGTTAGGTTAGGTCAGGTTGGGTTAGACAGAGTTGGGGTTCTGGCACCTCCAGGTACGCAATCGGTGGTGCCGGCCCCGGACTCTGCCGAGTTCCCTCCCGAGCAAACGTGGCGACTGCTAGTTTTGAGCGTCTTTCCGTCCATGGACACCGCGGGGCGGCTGGGGTCGTGGTAATGATAGTGGAATGTTACCGTAGTGAACAGATTTTTTTATTTTGTTTTTTAAGAACACACCAGGCTAGACTGCGGGAGTCGCGGTTCAGATTGGGAATTGTCGGGGAAGTTTTCAAGGTTGTGAATGCTTTGTTGTTACTATCGTCTGTGATCGTCGTCGTCGTCGCCTTTGTGATTTATGCGTAATCATTATTGTTTACACCGCATTTCCCGCCCGCCTGGAACTTCTTCAAATGGCCTCATACATGTAATAGTACACGGAATCAATTACGACTTTACTTCATTCCCTTCCACCAGCAATGGGGTAGGGTATCGCCCCTGACGATTAAACTCTCCCATAACCATCAACATCAAATAAAGTGGTTGTGTTACTTGAAAGCGAAATGGAAAGAACTCGCTTTTGAACCGGTATAGCGTTGATGACGAGATACGTGAAATGCTTATCGCACTTTTTTAATTCTTTTAAACACATTTTCTAGCGGTCTTTTGTCGTCAATAGGTCTTTCATCATGCCTTCAATATGTTGTACGTTGAGGTACGTTGTTGTACGAAGAAAAAGTCCTCGGGGTGCAAACACAAATAAAGAAGTCGCAGTTCCATATGCCCTATTAATTGCCGAAAAAAAAATGATCGAAATGAAAATATCGTATTAGGGCTCCAAGTAGACCACGTAAGAGAAAATGTATGTGAAGTCAGGCGGGTCAGTGAATCATGACCTGAAGTGCTATTAATATACTATGATAAATTATTCGACGATGGCTTTGTGCGCATTGATCGCAATGTGAAAGAAAAAGCTGTAGTTTGCAGCTGCAGTTGGAGTATTTAAATGTGCATAAAGTACTATTCTAATATTTCATATTTCTCGTCGGTTCTTCCGATTTTCATTTTTCTTCTTCTCTTTTCATTTTGCAATTCCGCCGCTAACTGGTGATACATGTGGAAAATGATTAAACGAGGAGACAAAGATATAGAGACGATCACAAATACATTTTCGGGAATGTGTTTGCGACCATCCCTGTATTCCTTATTCTCTCGGTATTTAATCAGTTTATCAATTTCATCTATGATGCGAACCTGACCTAACCTAACCTATCGTTACCTGTCCTGCATTCGCAAGACGAGCGACTTTATCAGGCAAGAGCTCAGAATGTTGGTGTTCTCGCACTCGCTGCAGTATACCCAAACTACCGAGTCACCCACAGCCAGCGCGAGCATGAAATTACAAATTTCGCTCATATCTCTCCTGCCAATATGGCAGACGACAAAACGAAACCGGTACGAAACCGTATACGCGCATACAGGCACGTGGAAATGTAATACAACTAGTAATTGTGGTAGTCGTGATAGTTTTGACGGCACTATATCAAGCACAAAAAATAAGTCTATATTGCATGCACCGAACTATTTCAAACAAACAATTGTTTGTAAATACATTCATTCCGGAATCCGCTAGGGGACCCAATGTCGCAGCAAATAATCACAGAACTGGCCGATGTTTGGTGAGTGTAAAACCGGTGATTTAAGTTAGGAAATACCAATACCATGGGATAAAACTATAAAAGATATAAGTAGTTCTGTGGCTGTAGTGAAGACGCGTGTCGTGCTGGGGTTGCAAGGGCCAACGCGGACAGCGTAAAAGACTATTCAAAGCAGTCATTGCAGCTTGTGGGCTTGGTAAATCCACTGGCCAAATAAAATTCTTCTAACATGCTTCCTAGTTTCTTCCAAATTCCTAACCAGCTCCGCCGCTGCAGCCAACTCGTATGTTGGGCGACTGTATTGTGAAGTTGTGGATCTTCAAACCACTCCAACCAAGTTATTGACGTGGTATGATTTTGCACTTCTTTTAACTCCTGCAGATGCATCCAGTTGGAAACGATATGCTTCAAGTGTATCTACTTTTCGCCTTTTCTCTTTTTTTTCTTTCTCTGCCGTAGGACTTCTTGTGTGTTAGTGAGAGGGCGTATGGAGGGAAGCTAGTTCCAAGGAGAGAGTTGGACAGGCTGCAGCCTGAGTTTTTGGCTAGCTCATTGCAGTGTATAACATACTGTACGAGACGCAGTGCACAAGCTTCAAGATAGAAAACCAGGGAAAACCATTGCCAATGCTGAGTGACAGCGTGCCATTTCTCGCGGAAGAACGAACACCTTGATGATAATATGCTACAGTCCATAGTGCATCCGTCACACATGGCAAGCAACAGTTATATGATTCTTCAGAATTGCTAAGAAAATGTGATCTACGAGACCTTCGTAACAATAATCTTGTTTAGCTGCTTTCACGCTTTCTTTGTTTGGTTTACCAAACCTTTCATTACATGTGCCAGTGATTTTAATCATATCCAATTTGTGCGTTTCTTAGTCTGAGACGCCAAAATGTAACTCTGTTCAGATTTCTGTTTTCTTACAGGAGATATGAGCTCGACAAACCTAGGTCAGTGTGTGTGCACAACCTTGGTCATCGATAGTAATGTCGTGATGACAAAGAAGGGTACAGTTTGTGAATTTGAGCTGCAGGTCATCAATAAAGCAGTAAGGCAGACATTTTGACGTGTTAGTAGATTCCGATGAAAATGACTAGTGCGGGAGGCTGAAACCCATTTCTGATTGGTGAAGATTTCTCAGATATCCCACTGACTAAAGGAATCCCGGCAGTGTCTGTCCAAAAATAAGCACTGGGAATCCGCAACAAAGATGGAGCACATAAAAAAATTAAGAGCTTTCATGGAGGGCCTGTACTTCGTCTGGTATACAGATAGGTACACATGTAGAGAAGAACTATGTAGCGGAAAAGTAAAAGACGAAAACGATAGGGAATTAGAAGCGAAGGAAGTGGAGTGATTCCCTACTGTGTACCTATTTGTGTACCTGATGAAGTGCAGATCCTGTACAAAGGAGTGCAAACTATATTAACCATACTTTTTGGAAACCAAACTGCTCCACAGTAATCAGATCATGCCTATTGATAAACCTCAAAATGTGAATAATAATAACCCATTTGCAGCATTTTTGAAAAGCTGAGAGGCATTGAACATTGATATTGTAATTATTTAAGTCCTTTTTGTGTCAATCGTATAAAAGACAACGATTTTTGCAGTTTGCATCATTTTACGAAATATACCCATACGTAATGGCGAATTACTGATTATTGATCACAACCATATCGAATTGCTGGGACCAATGCTTTCCGAGGTATTAAGATTCACTAGTAAGATGGGTACCTTGGCAAAACTGCTAGGGGGAAGGAAAATGTAGTCTAGATTAAACGTAGGGTCATCCGCAAAGATTCGTCCCAAGAATGGAAACTATGTATACTAAATTACATGCCAATGGTACATAACATACCACATTGTTTGCACGCGGAACAAGAACTAAGGTTTCATTAGGTACTCTGCACTCTAAGTGAAATTTGAAAAAGCGTGTAATGCAATCTAGCTAACTTATTTCGGAATGAAACATACATTTAAGTTTGACAGGGTCTGCTGAGCTTGCACACCTTAACTCTGGCGAACAGGAAACTGTTCTGAAAGCTTCTGTTCAATCAATATGAAATCATAACGCTTGCAATCATAGGCTTGCAATAACGTGTTCACTTGTTGTACTAATGCATCGGTAACACGACTTTGAGCTCAACTTCGTCAAAGCATTTTTGATCAAGGCCTATTCACTAACTTGTGGTGACATGCTTTGAATGCTTTGCCTGAGAAGTTCTCTGACACGTTTTCTATTTGGTTTCCCATACCCCCAGCATAACCCAATCATCAAGGTGATATGCCGAAACCTTAGCTTCACATCAAGAGGGAACTCTTTCTTGACCACAAACACTACAGCACAAACACACATGAAACATTGCAAATCTAACAGGCTGGATTTAACACTCTACAGCTCCTACTCTTCTTTTCGTGTAGTAACGGATAGCGCCAGCTTTCATCTAATCCACAATCGAGATCTTTGGCCAGAGGGCTATTTGTCCCGTGTATTTTGTGACAGAATTCCTTCACTGGAGGCTACTGTAAGGGCTACTACTTTATCTGTACATTCGGCATGACTAACATGTTTTCTGTATATTATCAGAACGCTAGAGGTCTCCGCACAAGGCATAGAGTATTCTCAGCTAGCCTGTGGCTTCCAGTTACGATAATATATGGATTACCGAAACTTGGTTGCATTCACATTTTCTTAGTTCCGATTATTTTGGTAACGAATATCAGGTCTTCCGACGTGACAGTGATTATGGCTCATTGGTTCTCCAAATTTGTGGGGGTGTCCTTATCGCTGTTCATGCATCTGTTCATGCCTTTCGACGGTACAACCTCGAAAGTAATCACTAGAGCCCAGATTCCTAAGCAATTGCCTTTTTTTTTGTGTGTGTGTGGTTGTAATAGTGCCTTATCAATACAGGAGCACGAGCTGGGTACTGAAGAACCTCCTGTATCGATTTGATAGTGCCTATAAATGCCTATTCCAGCATTAGTGCCTATTTTGGCAAATATGCCTAAAACTCCGATTACGCATAAAAAATGCCTTTAACAGCTCTGAGGCGGTGGCGAAACTTCATTGGCCAGGTGAAATTGACATTGGTCACGTCGCACATCCTTTTGAAGTCATCGATCGCTTGAAAGCCGCGAGTATCTCAAAGGTGCTGAAATGTAAAGCTGATAATTGAGAATCTGTTCCTCTGTACAGTTGCTCGTTCTTTCTCTACCTTCTAGCATTGTGTGGTTTTGCACGTCGTAATCGTAAAATATAGGCATGTTTTGTAACGGTGTTGTCGGGTGTGGTGTAAATGAGGGGTGTGAATACGAAGAGAGGCACAGCACAGGCGCGGTACGATCCCTACAATTTTGCAACATGAGGAAGCTGATCTCCTTGCGGGCAGTCAGGGCCAGAGTGAAGTTTCTAGTCCACAATAGCCATAGGTACACGAGCGAAAGTGACACCATGTCTAGTGTAAGCAGACTTGATCCCTCATATTTGCCTGCTAGTGCGAGTCTTGTGGTAATGCTGAAAACGAAATGTAGAAGGTGAAGCTTCAAAGATTCTAGGACTAAGAAATTTGCGCGTTAGACTAAAACCTCAGATGCTCCAAGCCCTACTCGCATAGCGCCAGTACGCTGCCCGTGACAAGCCCTTCTGAGAAGTGTCGTTAAACGGGTGGCAATGACTAGAAGCCTTGTGACCACAGTAGGATAGATAAGCTTTACGTTTCGTGCAGCAAAAATGTTAGAGAAATAGTCACAACTCTCACGAAAGAAGGAAGTCACTGTGCTTTGGTGTGTTTATCCTTTCTCTGTGTTCCAGCCTCAGAACATCAATTTCCACGACTCTCATTTATCATATTGTTCTTGCAGATGTAACTTATTTATTTACTTTGTTTTTGCACTTTCAAAGCTGCAGATGAAAAAAATAAATAAGTTTATGGTGTCTCTAATGCCATTTTTGGTGGTGCCTAAATGTTTTTTTGCGCCTTTTATAGGTGCCAGAAAACAAGGTTTTTTTGTGTGCTTAAAAATCCGGGCTCTAGTGATCACAAGTATGTTTGCGTTGAAATACCAAGGCTCAACTGGCGAACTAAGGCTCAAGGTCTCTTATCTCCTTGAGTTTCTCGATTACCATAGCCTTGTCCTGTCAAATATATTTAAGAACTCCTCCTCCAACACACTGGATTTGGTAATTAGCAACTTTCATATGAAAGACATAATAACCACTTCAATGATGAAAGAAGGAAGTCACTGAAAAGCTAGCCAGCTGTAGTGGTTGGTTTGTCCCTTCAGATGACGCACCTTCGGAAGTCGCTGGGGACGTATGTTAGCTTAGCTCAATTGATAAGAGCCCTGGACCGGTAATCCAGAAGATGTGGGTTTGAGTCCTACAGCTAGCTAACCTTTTCAGTGACTTCCTTCTTTCATCATTAATTTCTTAGGCACTTGAGGCTTTGTATGGATTTGTCCTTTCTATCTGTTCCAGCCTCAGAACATCAATTCCCACCATAACTACTTCAACCGCATTAGTTGAGCCTGACAAATATCATTCACCGTTGATCACTATTTTTCCCCTTACCGCTACTCGACGATATCCAGAGGTCAGAAACGGCTATGAGTACAGTAGGGGCGACTACTTACAGCTGTGCAGATTTTACGCCAACGCTGGCTGGTTTCCAGTAACAAATGCTGATGACACTAATATTGCCACAGCTAACCTTACCAGCTTGGTTCTTGATGGCATCGACAGATTTGTTCCAAAATGTAAAGTCAAATTGAGAAGATACCCTTACTGGTTTTCTCGGAAACTAAGATGCCTCATGCGCAGAAAGCTTCATTTTCACCACCAGATATGTCACTATGGGCAGTTCCTACTGGCACAATAAATTTTCAGTTGTTCGTCGTCAAATAAAAAGCTTATATAGACGGGATGATTTCTGTAGAAGGTTCGCTTAATAGAAATCCTAAAATGTTCCGGAGATATGTTAAAATCAAAATGTCGCCTGATACCTGTTGTATATGTCTGTTAGAAGGCAACGCCCCTGTGACTCACTCTATTGAAGTTGCCAATGCATTTGCTAAGCAGTTTGCTGAAGTGGTTTGAAGAAAGCAAAACTCCCCTTGCAATTGTGCAAAGTGTACATCCAGCATTCCGACAACTTCTTTTACACTGTCACACATTTACATGACTGAGTCAGATGTTTATTTTGCTATAAAAGACCTGAAAGGTAACAGAAGTTGTGGTTTCAGCAAGATACCCAACTTCATTGTGAAAGGTCGAGCTTCAGTGTTTGCTCCCATATTAGCAACTATATTTGATAGGTCTCTTAGACAATATGTGTTCCCATCGTTATGGAAAAAATCTATTATTCCTGTACATGAATCTGGGTCGCACAAATTCTTCGGCACACTATCGGCTGACATCGCTCTTTTCGTTTCTCGAAGTTCTTCGAAAAGATAACATTCATCCACCTTTCGTCGTTTTTAAATCTTTGCTGTCAGCTACCCAGCATTACTTTACTTTAGGTAGAGCAGTAGAAACTAACTTGGTCACTTTCCTTAATTATATGGGACAAAGAGTAGCATCGGGTTTACAAGTTGATAGAATTTTTTTGATTTTTTGGAGGGCTTCAATTCGTTTCGTCACCCACTGTTATTATGTGCATTATCACACTATGGTATTAGTAATCCACTTTGCTCATGGTTTGCCTCTTATCTCTCTGACAGATTGAATGTTGTTCGTGTCAACGGTTATTCATGCTCTTATAATGTATCCCCAGGTGTACCACAGGGGTCTTACCTGGGTCCCCTACCTTTTAACATCTTTGTGAATGACCTGCCAACTTGTGTGAAAAATTTAAATGTCCTTCAATAAGCAGATGACCTGAAGCTGTCGAGAGAAATTAGATGCTAATTAGAGATTGTATATTGCTCCAGGATGATATTATTTCTCTTATTGAGGGGTGCTATAATAACTTACTCATGCTTAATGATGGTAAGACACTCATGATTTCATTCACAAGGAAAACTAATTGGATTACCCACAAGTACTATCTTTCGACTTTAACAATTGTACGTGTCGATGTTACTTGTGATCTCAGCATTCATCTTGAACACTCCTTATCTTTTGTTCACCATGTCAACAAAGTAACATCTGCAGCGATGAGAAACTTTGGTCTTATTGCCCGCATTTCTAAATTATTCTCGGGTCCTTCTTGCTTCTTACGTCTGTACATCACTTTGGTTATGCATCTAGAATTTTCTTGCACCGCATGGAATTCTTTAGACTTGACAAGACAACAAGCGATCGAAAAAGTTTTCATCAGATTGTTCTATGATGGACAAATTGGCGTTTCTATTTATTACAACTGTCATCACCTGCTACGAAAATTGGGTTCGCCAACATTATTATCTCGTTGACCTATTCATGATCTTTTGTTCCTGCACAGAGTACATAGTTCATGCCTTCCTTGATTGTACCTGTCGGCTATCGTCTCTTTCTTTTAATGTGCCGTCAAAGGTGCTATGCCATTCCCCTATTTTTTACACCGCTACACACAGTGACTATAGTCCATTAACATGCCTAATGACTAATTTCAATCACCTTTATCATCAGCACGGTGTCAGCATTTTTTGCCCTGTAGCTTATTTTATATAGCGCTGTAAAACCTATTGTTTAGCTGTTTGTTACATGACGTTTCTAATGTTCATTATTTTGTTTAGGTCATTCTGAACCATTAGGTAGACCTTTATAGGTTGTTAATGGGCACTTAAAAGAAGCACTATAGCACAAGCACACTATAAAAATCAACTTGAAACTTAGAATGAGACACAAGAACTGGTTCACCAATGAGACTCGCAAGAGGCATGGCGCGTGCTAGGTTCATGTCTTTTGGAAGTGAAGATCCAATAACTTAGTAAGCACATAATACCTTCTCTTCATCTGGAAAATGAGCAGCATACAAGCTACGTATGTGTGTCCTCCTTTCTGCATTCCTTACAGTTTCTGTTAAACACCAAGGAGGGGATCCCGAGACAGGGATGAAGAGACGACACAACAAAATCTCAAACACAGCAAAAAACTTTAATGCAACTGTGCCCTATATATCCAAAAATCCGTTATGCTATCCGTTTTTTGCTGTGTTTGAGAATTTGTTGTGCCGTCTCTTCATCCCTGTCTTGTGTTCCCCTACTTGATCATGCACCAGCTTGTCAGCGCTTTGTCTCTTCTATCGATCATCTGATAAACACCGAGTGTGAAAAACTGTTGTTCGTACTGTCTTTCCCAGCCATGATCAGTTCATGAGTTCTGGCTGACAACTTCATGAAATTTGGTGTGAAGAAGTATGAGTTTACATACATGATGATATTCTAATTTGGTGTGATGTGAGAACACAAGATGGACACTCATCATTTTGGCTAATGTGCACATGGTGCGCATGAATCCAAGGAAAAGACAACTAATGGTTGTAGTATACATAGATACACTTTTTAGATAATGTTAATTATAAGTGCAGGCAAGCTGGTGGATAAATTCCATACTCAGAGAAGTCTGAGATTGGGCAGTAGTAAGAGCGACACACACAAACTGGGAGCTCAAGAGCCCGGTGTGGGTGCCTGCTATTCTTCCTAGTGCCCAAGCTCAGGCTTCTTAAAGTTTAGATATTATGTGCACTTTTCATGACTAGCAAATAGTTGCACATGTTACAGAAACAATAAGACGGAAACAACGGTCCAGTGGGGGAAGAGATGCCCCAACCGTGTGCTTGTCTAGTGTCTCTCATGGTGACCACTGGGGTGATTGGCAAAATGCAGGACAGTGGTGGAGGCAGTACTTCTGCCTCAAAACCAGCCTTCTCTATTTTTCTTGTCTTTCTTCTGTTTGCATTGACAAATCTCACAAAACCGTGGTTCAGGTTTCTGAGGGAAGCAGATGGAAACGCAGAATACTTGCAGATCTTCCTGGAAAACACAGAGTGACCAAACTTCAAATGGCATACATTGCCAACTTACACCAGCTTTTGGCCCACCAGCCCTCCCATATATTGAAACCGGAACTTTGCACTAAAATGTGCCTTTTCCCCTTAAAACATAACTCGTTAAAGTATGATGTCTACTATAAAATGAGGCTACCATAAAGCAGCGTGGAAGAACCAATAGTTTACACGGGACAATTTTTTCCACCCATGCCAGCTGGGACATTGTCTTTGGTGCCATTCTTTTCGGGACCCTTTCTCCTGGAGCAAGTTTTTCTCGAACCCAGGACTTCCAGGACCCTTCTTGAGAAGGGTCAACGTGCAACACCTTGGGTTTGTGAGCGTGTATGAGTCAAGCATTAAGACCAAGACCAGGCAGGACAGAAGGCCCGTGCCGAACGAGGAGTGAGAGAGGGCACATAAAATGTTAATAGGGAGTTTTAGTACATCGGCACATTGCAAAGCTTGAATTTGATAGCCTCTTTTATCATATCGTTTTCATTCAAAAATTCCTTAATAACCGTTTATGAGGACAGGTGGATTTACGGGTGGGGGGGATGTCCTGACCCCACCCTCAATTTCTGTTGTTACATAGAGTTTCAATTGATCTTGGTTGTGCAATAGCATGTTGTTCAAGGCAGGACCCCCTCCCCCCCCCCCCAGAAAAATCCTGAATCCGGATACTAGGAGGATACTGGAGGATACTAAGCAACAATGAATAGCAAAGCGACGGTGTAGTCAGTCATTTCTGTAGAGCATTCGTTTGCATGTGTAGAGCACGTATTCAATTTTGGGAGTAGTGTTTCAAAATGAAAGAAAGAAAACTGGGAAGGCTATCTGATAATAACAAATGTAAATGCAGCAAGTGACACACGTGAAAGGAAGAACTGTGTGCGCATCCCTTCTATAGAGTTGAAGAAAGAAGAGCTCTTGTTCGTATGTGTTCAGCAAGAATAAACGTTTTTGTCCTCGCAAATTCCTGTCTGTGAGTTACTGATAACACCTTAACAAAGCTGGTATTTTAGAGTGTGTGTTCCTTCTTCATTTCATGTGGATGTGTCACTTGATGTGTTTCCATTTGTTACTGTAACATACCAACTACCTTGCTGTAGCACTTCAAGCTATTGGAAAGTAATTTCAAAAAACAGTTCTCCTTGTGAACTGATAAAGGCCTCTGATGCCATTCGCAATTTCAAACACCTCAGAGAAAAGAGGTGCTGACGCCAGGAATCGAACCTGGTTCTTCTGATCTGTTCAATTCTTGGTCTGGGCACCTCTTTTCCCTGAGTTGTTTGAATTTCAGAATGACATAAGAGAGCGTTATTAGTTCACAAGATGAACTGCTTTTTGAAATTACTATCCAATAGCTTGAAGTGCTGAAGTAGGGCAGTTGGTATGTCATAGTAACAAACATAAATGCAGCAGGTGTCACATTCACATTTGATTTGATTTGATTTGGATTTTAGTGGTGCACTAGTTAGTAAGGCCATAATGTGCCAAACTGCTGGAAGTTTTACCTAGGTAAAATTAGTGTAAATGAAAACATGACTAGGAAGCAAGCAAGCTGGTGAAGCTGATGCATAATGTAAAACCCCGAGACTAGGGAACACGAAGGAACAGACACAACACGAACAACACGACTTCGTATTGTGTCTGTCCCTTCGTGTTCTCTAGTCTAGGGGTTTAATACCCCTGTCAGACGTACTTATTTAGTGTCACTTTCCGCGAGTACACGTGCAATAAGCGTCATTGTTTACGAGTCACACGGCATCTTTTAGTGAAACTAGATGCAAAGTACACTTACGATGAAGTGAGTTCGCCAAACTCACTTCACTTTGCCTGCAACAATCAAGTACGTAGCCTCCACGGCAGGAATTGCGTAACAAATGCTTATTTTGCGAAAAGGAAAGAAACAACCCAACCGGAATTTATATTTGGACAAGTTTGTTAAGACAGCGCTGATTTATATAAGAAAGACGTAATGACTTTTTGGCGTGATTTACCGGTACTCTCGTTCACAGACTGCCCAGTAGAGTTCGTAATCCACTTCGCGGCAGCCATATTTGTTGACATTGCACGGTGGTTAAAGGGACCACGAAATGATTTTCGAGAAATCTGAGTACCCTGCAGGAAACCGTTCTCATGATCCATCACTATCGTACACACATCGACTTTTGGCTGTATTCAGTACAACGGGGGCGCAGTTATCAGACAAAAATAGCTGGGCGTGACCGCTGGATATATGCCTTCGAAGTGGGCTTACGTCATCGCCATCCAATCCTCTCAGCCAACTGTGAACGACGAGGAGGACACACCCCGCCGAACCACGTGGGTGCATGGTTTGGGTTTGGACGACAACGACGTTGTATATCTCCCGTCGAAATCACTTGAAATATGGCGAAAGGCAAATTATCAGCAATGGAGGAAGAGGTTATGCGACACATACAGCGTATGTATCGTTCGGTACGCAACAGCTCATAAAATGTCACCAACGAAGGTATGTTCTGACGAAGATGAAGTTAAAAGGGGAAAACGTGCTCCGGTAACCATGCTGACAGTCAACGGCTATATCACTGATCTCTATGTATAAAGGCTGGATCGCGCATGGGAGAGGGGCTCGTGGGGGAGAGGCGTGCCTTCGGGCCGCCATGTTGGTGGGCCCTAAAGTGCTGTGTGTGCCCATAGAAAACAATGGGAGGCAACAGAGATTGTAAGTATTTATTGCGCTGCTAGCATTGATCGTTGTTTGTCATCACACAATTTTGTAAGGTACTAGTATACTGATGTATCCTAACAGTGTTTCACAGGTGTCCTGCCGTTCGATTCTTAATTACGTTATGTTTTGCATTCCGAAACTAGACCGTCACTGGAGTGCAGCGCTGGGGATTGTACTACAGCACGTTTCCCAGCCAATATTTCAATAAGAAACGACTTGAGGTTAACAACAACCATGTATATAATATCCCGTACTGCGTTCTGGACAAAACTTGTTCCATAAAGAACGGTCCGGGAAAAGATATAGTCGCATGGCAGAAAGAGATCGTTCTGTAGAATCACAGCCGTTGTTTTAGCCGTGCATGCGTTTAGTATGATTTATATCAAGCATCGCCTTAGAAAGAGTCTTTTAGTAAACGACAGCGGTGCTTTGCCTCGCAAATATGGACACACCGAAGCAGCGCAAATAATTACTTCACACAATTAGATCACACTCGTTAGGACAGTTAATCAGGTAGTGATGTAAGCGTAATCAATTAAGTTACCTAAATTGTAACACCTCCTTGAGACACAGGACTTATCTCTTTTTGAAGTACAGCCCTTCTATGTTTGTTTGCTTCTTCCTTTATTTGTTCTGATTATTCGCAGGCGCGGTTGTGCCAAACTGAATGTCCTTCTCCAGCACTCACATGCTCTTGTTGAATACAACTGCAGCGTGAGAAAAGCTGCTTGGGGACGGGGTCCTGCTATCCAGTGCTGACTTTGTCATGCTTGTTATGTGGGGCATGTTCCAAACAATGCAGCTCCACGTTTGGTCTTCAAATTGCAACAGGACTATTTGGAGGTTGAAACAGTTGTGATTTTGTCATTTTGGCCCTCGTGTACCCAGTCTGTGAAACGCAAACAAAAAAGTCTAACACGATATGCTTTTGTAATGAAGACCACTGATGATGAGTAAAGAGAATATACGAGTTCAAGTTTATTCAATATTTTATATCATTCATTATATTTCAACATTTTATGTCAAGTTTATACAACATCAAGTTTATTCAAGTTCAAGATTTATTTCTTGCACTTATGCGTTTCAGGATACAATGAACGTGCAGGGAGGTCGCAAAAGGCTACATTTATTGTTTTGTGACCTTGCTACAATGGCAATATATATTTTAGGAATGACAATGGTCAGGTACGCTCTCTAAGTTTGTAGCACTCAATTTTAGGTTTGAATGAGCAATGAATAGCAACTTCCCCACTGATATTTTCTCATATATGCTAAATTTTAAATTTAATGCGATCGAATATGTGATAATATAATAATAATATATAAGAATGTAATATGTGATAAATGAATGTGATCAACAGTAGATGTAAACAACATGAGTAGCCAGAGAAGTGCATTCTCAATAAATAATTGTCTTCTTATAGCGTATATGTGCATGCCTATTAACTGAAACAATTATCACAGTTCCCTGACAAGTTTTAATTTCTGAGAGTGTACTGTAGAAGCTGCTTAGATCTACAACAGTTCATACAAGGTATTATATACTGTGAATGCCTTTAAAAATCCCATGTGACACATATCCCTTTACTTTCTGGAGGTGCTGTGGTAGTCAAAGTTTGCGGGCATTACGCAGGTTCTGCACCCATTTCTTGAGTATGTCGAGGCAGCTATGAAGTAACCTGAAGTAAATTGATGATGATTATTCCAACTTTTATGGTGCATCGACAACAAAGACAATAATACATCAGAACATTGGTTTGGGTGCAACCAGTTAAAAATGAATATGTTGTTTAATAAATGCATTAGACAAATGTTAAAACATCAGTTTAAAACATGGTTTACAATCCCTGTATCTTCTAATAATTAAAAACTATTCTAAAAAGAATATGGGGAACTCTTCTAAAAAGAATTATAATCTCTAATTATTATATTGCTGGGTGAACGAGCCTAAAGTTTAAGGTGTGTTTCTGATGTGAACATGTAAGAAAATATGCAAAACTGAGAGAGGCTAACCACAGTGCGTGCACTGAGGTTGTTCCTTCCTGTAAAGTAGAAACCTGTGGATGAGGAACGTGATACTTACCTGTACACCCAGCCGTATCACACTGCACAAATTATTCACTGGGCAGCTCTCATGACCAAACCTGTATTGAGAGACCAGTTTTGCCTTAAAACTGCTACAAATAGCACGACACGCTACAAATTATTACTATCGTAACAAGCTGACGATACAGCTCAGACACAAAGGCGTTATTCAAGTCGCGCCACACCACCGTTACGTAGGATTCTTTGTCACAAATCAAACCAAGGCACAAAACAATACCAATACATGAAAAAATGTGACAATCTTGGTCTCATTATGACGTAAAACCGAACTTGTGCGCGAAGGTAATTCAAAGAAATGAACGTGGCACTTGCTGCCGCAGAGAACACCGTGTACCATGCTAGCAATGCATGCAAAAAAGCGCTCGAGTGGTCGCACATATGTTGATGACAACACTACCTGTGTAGTGTAACATGTTCTTTCAAGCATATTATGCACTCAAACTGTATTTGCCGCCGGATAAAATGCAAGTGTGCTCGATTGAACGTCGGAAGAGCGATCAAGCAACCTGCATCCAGTGCTAGTTTTGGGCAAAAAAAAAACACTTCATAATGGTCAAATAAATGTACAGAATGGACGCCTATTTATTCCTTGATGAAGAGTGACTCACCTGTATAAGTTTATGCCCTGTAACCTTGCCAGTACGGTTGGTACGACCGTAATTGCAAGAAGTTGCCATGATCGCTGCGGCGGTTGTTGTGGGCACCGTAAGATGGCGGCCGGTTTCTTCACGCTCGCGCTCCCTATCCGCGATCCAGCCTTTTACAATCGAGATCAGTGGGCTATATTACATTTCTCGTAGGATTTTGTGTAAACGGTTAGTTACAATCTTGTCTCCAAGTCAAATTAAAACATATTTCATGACGAAGTATACAAGCTTGTTTGAAAATTTCGCACTTTGCTCGCAAAAGCCCGTCCGCGAATCGGCAACATGTTCTGTGTATGATGTCACGGCCAGTTCGCCTCGGAGGCGGGACGTAGCAGCTGCTGTTCACGACTGTGGTAAATATCGAATATTTTCGCTATTTGTACGATTTTCAACTTCATATTTATTTCACAGAGTGAATGCTTTAGTACAGGGGAACTAATTAAAAATGATCGTGGGCTTGTCAAATATCGTTTCATGGTCCCTTTAAGTGTTTCCGGCGAAATCGCGAAATACCCGCAGTGAAGCACTGAATAACGGAAGACAAAAAATACAGGGCGTCATGGTCTGAGATAGAAACCCATGCTATCAGAACATGGGAGGACCAAGCGAAACGCGAAAGTGTATGCTGACATCGCGGGCCAGTTCCACGCGCAAGACATAGTAAAGACCACCAAAGAGGTGAAGAAGAAGATTGAAAATTTGTCAAATAGATATACTTGTGTTGGTTCCCAACAATTACATTAATGACATTAAATCGACTTCAACTGCGAAGAAAATCTTTATGAAATGTTTCTAGACGTAAGAAAAACGATTTTACCGAGAAAGTATGGTGCACTCCGCGATGTTTGGTGGGAGTTCAAGCTCGCCCATCGTCATCACCATGACTGCTTAGTGACACTTACTTATACCGTGTAGCAGGAGCGTAGTGAAAGTGACATTACGGGACGGAGAGTACTTCAGCTAAGTGACACTAAATTAGTACGTCTGACATGGGTATTACATTATGCAAAATTAGTGTGTTCACAAAAATTAAGATAAATGCTGGACTAGTAAATAAAATCACAGAAACGAATTTAATTTCTGGGCGTGTGAGGCTTACGCGTCTGTGTCGTCTCAAATTATGGTCTGCCGCGGCCAATTCTCGTGTGAGAGGTTTGGTTTTACGGACACTACAGATTTGATTCAAGTGGGACTGTTGTTTCTGCACACTGTTACATGTTCTTTCTTTCTTTATTTCTTCCTTGATTAGCAATACAAAACAAAAGAACACATGCAAGAAATGGGATTGTAGGGTAAACCTGCGACACAGTCCTAGACACAAAAAATAATATAAATAATAATAATAATAAAATAGTGTCACTGTCTTGTGAGGATACGGCGGAGTAGCAACAAACACACTTTGAAACTACAAACATAAATCTGATGTCAAAAATTAACAACACACAAAAAGTAATACAAGCACACTTACAAACAGGAAACAAAATTTGACAATGTCAAAAATTATTTATTGCCGTTAGCAGTAGAAAAGAACACTTAAACTTCCTGTTTAAATTTACGAATGGAAGAAGTCTGATGTGCAACCAAATGCAAAATGTTCCAGACCTTGACACCAAAAAATGCAACAGTAAACTGCCCAAAATTGGTTCTGGAAATTGGAAGCTTCAGAGTAACGTTATCAGTACGCAGTGAGTATGGTGATGAATAAAGTTGTAAGGAGATCATTGATGAATTGCAGATCCTGCTTATGAACGTATAGACAAGGTTGGCAAGTGTTACATTTAGTAAGTCAAACACACTACTTACAGACAAAAAGGGAAGGTGAGACTAACAGAAGCGTGAGGATGTAACGATAGCGCAATCCTAAGTGCCCTTTTTTGCGTAATATATCATCTGTTCAAATGGGATGCGTATGTGAGTCAGTAAATGCATAATTTATGTGGCTCTGGATCAATGCCTAATATATCAGAAGAAGGACTCTGGTGGGCAAAATAGATTAGACTTTTGCAAGTGCAAGAAGACCGGGAACAATCATGGTCTCAACATCCAGAATATGTGGCTTCCATCAAGGTGCTCAAGCAGTAAAACACCCAGAAAGTTTGTAGACGAGAATCTATTTATCTCATCTTCCCCAAAATGCAGTTTATAGTGAGTAGTTGCGATTACTTCCTGTTAAGGATGAAACATGATATAGCTAGATATACTAGGCATTTTCAATATTTCTGTTTGCAGATAACCATGTTGAATACCTCAGAAGAACTGCCTCAGATTTGGAAAACAATGAGCGTGTATCATTAGCCTCGACAATGATGTTTGTGCCATCCGCATATGATATACATGTTACTCGTAAATAGTCCAGTACGTCGTTTACATATACTAGGGAGAGAAATGGGACGAAAACTGACCCCTGTGGAATGCCACACTTTATTGGCAACATGCATGACTATGCTTTACAGATCTGTGCATACTGATATCTGCTATTAAGGTAGCTCTGGGGGACGCCACATACACCATACCTGGGGAGCTTCCTTCTGTAGTATGCTGTGATCAAACAGATGAAATGCTTTTTTAAGTCAATAAATATTCCCATAGTCAACACCTCAATGTCCATCAATGTTTTGTGTTTTGTCTTCTGTTGCATTCACAAAGGCCAACTCTATTGACTTTACGTTACAGAAACCAAACTGAAAAATTGTCAGTAACTTGTGACAATGAAAGAAATGCTGCAAGCGCTTTAAGATTAGCATTTCCACAATCTTGCTTAGGACCAGAAGAATAGCTATAGGTCTGTAGTTCTGAACTCCTTGCTCCTTTAGCACCTTTATGTATATAGGTATGACTCTGAGGGATACACCCTAGCCTCAAACATTTGGTTGACAAGGTTGCCATGAGTTGTGAGAGTAGGCTAAAAGAACCGCCTGACAAATTCAGTTGAGATCCGATCGTAGCGGACCGAACGTGTTTTTTTTTTTTTTTTTTTGAGTCCGTTAATTAGCTACTCAATTTCGTGGGGATCTGTAGGAGCAAGAAAAAAGTGTTAGGTATGTTCCAGTTTGATAATAAGGACTGGGCTCCGAAAGGCAACTATGGTGGTTCAAATCTGTTATTTCTAAACAGTTCGGTCCATGAACGAGTTCAATAACATGAACTTGCCTCCATTGGAATGATCCACATTATGTCTACTGCACTACATCTGTTTGTTATCTTTAATTTTGTATGGTGGACTGAGGCAGGGGATTGCAATGCTCATGACTGATTTTTGAGATGGTTTATGGTGGGCACTCTAGTGCGGAGAATGGGCAATGTGCACAAGCAAATCAGGCGTTCTCCTCCTACCACGTATGGTATCATTACTTCCTCTGATAACTTGAGAACAGACACTGTACCATTAACTGACACTTTGCATACATTTTAACAGTAAGTGAAAGACGTGCACCCTGCTTTCATAGCAAATAGCTAGCATAACTTCAATCCTTTAAACTTGCGTTAGCATTACTATAACGTGTAGCTTTCATCTTGCGTAGTAATTGGTCCTGAGCGTATTAAATAATGATGCCCTGCTCATGAAACATCAAGTGGCCAAACACTGCCACCACCTGCTCAAAATCGGCAAAGCTCTCACCTGTGAACGAGGAGAATGTAGAAGGCGGCGTGGACTACATGCTTCATATGTCAGTCTGACGAAGTAATCGCTTACAATGACATTGGCCAGTACCACTTTGTTTAAGACCTGGTGATGTATATATCCTTTTGTAACTCTATGAATGTTTATGAGTACCCACAAAGATTGTGCTCTTCAGATTGCAGTTGTCAGTCTCACTGGAGCATATGTTACCGGCAAAGTATTCTGTCGAATACCCAGAACTTTTTCGCAAATTATGAAATCTGCTTCCTCGTAAACGTCTTTCACACTCTGCCTAGGCATTCTGTACATTGCCAAAGCCGCTTCCGCCAAAGTATGAAAAATGTTTATTCTCGACAGTAAACTCTTGTTGACGAATGAAGTCACTAATTTGTGTTATTTTTGGTGAGTTTCGGTGTGTATTTTTTGCAAAAAACTGCGACCAGAGTGGGTCCGTCCACAGACTGTTCATCCGTCGTGACTTGGTTAGTTTTGAGTATCTTTTTGCATCAACACAAGGCCAGAGTGGGTACAAGTATACTATTCATCTGTCGTTACTGACTAAGGTAGTTTTGTTTATATTTTGCATGAAGAAAACAAAACATTTTCGCACTTTGCCTGCCACAGCTTACACATTCTGTATATAATCTATAGAATGCCTAGACAATGTATGAAATGCATTTCACTTCACACTTTTCCGGCTAGTAGTTTATAAATAGAATAGTTTATAAAATGCCTGGGGGTGAGGGCATTCCATAGAATGCCGTATTTAACACTTTGCCGAAAATATACGTATTATCATGAAGAAGTGTCTGCTTCGTGCAACAATCAGTTCAACACATTGATTCTATTACCTTGCATCCCACATAGGTGACCTTTAAATCTTTCAAGCATGGTGGTCAACCCAGTTGACCACCCAGAAAAATATTTTCCCATTGCTGCATGGTGGTTCTGTTCGTCGACCACTTGCTCGCTGCTTCGCAATATTAGCATCGGCATAAAGGGCAACCTCCATGGAGCGAATGTACAGCGAAAAAGCTGCGAACTTCGCTCAGCGTCGGACGCCCTGCGCGAGGCGTCAAAAATGTGAGCGTCCGCCGCCGATCTGCCCATGCCAGATATTTTCGCCCAGCGTCCGCGATTCCGGAAGCGTCAACTGCAGATGAACCAATCAAAGTGCTCTTCCGCTACGAATCTACGCCAGATCGCCTGCACGTGGTCGTCTGCTCTCGTGAATCATCGTCGTCGTCCTCTTCTTGCAACTGGATGCTGTCGTCTGCTCGCTGTTTCGCCAACTGCATCGTTAGAACGTGAGGCATTCTCTGCCAAGAAACATGTTTTCTTTTCGCAGTAGTGAATATGCTTTTCGGTACGTTACTGGGCGCATCTTTTCAGACAGATGTTGGATTTAGTTGCAAAATTTGTGACATTAAATGCACTTTGTCGAGCAATTGATTTCACTGAGCTTTCACCTTATACCCTGGCAACAGTGACATCACAGCATGACTTCGCGACGCTGTCCGCTGGTTTTTCGCTCCATGGAGCTGGTGCCGGCGAACAACTCGCGGCGGAGCGCGCGTGGCAGTCTGCCGCGCGAACATCGTTGCAAAAATTCGCTCCGTGGAGGTTGCCCTTAAGGTGTCGCCACATCGGAGCGCGCGACGCAAGAGCTGCTGCTTCGTTTTTGTGAAGAAGTGCGTCATTGCGGGCGCTCCATTCTCGTCGTCGTCTTCTTACAGAAAACGAGGTAAGAATCTCGTATTACTTACTCCCTACGTTTAATATTTTAACATAGGAACTTATTGCAAGCGCCCACGTCTTGGCACTCGACAACCATGCGTTTTGAAAGCATCTACAAAGTGTAAAATGTCTTAGACTTGGGAGTGCTCGAAACGAAAACAAACAGATGCTGTGCACCACCTGCGCTCGGAGCAGGGAATGATGGCATATGATCATCCCATGCCATTGTGTCTGCGTGTCAGAACGTCTACAGTTTGTGTAACTAAGCAGACCACACACCACACTGCACAACTGTGCACAAATCCGATCGTGAGACAAAACAAGTGAACGGCATGTGTCTGTTGCTTCTTCAAAATACTCATTCAAAATAAAGATCGCGGCGTGGTAATCCAACTCTCTCCTGAACCGGCACCAGCGCAGGCAGCATAACATGAAATCTCCACGTAACTTCGGCGTTTTCCTAGGTGCTGTTACACACTTCGGGTTTCCACAGCAGCACAGGTACACGATCACACGATATCCGAATCCGATCGGGCACAGCGATGCCTTCCTTTCTCCTTCCTTGAATGATAATATATGATGAGATTCACCAATAACAGAACAGGTAAACACCTAAACGTTTGACAATGTGGCCCACGGCTTTATCGACACACACACAAATAACATCATATCAGCTTTCTTGCACGATGACAAGCACACTCAAAATAACTTCGTATCCGTGCAATAGTTGCATGGTAAGAATCATATTTTGCACCGAAAAGCGTCTGTTCCGTCAACACAAAATTCACAAGACATTTGGAACTATTATTTGCCGCGGGTGTGGCGCTGTCACAAGGGTCATCCAGGTTCGGCCAAGTCACAAAGAATGGAAGTTGAGCACTATTTTTCAGAGCGGACAACGACACCTCTGTTTGCTGCTATACCACTTGACTACAGCGACCAATCAAACAGTTCATTTTTAATGATATATTGTTAACCGTATATTTTTGAGAATTCATTGTTAAATGTCAATAGTTACGCGGTTTATTTTTAATGGTGGATTCTTAAGCGTATATTCTGGGCGTTTTATTTTTAATGGTGGGTACTTACGCGATTATTCTTGACCGTTTATTTTTAACGGTTTCAAATAGGTTACACCCACAGGCGCACATCGAAGGCTGCGCTCAGCGCATCTACGGTAGAGACAGGTGGAAGAAGTACTCCGACTCAAGCTATAGGTGAGTTAATGACGCAATAAGAAATGTTGTCAATTCCTTTGCTGACCGGTAAGGGAGTCCACAACAAGTGACTGAACAACTCACTCCTGTAACGTACGTGCACCAACAATTGCCACAGCAACGGACCGTCTGACTGCTGATGTACATCTGTCGGTCCTGCGTCCCGGGTACTCTCGCACCACACTCACCTCATGATACTTTGCGTTCGTCCAAGTAAAGTACCACGGTCAATTTTGAATCAGACCTCTCCCCTTCAATTCCTGTCAACACATTTCTGCTTTCTCGTCGTTCCGTTGAACATCAGACTCAATGGGATGTCGCTTTCGTTAGTGTGACACGGGCTAGATTTCGTCGTTCTATGCTCTGCGTTTACGACTGGTTGGGGCGCTTAACGTCACACATGACTACGATAACCGTAGTGGTAATCTGCCTGCTTGGAGGACAATACATGATACGCGTAATTTGTGTATTTGCATAGAGTTGTATAAATGAAGGATGGTTTGCAATTGAAGATTTTCAGTTTTGTTGCACTAATAGCCTGTACGCTGCATTACGATAAGCTGGAAGGCAACTTTATGCCCTTTGTACTCAGAGATGGCGCAATGGGCGGTATTCGAATTTTCGACAAGCGAGTATGTGATCGTCTGTTTCACTTATGAATATTTTGATAACAGACAGATTGCATTACGTTATAGGGATTTATTTTTTCGTTTAGTAATGCTCGCGTATTGTTAGACTACTTTACTCTGTATCCATGCTTAAGCGAATGCTTATTATGCGTGACTTCTACGTCTGACACTCTGGCCAACAATCTAAACCCTTTCAGTAGTCGATGACTCATTTGCCTATTTCGGACTGATCGAACCCTGTGGGTTTCGGATTTTGAAACTGTTGATTCAGGGGCAGTGAAGTGCAAGCATTTGTCCTCGTGGAAGATAAGATGACATTATCTGAACAGAAATACAGGATTTTTCATCGTCACTTTCAACAGGATTCTTTCGTGAAACCGTTATCTGTGCAATGCGAAGCGACTGTTTCCTCAAATGATCTCCCGCGATGACTGGACAAATCGTTTGAGGAGACCAATAGGACGCCGCTCGGCAATGTCCCGTACGTGTCTTACGTGTCCCGTGTCTTAGAAGGAGAGAAAACGGAAAGCGTAAACTTCGGTTTTATCCTCCTATAAATCACGAACGACGTGACGGATGGATGCAGTTGCTTTCGCGTTACTGTCAAGGTGACAGGATCTCCCAAACCTGAAGATAAATTTTTGCACTTTAGTCTTCCTTTAGGCCGCGCACTTACACATTTGCTAGCACAATCCGGATTTTCAACAAACAAAACACTGACGAAACAGCCAGGAGAAGATGAACCAAGGCTAACGATTTACTCCTTCTGTTTGTCGACATTTTCAAAAGTCTATTGAACGATGATCCTCACCGAGTAAAATAATGCTTCAGAAGAAGGTACAAAACGTCAACTAGCCAATACTACAATGGGCTTCCAACGTCCATGGTTGACGAAAATACGTTTTGAAAAACGTGTCTTGCAAGACGTATCTTCGTTAACAACAACGGGAACAACATAAATTGTACCCTGTCAAGCAAGTAACTCTTGATTAATGCCAGACGTGTACCCCCGACACCGTATCTTTCCAGTTTCCTGATAAGAATGTCAAGATCAATCATGTCAGAAGCTTCGGAGAAACCTGCAAATATTCCTGTGGCGTGAACAAGCACGGAAGTGCCAGACTTACTTTTCCGGAAACCAAATTCAGGCTCATTAAAAACCCTTTTTGGCTCAAAGAAGCCTTCTAACCTCACGAGAATAAGCTGTTTCATAATTTTGGTAACTGTCGTTAACAGAGAAACAGGGCGGTAATTTGTAGTGTCAGTTAGAGATAATTTCCTATGAATTGCGATCACTTTCGCAGAACTATACTCCCGACGAAAGACGAAAGCTCTAAGCCTTCATAAGAGTCGGCTTTCGTGGCTAGTGCGGTTCTAGCTCTGCACCTAGAATATAACATCCCACTCACCTTGCATATGGTGGAAATATCGTGTGGATGACAACCACCATCGATAACACTCCAGGGCACCATAAAGGCTCTGCTCACGTCCAATCTGTATGAATAGGTTGACGGCACACTGCGCTTCAGGAGTCTGGGCCACTGAACGCTAAGTGTCACCCGATTAATCTACACTTGGTGGTTAATTTCCGTCACTAGTAAAGAGAACTTCTTCCGTTCCTTACGTGCTATGGGTAGACGGTCTAGGAGCTTCACTGTGCCCCAGTCAATGGAAGGCAGGCCATACAGTTCCCGTACCCTGCACGAAATGTGTAGTGGGGTGCTACATCGAAAAAAGAAAAGCGCCGCCAATTCGGAAGCATCGCGTGCCCGCAGCGGTCAGAGTGGCAGATGTTCAAGCGCGACAACACTGGAAGCATGCCGTGACCGAACATCCAGTGGAGAACGGCTGTGATCCTCCGACCGCGACACATAGAGGGACTCTGAGAAATGACTCATCCTCCGGGAGCGCTGCTAATTTCACGAAGTGCTGTCTAGAAGCCCTTTACGTCGCAAAGCGAAATGCCCGCATCAGGGACCGCACCACGCATACGAGGAACTGCGTTTATGGCGTTCAAAAAATGAGCATGAACTACCTGTGGTCCAGCATCTACGCTGTAGGGAAAGAACCTCGTATTGCCAACTGTAGGATGGGACAAGCGCAAGCTTGGTCACATCATAAACAACTCCATGTCAGGAATGGAATGTTACCGAAAACATCAACGGCAATCACGCCTTCGGTACCTGGCCATTGCCACTACAGTCGACGCTAGCTATCCAAGTTTGCCGGTGTTGCCTTTCCTTTTCCTTTTTATTTAACATCCAGACGTTGTGGAAGCCTTCTGATTGGTCTATCCTGCCCCCAAGTTGTACGCAAAGACAAAGATGTTTCAGTTTTGAAAACTGAAATAAATATTGATAAATAAACAGTGATATAAGAAACTGCTCAAGCTATAATTCGACAAACGATACGGTGTTGCGATGGAGCTATATTTAGGAACTAGAACTACGTTTCACTAAAGCGACAAAACGTCAATATAGGCTGAATTAATTGATAACAGACAATAGTGAAACCATCAGATAATAAATACCTGATTTCCTGATGATTGATAAGTTCTGACAAAACATTCAGGTGCATCACCCTCACCACGCAAATGACTGCATGAAGACCGAAACAGTACGCATATATTTCAATGAAAGGATGCAGACAATAAATTGCGTGTTTGCATGTAACTGACAGCGTGTACGAATGTGCGTGACGGAGAGGAGCTCGCCGCGGTGAACAGCGCCTGAGGTCATCGTAAAAAAATGCAGCTTGGGTCTTGTGGATGAACGTCAACACATTACATATTCGTATTTAAGAAGTCATCAGTGAGTTTTGTTCTACGCATTCATTGTATCAATTCACAGTTTTACTGATCATCACTTTGTTCTATTTTGCTTTGCTGTATTGACGAAAATAAAGGACTCGTGAAGCAACGCTCACGAGGCACTTCGTACTGACCGTTCAACACGGGCAGTCTTTCCTCGATTCCGTCTTGGCTCCGGAGACTCTGCTATCAATGGTTATGGGCCGAGGAACCCTGTAACGGGAATTATCTACCAGTTAGCGGCCTCAGTGTCCGACGGATCAGAAATGATGACGCAGGAAGTGAGATAATTGGAGAAATTAGAGAAATATATTTATCCGACTTGGCCTTATAACGTTACGGTATACTTGAAGACCAAAGGGCTATGGCATGTGTTAATCTGGATAATCCTCCTCAACAACCCACAACCTCCTCGACATCTCCTCAACAAATCTCTACGTCTGAAGTCAATTTAGAATGGTACAAAAGCGACGCAGAAGCCGTGAGTGTCATCGTCCAGTCACTTGGAATGAATCAGACGAGCTACGTGATAAACCAGACGAGAGCAAGTCCTTCTGAAGGAGTGTGTGGCTCACCTTAATTAAAAGTTGGTCGAAGGAATCCCATCTGACTAAATATTTCACTAGTCGAGTCTTTGCGCAAAACATTGGTAACTGTGAGAGAACTGATGTTCTGAGGCTGGAACAATATAGAAGGGACAAATACATACAAAGCATGATTTTGCCTAAGAAATTAACGATGAACAATGAAAGACACTGAAAGGTTAGCCAGTTGTAGGACTCGAACCCACATCTTCTGGATTACCGGTCCAGTGCTCTACCAACTGAGCTAAGCTAACTTAGTTCAATTGGTAGAGCACTGGACCGAGGAGAAAGAGCTTTCAATTTTTCAGCGAGCGACAGTATGCAACAGTAGTAGTAGTATAGATTCGAGCCCCACAACAACCACTTTTTTCTAATTCAGTTGTAGGAATTTCTAATCCACCAGCCATTTCTAATCCAGGTCAAGCCAGGTCTAATCCAAGCTCTACCCCTTCATAAACACCAAAATTATCTATTCTATTCAATTCTAAGTCAGTTCATAGGCTTCCAAATCACTCTTCTTTCTAATCCAGTTCTAGGAATTTCTAATCCACCACCCAATTCAAAATCTAGGTCAAGCCACTTCTAAGTCCTCTGGTTGGTTGGTCACAGCTCCATTCCTTCACGCTGATTGACCGATCCAGGCTCCACCCCTTCATGGTGATCCATCTAATTTGTATGTGATTGGCTACCGTTCATTGCCACAACATCTGCTCACTCGCTCGTAGACACCAAAATGATCTATTCTATTCAATTGTAAGTCATAGGCTTCCAAATCGCTCACCTGTCCATAGGTCCGGGGGTGGTCACTTCCATTCATTTCTAAAACCTAGTGATTGACCTATTGGCTGCCTCTCATACATGCTCGATAAACTCATTTGTCATTTCCACTCTCTAGTTACTCGGTCACATCCTTTCAACTGCATATTGCTTCATAATTTCAACCGCAACATAGACAATCCCTCGTGGGTCAATTCCATTCATTTCTGGGCCAGCTCACAAACCCCCCCCCCCAAATTGCATATTGGCTTGGGACGCTTTCTAGTTAATCCAGGACAACGCTTCGGAACAGTAAGGACATAGAAAAACACGGGAAACAGTTTTCAACATTTATTAGACACATCATGGCATTCTCAGAGAGATTGTAGTTCTCTCTGGGGCACTTCCAGCACACTGGACATTTCCACCTCGCATCCATGGCGTTTTTCACATAAGTACCGTGTGGATCACCCAAGCGTTCGTCCTTCTTCATCCACGGCTCAGTCCCAGACCGCACGCGAGAACAGCATGTCACGGAAGTATCAGTTCTCTTCCTGCACATCTCCTGGAGCGAAAAAAGAACATTATGAGCTTCACTATTTACATCATCCATTTAAACTTACCATATTCACAGCTTCCGTAAGGGTAGGATTCGATGTCATTGCAGAGGTATCTCTTGTTGTCGTATGCCATCAGACTTTTGACGTTTCTGATGGTGTACATGCACTGTTTCTTTCCAACGATTGATACTTGTTCGTTCGATACGCTCGTGTGATTGAACAAGGTATTGTGGTATGTCTCATGGAGGAGGTGCTTGAGTACAATATTCTTTTTGACCCCTTTAGCTCTTGCAATTTGCTTTCCTCCAGCTAATTTGATGGAATACATTTTAGCTTTCAGGCATATTACTTCTTCGATAAGTACACTACCAGTTTCGCTTTTGAAAGCCCCAAGTCTCCCATGATTCTTTTCACTGTACAGTGGATGATCCCGGTCGAAGGAAGACAAATCTAAGTGGTCGTCGGCGATCGCTCGTAACTGATCTTCGTAGTCCTTGCAGAATAGGCCGAGGATCAGAGAATCCGTGTCAAAGTAACAGGCAATCACTGGACAAGTGAGCTTACTCAGCAAGGTTTCGTAGTAGAATGAGTACATGGTTAATTTACTCAGTTCCAAAATCGTAAACCCAATCTGGAGCGGGAAATCGCATCACACTTTTCTTTTGCGCATTTCGTACATGACACAATCCGGGGACAAAATTTCCATCCTCACGCATTCCGCCCGACTCCCGAGGCGACTCGCCGTCTCCTCATCGAAGGCTACTCGAATGTCCCGCATGTTGAATTTATTTAAAAGCGTTCTTCTGAATACCGCATTATTTGAGAGTTTATAGAAATTTTTTTCGAACATCGTGCTCGAGGCAACGCGTCTGGCAACATTGTCCTCGATGTAGGGACGCAGGAATGGTGCCTGGCGAAATTTTAGAATTCTGTGAATTTTTGTCACTCTCATACCCAATCTACAATAGAGTGCGAGCAGCGCATAATGAAGGACATACTCGACCTTGTCCTTGCACGTGAGCAGCAGCTTTTTGCTGTTAGCTGGCTGATACATTAATTCTTCGAGAAGCCCTCGCTGGAATGGCGAGAGCCAATCCTTCGGGACGACCATCTTCTCAGGAGCCAGGGGAAAGTACCGTGTCAGTGCGTGGATAGATTTTGGATACTCCAAGTCACATACATACACGTAGCCAACGTCTGAATCAGTGGAGTGACGCATAAAATCCACAGAGCTAAAATCCTCGACCCATTCGAAATCACCAATTGGGAGGTGCTTTATCATACTGAATCCGTAAAGATTGTTGCAATCTATGTATGATATGTACACCTCCTCTTTATCGGGATCATAGCCACTACACAGAGGGTTATTGGCACGTAAATGACGCCTGCTCGCCTGACAGAGCCCACCTCTAACGCCCGATTCGATGGTTCTGTACATGTCCTCGTCGATGATTAACTCCAATTTTGCCTGCGTGTAATTTAGAGCGCATTGCCACGAATAGGATGCTAGAGAAACACAATGAAGCAATTCCAATCCACGTGCGCTGTAGCACAGACGTCGGAAGTGCTGCATCACGTCAGCATGTAATAGGGCATCCATTTTGACGTACAATGCATTATAATCCCGTAAACTCGAGCACCCAAAATGTTCAAATACATGCAGAGCGCACTGGTAGTCTTCGTCACTTATATCTTCCCCAGTTAGATCGTTTCGAAAGGCGGATTTTTCTGGCGAGGTCAATTCATCGTACACTGCGAAAGAACTAATATAGCTGTACGGGAATACACCTTTACGAAGCAAAATTTCGTAGTCATCTCCAAATGCCTGCTTAAGGCATTGGAACGCCTCTGCACCCCCCATGCATTTGACAGTTTCCACAAGCTCCCCCAGCGACAAATTCAGGTACTGCATGGAATCTCTGAAGAGGAAGGTGCCAATTTCAAACGAACGAATTTTTTCCATGGAGCTGGCTACAATGAAGGGAGGTCGCTTCCACCCGAGAATGTGAAATTCCCGCAGCAGCCAGGACAAATTGTGTACCATGATCGGCAATTTTTCCCTCGTCATGCACGCGACGTTACAGGGGTTACACAAAGTTGCGATATAATTTGTCTCGCCCGCACTACAATGCTTCGAATGATCATCATGCCGGACACGGGGTAGATCTTCGGTAAACTCCTGTTTACAGTACGCACAGTGTTTAGCAGCTCTGTGCTCAGCGCATTGCTCATCATTTAGCACCATTGCGGCGGAGCAAGCGTTCAGGGCGATCATCTCATCTCGCATTTCCATGAGCACCTTCACACACTGCTTTGCTGCATCTTCCCCATGGTGCGTCCTGATGCGCAACACCCTTGAGTCGTGGGTGCGCACGAGCACGGCACAAAAGCTAGAGGTGATGTGACGCTGCATGCCATCATACTGGGCGCAAGTACGCTCTCCGTGTCCAGCGCGACAACGTAGTTGTACTGTTGCATGTACTGTATTTTAGTAAATTCTACAAAGTTTTCTCCGGGTTCACAAAATTCTAATAGGATTTCGTTCACGTCCGCGCAAAGGCGTCGATGTTTCGCCATGCTCTTTTCCTCATTAAAAGAGCGAGTGCAACGTTCGCATACGAAACGCGTGTTCTTTCTCGTCAACAAACGGTCGAGGGACTTAATTCCGAAAAAATGCTCATCAACCTCCAATAAGTGAATTTTCTTTTCGCTTTCCAGTTTTGGGGGTCGCGACACGTGCACTCCCTGATCGACGTGCGCGTACACGTACACAGATATCCTATTTTTCTCTTCGAACTCGTCCAGATCAGTGAATGAAACAGGGAAGTGACTAGGCCACCAGTACTCTGTTGCATAATTTTCATATTTTTTTCCCATCGGTTCCTTTCCTGTGGGTGCAAGAGGGCGAGCGTATTGTATTTAAAGCACTTGCCCTCCTTACGCTCTGGTAAAGGGACATTTGTTAGGACATTCCTACGACTAGCCAAATTAGTGGGAAGTACCCCATTGCACCCGAATTTTTCAGTTTTCACAGAGGAAATACACATTTGAACTTTTTGGACGTCAGTGGATACAAACCCACTACCCTCGCGCTGGTAATTTTCAATACGCCCGGTGGACTCCTGAATCACATCCATCAAAGTATTTGCGATAGCTCCGTCGCTGTGGACTTCGCGAGCAAGCGCCATGAAATGAGCTATGTGTGCGGTTACATCCCCTCGATTTTCTTTCATCATTAGAACGTCAGAACAAATGCAAAACCTAAAGGGTATCCTTTGCGCTCGCAAAATGGCAATTATATTGTGGAGGTGGTTCATTAAATATTGTCGCAAGTCCTCTACTCCCTGATCGTGAACAGATGCCGATAGCACAAACGCTTTGACGATACCTCGAAATGCGCTATCAGTTTGAAAGAAAGGCAGGAAGCAAATGTCCACATAGGGATGTGATCGCTCGACGTGAGCATGCAATGTGGCAGGTGAAATGTCTGGAGAAGATGGTGAATTCTCTTCCAATGGCTCATCATCCCCGATATCATGAGGATCAAAAATGTAGAACACGCATCTAGGCACTGAAAAAAAAAAAGAAGAAACACTAAGAAATCGTGCACCACAGAGCGTGGATGAAAAATACTTACTTTTGAAGCGAGCTCCGCACACTCCCAAAGCGATGCGAAGACTGCTGCCTCTTTACACATCCTCCCCACTTATGTAGCGGCGACCTCGCTGCATGGCGCAACATGCACGGGTGCGAGGAGTCGTCATAGCCTAAAAATAACTTGCTCTGCATGTTCAAGGTCGCAGCTTGCCCTTGGCTTCACGTAATGCTCCGTCCGCCTACACCATTGCCGCACCTGAGCGCAAAGTTCGCTCTCATCACATGTCATTCCGATATGCAAGTTGATTTCATGATCAGGCACACAACCATCCCATTTTGGCTGTGGAATTTCAATAATATTACTTAAAAGAAACAAATTGCAGTGAAATGCTGATTCATCTCAGACACACAGTGTTAAACCACAGTGTTAAACCCTCAGATACCAGCATTTCTGCTCAAATAACAAAATAGCTATGACTTCAAAAATTAAACACATGCTAAACAAACTACCATCAACTGCTATCAGATAATTATTGCATAATGCTATATACTCATTTGCATTGCCCTTGCGTAAAGAAAGCACAGGACAGGGATACACAAATATCCTTAGGTGAGCAGGGAAAAGGCTTAAGACCTCAGGTCACCACACATCGCCACGCGGCTAGCACAACATGACACCAACAACATACTAGCGGCGGGAAGAACTGCAACACTGCTAAACAAGTCCAGACATGCCACGATGACGTCACAAATCAGGGGAAAAAGCACACGCATGCACGCACAGAGGACAACGCATTAAACACACGGAGCGCTCAGGAATAATCGTAGCGTTACCGCACATCGCTACGAAGCTCAACGTCTAACACAAGACGGCAGCAACGAGATATTAGCGAAGGGTAAAAATTGCAACACTACTGAACAAGTCTAGACATGCGACATCGAATGCGAAAACACTGGTGATCGGGGAAAAGGCCTAAGCCTGCGGCGGATAATCATAGAGCATACACAACTTCATTTTTCTATTTTGCGTAAACTAAACGCAGTCTGCTTGGAAAACGACGTACAAATTTTCTTAGGGAGCAGAGAAATATATAAATTTGTACTCCGTGCTCAGATACCAGCATTTCTGCTCAAAAACCTGCAAAATTAAGCTCTGCTTACTTCGTCAAGATATCGAACAACCAGCAAAATCAAACAAACAACCCCACTTCCACTGGTAGAACACTATTCAGCTTTTACGCAGGAGGCTTTCTTCTACATAAAAAGTAGAGAAAATAAGAAAAGAGCAGCGAAATATTACACGCACTTTTGCTCGCATAGCTATAAGAGAAAAAATAAATAAAAGAACGACGCACACGCTAATAAACTGTGACAAAGACACCCTTTTCTGCTATCAGATAATTATTGCATAATGCTAAATACTCATTTGCATTGGCCCTGCGTGAAGAAAGCACAGGACAGGGATACACAATCTATCTTAAGCGAGCACGGAAAGTCACTGCTACTCGAACAGCTTAATACCATAAAGTCTGAATTTTTGCAAAGAAAATAAAGCCTGAACAGGGCTACGAAGGTGACAGACACATACTAACAAACAAACAAACAAACACTTCTTCGAGTCTGTGTTATCTTTTAAAAAATAACAAAAGCACACATAAAAAAAAATCAAATTGACTAGGTAGCCTACCAGACGTTGTGCCTTAAAGTTGGCTGCACGCAATGCGCGGAAGCGTGCTGTGAAGCCAACTTGCGGTTTTGCTGGATGCACATGAGGTCCGATTCCTATTGGAAATCGCGCTAAGGACGTGCCAAACGTGGAATTTTCGCAAGATTAATCCCAATACCTGGAATTCTGTTCATTTTAGCGGGAATGCTGGCGCTTGTGCTCCATTGTTCGAAATTTTCGAATATCCGAATTTCTCGATTATCAAATTTTCGAATACGAATAGGGTTCGAATATCAACAATATTCGAACAACATTCGAAAAATTTCCTTAAGTGAGCATGGAAAAGGCTCAAGTCGTACCGCTCAGGAATAATCGGAGAATCAACGCTTATCGCTACGCGGCTAGCGCTTGAACAGCGCTACGAACGTGACAGATACATACTAACAAACAAACAAAACATACAAACAAACAAACAAACACTTCTATTCATTTCTATTGATAAAGGCGTAAACCACACTACAAGAACAAAGCACGCTGCTTCAGGAAAGCGTATCAAATGCATCGCAACAGGACCGGCTCTCATAAAATAGCCTGCCCAAAACGAAGACTTCACCAGGTTCGCGAGGTAATTCCATTAAAACGCTCTCGATCTATCCTACAGATAGCAATGCAAGCGCTGCTACCCTTATTTTTTAATCCACTATTCCACGCAATAGTACATAAATGTATCACTCGTGTCACATGAAAAGGCACACACAAAGAACTGGGAAGTGGGTCATGTGGGATCCCTGGTTCAGGAAAGCGCGCGCGCGCGCGCACACATACACAGACACATACTCACATTTTCACACTCACAAACACAAAGTCTATTCTCACAACCACATAAATGCATATTATTCCTCAGGTCAATAATTATCCTACCATCGTCAAAAGATGGCTCACTCTTGTATGCGATCGCAAAGCGATAGGTCCTCGTTCCGGATGTAATAGGATATCGCCACTCGGCCGACGCGAACCAAAAAAGAAAGAAAGGAATGCGCGTTCGCTATACCTCCACAAAGAAAACGGTGCCGTGCTTCTACGCAGCGCTCATCATACAGGAGTGAATTGTCTTCTTCGTTTTCCTTTTATTTTCTTGCACCCATATATTTTGCAAGAATACTATAGAGACCCAACAGAGCAGTAGTGCGCTCCCATCAACACACCTTGGGCTGACCTTACACACCCGAAACCTTTTCTGAATACATTCTGCTGGCGCTGGAATAAAAAGATTTATCGCCAGGGTACAACAATGTCAGCTCTGCTTCCGTTTAAGTGATAAAACAGTGTTGTGTGCCTGATCATGAAATCAACTTGCATATCAGAATGACATGTGATGAGAGCGAACTTTGCGCTCAGGTGCGGCAATGGTGTAGGCGGACGGAGCATTACGTGTAGCCAAGGGCAAGCTGCGACCTTGAACATGTAGAGCAAGTTATTTTTAGGCTATGACGACTCCTCGCACCTGTGCATGTTGGGGCATGCAGCGAGGTCGCCGCTATATAAGTGGGGAGGATGTGTAAAGAGGCAGCAGTCTTCGCATCGCTTCGGGAGTGTGCGGAGCTCGCTTCAAAAGTAAGTATTTTTCATCCACGCTCTGTGGTGCACGATTTCTTAGTGTTTCTTCTTTTTTTTTTTTTTTCAGTGCCTAGATGCGTGTTCTGCTTTTTTGATCCTCATGATATCGGGGATGATGAGCCATTGGAAGAGAATTCACCATCTTCTCCAGACATTTCACCTGCCACTTTGCATGCTCACGTCGAGCGATCACATCCCTATGTGGACATTTCCTTCCTGCATTTCTTTCAAACTGATAGCGCATTTCGAGGTATCATCAAAGCGTTTGTGCTATTGGCATCTGTTCACGATCAGGGAGTAGAGGACTTGCGACAATATTTAATGAACCACCTCCACAATATAATTGCCATTTTGCGAGCGCAAAGGATACCCTTTAGGTTTTGCATTTGTTCTGAAGTTCTAATGATGAAAGAAAATCGAGGGGATGTAACCGCACACATAGCTCATTTCATGGCGCTTGCTCGCGAAGTCCACAGCGACGGAGCTATCGCAAATACTTTGATGGATGTGATTCAGGAGTCCACCGGGCGCATTGAAAATTACCAGCGCGAGGGTAGTGGGTTTGTATCCACTGACGTCCAAAAAGTTCAAATGTGTATTTCCTCTGTGAAAACTAAAAAA
The DNA here is from genome assembly GCF_037126465.1 of Ornithodoros turicata. Lineage (NCBI taxonomy): Eukaryota > Metazoa > Arthropoda > Arachnida > Ixodida > Argasidae > Ornithodoros > Ornithodoros turicata. Next base: position 149,725,143 of record NC_088201.1, read on the forward strand.
TTCGGGTGCAATGGGGTACTTCCCACTAATTTGGCTAGTCGTAGGAATGTCCTAACAAATGTCCCTTTACCAGAGCGTAAGGAGGACGAGTGCTTTAAATACAATACGCTCGCCCTCTTGCACCCACAGGAAAGGAACCGATGGAAAAAAAAAATGAAAATTATGCAACAGAGTACTGGTGGCCTAGTCACTTCCCTGTTTCATTCACTGATCTGGACGAGTTCGAAGAGAAAAATAGGATATCTGTGTACGTGTACGTGTACGTCGATCAGGGAGTGCACGTGTCGCGACCCCCAAAACTGGAAAGCGAAGAGAAAATTCACTTATTGGAGGTTGATGAGCATTTTTTCGGAATTAAGTCCCTCGAGCGTTTGTTGACGAGAAAGAACACGCGTTTCGTATGCGAACGTTGCACTCGCTCTTTTAATGAGGAAAAGAGCATGGCGAAACATCGACGCCTTTGCGCGGACGTGAACGAAATCCTATTAGAATTTTGTGAACCCGGAGAAAACTTTGTAGAATTTACTAAAATACAGTACACGCAACAGTACAACTACGTTGTCGCGCTGGACACGGAGAGCGTACTTGCGCCCAGTAGTGATGGCATGCAGCGTCACATCACCTCTAGCTTTTGTGCCGTGTTCGTGCGTACCCACGACTCAGGGGGGTTGCGCATCAGGATGCACCATGGGGAAGATGCGGCAAAGCAGTGTGTGAAGGCGCTCATGGAAATGCGAGATGAGATGATCGCCCTGAACGCTTGCTCCGCCGCAATGGTGCTGAATGATGAGCAATGCGCTGAGCACAGAGCTGCTACCCACTGTGCGTACTGTAAACAGGAATTTACCGAAGATCTACCCCGTGTCCAGCATCATGATCATTCGAAGCATTGTAGTGCGGGCGAGACAAATTATATCGCAACTTTGTTTAACCCCTGTAACGTCGTGTGCACGACGAGGGAAAAATTGCCGATCATGGTACACAATTTGTCCTACGATTTGGCCGGGCTGCTGCGGGAATTTCACATTCTCGGGTGGAAGCGACCTCCCTTCATTGTAGCCAGCTCCATGGAAAAAATTCGTTCGTTTTGAAATTGGCACCTTCCTCTTCAGAGATACCATGCAGTACCTGAATTCGTCGCTGGGGGAGCTTGTGGAAACTGTCAAATGCATGGGGGGTGCAGAGGCGTTCCAATGCCTTAAGCAGGCATTTGGAGATGACTACGAAATTTTGCTTCGTAAAGGTGTATTCCCGTACAGCTATATTAGTTCTTTCGCAGTGTACGATGAATTGACCTCGCCAGAAAAATCCGCCTTTCGAAACGATCTAACTGGGGAAGATATAAGTGACGAAGACTACCAGTACGCTCTGCATGTATTTGAACATTTTGGGTGCTCGAGTTTACGGGATTATAATGCATTGTACGTGAAAATGGATGCCCTATTACATGCTGACGTGATGCAGCACTTCCGACGTCTGTGCTACAGCGCACGTGGATTGGAATTGCTTCATTGTGTTTCTCTAGCATCCTATTCGTGGCAATGCGCTCTAAATTACACGCACGCAAAATTGGAGTTAATCATCGACGAGGACATGTACAGAACCATCGAATCGGGCGTTAGAGGTGGGCTCTGTCAGGCGAGCAGGCGTCATTTACGTGCCAATAACCCTCTGTGTAGTGGCTATGATCCCGATAAAGAGGAGGTGTACATATCATACATAGATTGGCAACAATCTTTACGGATTCAGTATGATAAAGCACCTCCCAATTGGTGATTTCGAATGGGTCGAGGATTTTAGCTCCGTGGATTTTATGCGTCACCCCACTGATTCAGATGTTCGCTACGTGTATATATGTGACTTGGAGTATCCAAAATCTATCCACGCACTGACACGGTACTTTCCCCTGGCTCCTGAGAAGATGGTCGTCCCGAAGGATTGGGTCTCACCATTCCAGCGAGGGCTTCTCGAAGAATTAATGTACCGGCCAGCTAACAGCAAAAAGCTGCTGCTCACGTGCAAGGACAAGGTCGAGTACGTCGTTCATTATGCGCTGCTCGCACTCTATTGTAGATTGGGTATGAGAGTGACAAAAATTCACAGAATTCTAAAATTTCGCCAGGCACCATTCCTGTGTCCCTACATCGAGGACAATGTTGCCAGACGCGTTGCCTCGAGCACGACGTTCGAAAAAAATTTCTATAAACTCTCAAATAATGCGGTATTCGGAAGAACGCTTTTAAATGAATTTAACATGCGGGACATTCGAGTAGCCTTCGATGAGGAGACGGCGAGTCGCCTCGGGAGTCGGGCAGAATGCGTGAGGATGGAAATTTTGTCCCCGGATTGTGTCATGTACGAAATGCGCAAAAGAAAAGTGCGATGCGATTTCCCGCTCCAGATTTGGTTTACGATTTTGAAACTGAGTAAATTAACCATGCACTCATTCTACTACTAAACCTTGCTGAGTAAGCTCACTTGTCCAGTGATTGCCTGTTACTTTGAGACGGATTCTCTGATCCTCGGCCTATTCTGCAAGGACTACGAAGATCAGTTACGAGCGATCGCCGACGACCACTTACATTTGTCTTCCTTCGACCGGGATCATCCACTGTACAGTGAAAAGAATCATGGGAGACTTGGGGCTTTCAAAAGCGAAACTGGTAGTGTACCTATTGAAGAAGTAATATGCTTGAAAGCTAAAATGTATTCCATCAAATTAGCTGGAGGAAAGCAAATTGCAAGAGCTAAAGGGGTCAAAAAGAATATTGTACTCAAGCACCTCCTCCATGAGACATACTACAATACCTTGTTCAATCACACGAGCGTATCGAACGAACAAGTATCAATCGTTGGAAAGAAACAGTGCATGTACACCATCAGAAACGTCAAAAGAAGTCTGATGGCATACGACGACAAGAGATACCTCTGCAATGACATCGAATCCTACCCTTACGGAAGCTGTGAATATGGTAAGTTTAAATGGATGATGTAAATAGTGAAGCTCATAATGTTCTTTTTTCGCTCAAGGAGATGTGCAGGAAGAGAACTGATACTTCCGTGACATGCTGTTCTCGCGTGCGGTCTGGGACTGAGCCGTGGATGGAGAAGGACAAACGCTTGGGTGATCCACACGGTACTTATGTGAAAAAACGCCATGGATGCGGGGTGGAAATGTCCAGTGTGCTGGAAGTGCCCCAGAGAGAACTACAATCTCTCTCAGAATGCCATGATGTGTCTAATAAATGTTGAAAACTATTTCCCGTGTTTTTCTATGTCCTTACTGTTCCGAAGCGTTGTCCTGGATTAACTAGAAAGCGTCCCAAGCCAATATGCAATTTGGGGGGGCTTGTGAGCTGGCCCAGAAATGAATGGAATTGACCCACGAGGGACTGTCTATGTTGCGGTTGAAATTATGAAGCAATATGCAGTTGAAAGCGTGTGACCGAGTAACTAGAGAGTGGAAATGACAAATGAGTTTATCGAGCATGTATGAGAGGCAGCCAATAGGTCAATCACTAGGTTTTAGAAATGAATGGAAGTGACCACCCCCCGGACCTATGGACAGGTGAGCGATTTGGAAGCCTATGACTTAGAATTGAATAGAATAGATCATTTTGGTGTCTACGAGCGAGTGAGCAGATGTTGTGGCAATGAACGGTAGCCAATCACATAGAAATTAGATGGATCACCATGAAGGGGTGGAGCCAGGATCGGTCAATCAGCGTGAAGGAATGGAGCTGTGACCAACCAACCAGAGGACTTAGAAGTGGCTTGACCTAGATTTGAATTGGGTGGTGGATTAGAAATTCCTAGAACTGGATTAGAAAAAAGAGTGATTTGGAAGCCTATGAACTGACTTAGAATTGAATAGAATAGATAATTTTGGTGTTTATGAAGGGGTCGAGCCTGGATTAGACCTGGCTTGACCTCGATTAGAAATGGCTGGTGGATTAGAAATTCCTACAACTGGATTAGAAAAAAGTGGTTGTTGTGGGGATCGAATCTATACTACTTGCAACGTGTTTCTAGCCGCTAAACTGGTTTACCTTTTGCAAGTCTTGCAAAGCCCACGCAAAGTAGTGCACGCCTGTCACAGGATTTTTGCCACCGCAATCTGGTGCTCTACATTTGAGAGGATGTGTCGCGACTATCTTTTTCGAAAACTTCGTGATGGATGTCTCGGCCTACAGCACCTCTTTCTAAAACAACTGGTCATGAGACTCTGGTTTATTCGTGAGGAGCCGCATCCAGTTCTCGAGGGAGTAAAACGCATTCTTACACATAATTAGATCCCGTAATTACACGTACGCCACGTTCACAGAGGGAACGATGCGGTTAACAGGCTTTTTCAAGGAGGTCGTTGAGTGCATGCTGTTTTTGAAAGCCAGGTTTACCCTTGAATACATCTTATCTGTCAACAAGAAAACGCTGGAGGCCCACTTGATCGATACATTGTTCCCTGTGCCTGTCTATCGAGATATTCCACCCACTTGGCCAGGCAGGGATGTTATGGTTCGAGTCCAAAGGATGCCAATCAAACCAAACATGAAGACATTCTTTTACAAACTTCATACGTCAACACTACCTGTCAAGGCTCGCGCAGAAGGGCATATACGTGCCCTGGTCTGCAGACTGTAGATCCTGCAAAGTTCCTGAAACGCATGATCACCTTTTCTTAGACTGCACAGAAGCCCAGTTTTTCTGGGAGGATCTCCAATATAAAGTTTCAAAACTAGACTTCGGCTTAACGCACACACCATACGGTTTCTCCCATTATACCCGAGGGAAACAGTCAGGTACGATATTGTCATGCTTATAGCCTTGTACTGTCTGTGGAAACTTCGTATGGCTGACAGGAACGAAGAACCGTTAATGCCTCCTATGAAATACATTAAGATAGAAATATATCAACTTAAGCTATGACTTATGCGATGTTTAGAGCCGCCAGATTGGTTGGAAACATTGTCTGGTGCCCTTACGTACTTGTAAAATTATGTACAAATTCAAAAAGTATTCAGTTTTCTCTTTGTACGTTTTGTAATGGCCCTTAGCGTTGCAACCGTGTGACGTACCTGTACTTGTGTGTTTTGTTAATAAAAGGTGGGGGAAAAATGTTAGCTTAGCTCAATTGGTAGAGCACTGGACCGGTAATTCAGAAGATGTGGGTTCGAGTCCTACAGCTGGCTAACATTTTCAGTGGCTTTCATCTTTCATCGTTAAATTCTTAGGCAAATTGAGGCTTTGTATGTATTTGTCCCTTCTATGTTGTTCCAGCCTCAGAACATCAGTTCTCTCATGTTTAACACTTTCCGCTTCCGTCGATCCCGTTGTTTGAATGTGTGCATGAGTGAACAAAAATGTAAGAGTGAAAGGAGGATGAATGAGAGAGTATGGCTCGTTTGTCCCTTTCAGATGACGCACCCTTGGAAGTCACCAGGGAGACGTGTTAGCTTAGCTCAATTGGTAGAGCACTGGACCGGTAATCCAGAAGATGTGCGAAAGAAACTGAAGAATCATACTATAGAAATGATCCCATGAAGTATGACCTTGAATCTTAAAGCCTTCAGGATAGTAGAACCACCTCGGCCAACTACTAACTGAAGGAGTGTGTGGCTCACCTTAATTAGAAGTTGGTCGAAGGAATCTCATCTGAGTAAATATTTCACTAGTCAAGCCTTTGCGCAAAACATTGGTAACTGTGTTTCCTACACAAGACTGAAGTTCCTTCAACCCTGATGAGGAGCCGTAGGGTTTCTACCTGAGCGCGAAAAGGCAAAAAGCATTACCTTCTTTTGGGTGCGCTTCTGCTATTGATGGACCGTTCTTCTGGGACTATCCCAGTAAACCATAGATGTACAAGTGACGTCCGGGTAATATCCCAACCTGGATGTTTGGATATCCCAGGGATTTTCGCAGAGAGCCTGTAGACGTCACATGTACATCCAGGAGACTTAATTTGTTCCACGGTTTTCCACATTTGAGGAACGTCCCACAGATGTCACCACAAGATATTTGGATATCCCAGGGATTATTTCAGAGAGCTTGTAGATGTCACATGTACATCCAGGAGACTTGATTTGTCCACATTTTTCCACATTGCAGAAATGTTGCACAGATGTCACCGCAGGATGTTCCCAGGATGTTGTTTAAATCCCTGCATTGTGTTAATGTTGTACTTGTTTTCATCACCATGATAGCAGCTTCTGCAGAGGCAATGGACTATACTAACCAGCGACATCTCAAGTGTTCTAGTAAGGTATATAATCGTGTTTATTTACGACTAGTATACAATTTATCGCCAAATCTATTGCAGATTGTGGCATTACAAATTTTACCACGTGCAGCATAGAAAAAGATATCACAACACACTACACAAGTGTTTTTATCACAGTTTCACTTGACTAAATTTATGGCAGTGTAATGTTTATCACAGTGCAATGTAACACTTTACTGAACAAGAGCATGTCAAAACTTCTCAGTATCAAAATGCACTACTTTGCGGCATTGCAAAATGTACACAGTACAGCGTAGAAAAGTATATCATGGTACGGTAAAACGAAGTTCTTAACACAATACAGTTTAAGTAAAAGCAAGCACTACAACAAATTCTATCTGTCCATGAGATTGCCACACATGACGACCATTAGGAACGTGCTCCTTCCTATTTACTAAATTTATTAAACTGAAGCACGGCATCCATATGCTTTATTCACAGGCTGTGATAAGCAATTGCCGTTCTTGTCCTTGCCAGAGGCCTTATTTGCTTCTACAACCTATTCCAAAATCAAGACCAGGAAGACCAAGAGAGACAATAGGAACCTCCAAATGTGTGTGCTTGCGTCACATCACAGTAAATGACTATTATAAAAAAAGGTTTACACACCGACTTAACTGAACAACATAAAGTAATTTACTCAAACATGTAATTTCTGGGGGGACATCATCAGTGTCCACCAAGAAAGACAGAGTAAGCAATGCCCAGTTGCCTCAGTTAAGGTCAGTGTATACCTCGGGAAGTGGGCTACGGTTAACATTGCATAGGGTCTAATCTTTCTGAATGTTCGGGGACCGCACCTTTGTTCACAAACACTGACACAAACTAAGTTCATTCATGTAGTTGAAGCTGTTACCGGTTGTCCAACAATGATAAAAAAAATTTTGTCTCTGACCTTGTCGAGTTTGTGGTTCTCTCTAAATCACGTGCCACAACTGCAACAAGGTCAAAGAAAAAATTGCCCGATTATTGTTGGACAACTAGACACAGTGTGCTTCAGCTACATGAATGCACTTAGTCTGGGTCTCGAACAAAGTGGGGTACCCGCAGATTCCTCGAGTTGTGGCACATTAGGAAAGATAAGGCTGTATGAAATGTTAACCGTGGCCCACTTCACGAGGTATACGCTGACCTCAAATGCGACAACTGGTTGGGCATTCCTCACTCAGTCTTTCTTGGCAGACATTAATGATGTCTCTCGCATGGGAAATGAAATGATGACCAAGGGCTTTGCACAGTATCAATCATTATGTTTCTTTGCTTATCTGGTGGGAGAAACAAAAATAAGAAATAAAATACGAAAAAGAAGCAAAAAGGAATGATGAACATAAAAGGATTATGCTAATAATGGCATCAGATATCCTACAACAGCGAGGAAGTCACTGCAGTACGTCTAGCAGTGGCAAAAATACAAAAAGTGCTGTTTGTCTTTCTCAGATTAGCTGCAACTTTGAAACAGCCTCTGAAGGCACTTTAATGCCCGTACTGCAAAGAGTGATGACTGTCGTGTTCATTTTAGGGTGCAGCTAGACCAAACAGCATCCATTTTGTAAATGAAAATATACCCTCTAAAATGAATTCAGGTTCATATGTTAATCGTCCAATGATGGAAAAATCTTCCTTTCTAACAGGTGCCATCTTGCGTAACATCATGGCGAAATGGAACTGTTTTCCTTACATGTTCAGTGCAGCTAAAAAATAATCTGTGCATTATTGCAAGATCTATAAAGCACAGTTCTGATAAAAGGATTGTAACAGTAAAAGCCCTAGAGCCTAGTACACAGGGATTATCAAATAAAAAGGTAAAAGTCCTTTCCACATACCACAACAGTTACATAAAAGCTGTAAAAAGTGGACCAAAGCAGCATAAATTACGTGAGGTAGCAGACTACAGGTAGTTGAGTGGCAAGTGGCTTCTTGGCACGTGGACGGCAAGCACCATGTGGAGAGCAGGCAGTTCCTTTCCTTCCAGAGCGCTAGGGAAAAAAATCAGCTAAAATCAGAGCTAGCAACACACATAAAAATTTTGTGTGTGTATGTCTCCTCATTGCGATCACTGAAATTAAGATGAGGTGGTTTTGTATCAGGGTGCCTACCACATAACACCTTTCAAATTCCCCAACTTTCCTATATATGCTGTGACTTAACAAAGTAAATTCCCTGACCGTAGCAAAGGTTTCCCTTTATCGGTAATTGCTATCACATGATTAGGAACAGCTTCCTTCTTAATCATGAACTAGAGTTCCATGCAACACCTTGGATGATGAAGTAATGCTACTTCCCATGACATGTGCAAGGTACGCATCGGACAGGATTTGACTGCCAGCGGGCGTTGAAAGAAGATACAGTATGGACAACAAACACTGAGCAGATGTAACAATAATTGACAAAACGCTTCGTGTGTTCCAGTCTGACTCCTCTCTGTTCATAAAACATGACATCTGACTGTGCAATAATGTGTTCATCGCACTTGCAATGTAGTTTCTAAAGAAAAAAAAAGAGTGAATATGCAATCATTTGCCAGAATACTGAGATACAGGAATGAAAGAATGTGTGTCTGCACTGCTCCACACAACAAATTTATAATCCAAATGTTCTCTACAATGTTCAACACCGCTTGGTGTAAGCAGAAATCGCATATTGAGAGGAACACAACAACGTCAATCACATTAGGTTAAGTTGAATGGTAGACGGTCAGCGAGAAGCGAAAACGCGCCGAACTGTTGTAGCTAGGCTTGCGAGGCAAAGTTTAAAACCTCAAAAGGCTGAAAGGAAATTGGTCAGAGGCAATTAGTACAAATCACTATCTTCGAAATCTTTGTTGATACACAAATTATTTCAAAATAATGATTTCATATCGGCTAACTGCAGCAATAGACGCGGACAAGGAGTTAGAACACGGAAGAGACAAACCACCTGCAGACTCTCAACTAAGAGAAGTTTAATGAAAGAGGAAGTATTTGAAGAACAAACATTGTGCGTCATCAAGGGCATATCAGTACAGCACACGTCATCAGGTCATAGGTTTACCACGTGGTAGCCTAGAGGTTTTTGCAATCACACTCCTGACCTTGAGGGTTCACCTAGATTCAATAAATTATGTTCCCCGTTAAGATATTCCTTTTCTTGGTAAGTAAGTGATACGGAAGGGGAGCTGACACATTTTTTACCAAACATGTGGATGGCAAAAAAAAAAAAAAAAAAGTGTCAGCTCCCCTTCCGTATCACTTACTTACCAAGAAAAGGAATATCTTAACGGGGAACATAATTTATTGAATCTAGGTGAACCCTCAAGGTCAGGAGTGTGATTGCAAAGCCTCTAGGCTACCACGTGGTAAACCTGTGACCTGATGACGTGTGCTGTACTGATATGCCCTTGATGACGCACAATGTTTGTTCTTCAAATACTTCCTCTTTCATTAAACTTCTCTTAGTTGAGAGTCTGCAGGTGGTTTGTCTCTTCCGTGTTCTAACTCCTTGTCCGCGTCTATTGCTGCAGTTAGCCGATATGAACTTGTACCAACTACCCCGCTTTGTCCCTCTTGTGAAAATAATGATTAACTGCTGGCAATCGTTTTTGCAGCCAATATGCTCCGAAGATGATATAGGATATCATATAGGGCCAATGGAGAAGATGTAGAGTAAGTGGACATTTTCGAATAAGGTGCCCTCAATGCAGTGCACATAGCAGGTGTATTTTTCCTGCCAAAATGAAAGCACATGAAATTTAAGAAGCCGAGTACCTGTTCGGACTTCTAGCGCACAAGTGGGTACTCTTACCAGGGTAACATGGTACTCTTGGAAAGTCTTAAGGGTCTAGAGCATTCTAATGTACTTGCTAGGGTACAGTGAACCCTTCATTTATGAACACCAACAGTTCACAGTGAAAATGTTTATAAATTGAGATGTGCAGGAACGAAAAGATCCGAGGAGCGCTATAAACGGTGTAACTTTCCAGAGATGGTTATTTCCAGAAATACTGGGTTATAGCGCTTTGCACATTACCTTCATTTGTGTCTGCTTTATTGAGAAGGGATGTCAACTGCTTCATTCGTCGTTCTCCTCTTCGAAATACACTATAGCATCTACAGAGCAAAACTACTAATCACAGTAGCACTTTTACATTTTCTTCGCTCGCTATCATCGTCTTTTTCACCCTGATGGTAAGGGCTGAGCGCTTCACTGCTCCAGATATGTCCATTTCGAAGTCTGAACACCAAACAACTGTCTCCGTGCCAATCTGTGGCACCAAGGATGAGTCACGTTTTCTCGTACAACATCCTCCGCTCCATCAACTTTCAAAACAGCCAAGTCTCACCTCGGACACCGCGGACACGTTCCATCTTTCCAAATTCCATCTTTCTGATCTTTTTATGACTGGGCGTAACCTATTCTTAGGTTGTGGTAAAAAGCTTTGTGTTCTCCAATCTGTATCCACAAAACTTGTTCGTGATTCGGAAATGCAAGATTCGTATTATGAGGGGAAATGCATGGCAAATGTTTCGTTCTGCGGCATACTATTCATAGAATGGGGAAATCCATAAATTAAGGGTTCACAAATCAAGGGTCGGCTATGTTCTGGAATACTGCAGTACCTGCTCACATAGAGATAATATAGTAGGATTGCTGCTTGTGTGCCAGACTCAAAGACAGGCAGCTCAGGCAGTTACGTGGTACTCCTTTACATTTCTCAGGCTTTCTTTTTTTTTGTGCGGAAAAAATAAACCTGCAAAGGGTACGCACTGAGGGCATGTTATTCAAAAATATTTCAACCACCCTGTCTGACTCGGCATGAAATTGCTCCACTATCACAATGCCAAAGCCGTTGTCCGAGTCTATAAGACGACAATGTATAATGTTTACTGTGGCTATAAATGTGCTACCTGGCTTCTTCAGCACTTGGCTCTCTTGTTGCGTTCAGGAGCGTGCCGCAGCCATTCCTTGATTACAGCTTCCACCTCGAACTTCGTTACTTTGGCAAATTTTTTCTGTGCATGTAGTGCACCTAAAGAAACAAAAATGTCAGCATGAGCGAACACACAGGTGGATGAGACGGTTTTCCGCAAACTTTTGTTCAGGCCTGGTTGACAATATGTACAAGGTATTTCAATACCTTAATTTAACAACTGATTATAATCAATATGCTTCTTAATTAGGACTATTTGGGAAATCTGCAGTGCTGGAATTGTAGGCAGTTCTCTTTTATGTCCATTTCAAGTTTTAGAAATATTGGTACTGATATGTGCTTCAAAATATGCACCTCTGAAATTTCTTCAAAATGACAACGAAACCGTGGTTGAGTGGCTGTGGAAGAATGCAGGAAGCACGCCCACCCTTCGTGTCACGTGGCCATGACCCGCCAGAAATAAGCGCCTTATTGATTGCCGCCTTTAAGATGGTATCAGTCACATGACACTTTTCCTCTGTGTGATGACCACATGACGCAAAAGGTCGACATGCTTCCTGCGCTCTTCCACATCCGCTCGCCTATGGTGTCAGAGTAATCTTGAAGAAATGGACATAAAAGAGAACTGCCTATAATTCTGCTATTTCTGATTTCCTCAAAATTACATGATTAAGGTTGTCATTAATTTTAATAAGCTAGTCAAATTAAGCTGACAAAATACCTCACACAAATTGTCCTCCTGGCCCAAATACACAGATGTGAAAACTGCATCTAGCTATCTTTGCGTAGTGACGCATCAACAGTGTCTGAACCATCACCATCTGCATTCCCCACAAAATCTGACGAGACAGGAGAAAAAATACATCCTGTTGCAAAATACCTTTACTAGGTAAACAAAAGAGACAATATGATTAGAGAGATACGAGAGATGCATAGTATGATGACGTTACATCACTGCACGAAGGCAGTCTCAATTTTTCCTCAGACATGCGATTGAGAAACAAAATAGGGCACACTCAAATACTGTATGAAAAGTTGCAAAAAAGCCACTCCCTAAATATACACATGTTCTCTCAGACAACGGAACAGAAATATATGGCATTTTTAAGCGGGCTACACACACTTTGAATTATGTTTTGTTTAAATGTATATACAAATGTCGGAGCACACTGCTATATAAGCTCCATGTATTAGTTAAGTAGATCTTAGTTATTAGCTAGCTAACGAGTCACACTTACGTAAAATCAGGCCCGCGAAGCACAGCTCAAAGAATTTCAGCTTGCCCTTGCGCCCCTCCCAGCTGTACAGTTGTGCCACCTCGTCTGTGAAAATGTGAGAGAGGATCCTTCGTACCGCAGACTTCGTGGAGTGTCCACCCAGTAATGTGAGCTCAAGTACCTGCAAATAGTAGAGTGCCTTTTTAGCCCACTGTTCAAAGCAGGATGTGATCAACAAAGCAGAGAGCATGCGCACTCACAGTCTGCTTCTCGCGCTCAGGCGTCAATTGACGTTCAAAGCTTTCAACTTCCTCCACGGTGTTAAGTGGCTGCAGTAGGACCAGTTGTGTTTCTGGAAGGGTGGTGCTCGCAGGGACCATACCAGAAACGACATCTCCCAGTTGTTGAATCGCTAAGCGCACTATGCTGAAGTTTTTCAGAACTTGCTTTTGGAACTCTAAAATAGTTTCAGTGCACCTTGGTAAAAATAATTACAATAACAGGGAATAAACATTTACCATGCTGCGGGATTGCTACTTCACGTCGCCTTGGAGAAGTCTTTGTCGCTGGTGAACAGCCTGCACATAACATGGTTTATTGTGTACTAGGCTGGATAATAAGCATTTTAGTACTATTTGCCTCTCCAGCTGGCTGCTCGCCACCTAGCTGACCTCAGCAGAAGCACTCAATGAATGATAGTAACAGCAGACAACAGGGATATCTCGCATTGACCCAAAAGAGCCGTGTTCCTTTCGTGTGTGATGGAGTTAACAGAACCGAAACAGCAACAGCACTGCTCAATTCCACACTGCAAAACTACTGTGGAGAAGAATATTCAATGTTGAGAAGGGGAAGACGAAAAAGGTACTATCACAGGAGCGTCGTGAACGAAAACAACAAAGACAGACGACAAGTTATGTTATTTGTACAATTTTTGAAGCATGTCTCATGGAAGAAGGCAGGAAGCAGGGCGATTTATTCATCAGCAATCATTCCTTTCTCCGCCATCTTGAGGACAACACGAGTGCCTCTATAGGTAGTTGGAGAGGCAAATAGCACTGCAATGTTACAAAGAGCAAGCTTCCCCCTAGATACAATGGATCCATGGCACCAGATTTATTTATCTTACCTTGAAGGCCCATAGGGTCATAACGTAAGTGCCCAGTACACAAAAGGCAAAACATGCCCAGTATCTAACAACTAACTAATGAGAGAAAATGCTGAAGCACGGATCATTAACTATGGTAATTACGAAGAAAGGTAAATACCAGAAAAGACATGTAAGCTCTTGAAAAGCACACAAATAACATACAGTAGCAATCTATCATGACAACACATCATCACATGGAATAAGAAGCCTTATATTGTACGAAATCGGACATTGGGATCACAAAAGATGGTAAGCACTCTACTCCAGCAGGACACACAGTATAGTGCCCCTCAGGACACACAACACCATACAAGTGCAGAACACAGACTAGAGGGTGTGAAGGAAAAACCAGGTTTAAGCTCATGAAAGTAACTTCAGAAAATACCCCTTATGGAAAAAGCATTCTCTGGCTACTTTACAATGAACTTCAGGTGGGGGAATATTTGCATTATCTTTTTGCACTGTCAAGCTGGCAAATGTAGAATAATTCAATGTTATGTGATATGTAATTATCTGAAAACCTAGGGGTAGACGCAGCTTAATGTTGATAATGACAACACCATTACCTTGAGCTCCGTGTTGTGATGCGCTGAGTGTCACGGCCATGTCATCCAGGAATGTGTCGTCTGTGGTACAAAAGATAGATACTGTGTCGCTCATACAAGACATGCAACATTGTTTTGAAGTAACTAAAAAGTGAATAACCCCAATAGTTGCATTCCATGCAAGATCTCAGTGAAACTACATTTGTTAGAGCAACTTGAAAAACACCTATTTCAGAGGCGGTGTCCTCTGTACCAGGTTCAGGGTCTGCTGTACCTGCAGCAAAAAAAATAAAAAAATATGCATGCTCTCAATAAAAGTCAGGCTTGCAAATGAGTTGGGGACAACATTCTGTATACGTACCACGCAAGTGAGTGTCCAGAGCCACGCCGTCCTTTCTTGTTCCCGAAGTGGCTGGACCTGCATTCCGTCAGTTATGCATATGAGACCACAGTTTTGCATGCATTTTGCAGGGCATGCCAGGCATTCCTAGAATCACTGTTTAGTTTCCTACAAACTCATTGGTACAAGTTTTAAGATGCATGAAAATGCATAATCTGCGGTATAGTGCATGTTTAATTTCGAAGTGGGTGTCCCTGTATAAGTGTCTCTGTGATAGCTTTCAAACAACAGTTCAGGGAGGCGATATTGGCTGATTGTCGAGATACTTCATGTGTCAAGATAAGTAGTCGAAACGTGCCTGTTGGACAGAGTTATACACAGTACTCCCCACGTATCCCATACATGTGTTCCGATTATTTCTCTCAGCGCATCAAGTTATCTCTATACTGAACAAACTTTGCCTCCCTGGTCTGTAAGTGGAGTCTGCAGAGCAGTGCTGAATAGTCCTAGCAGGTGTCATTAGAATCTTCCTTATCAAGCATACTGCCACAACGATGTGTAAGGGTGAAGAATGCCGAGGGTGATGAGGAGGAAATCTTTCATGTGTCGCATGCCAAACACCCCCAGTGTCAATACCTGAGAATATTGAGCACTACGTGTTTTCTAGTTTTAAGATCTGCATGTCGAAGCAAAGTAATATTTTGAAATTGAAGCTCAATATCTCACGTTTTTTAATGGTTTATATATATTTACACACACGAGTTGGCTATATTTAGTGCATATAAATCTGTGATCTGCTCATAATGTTAACCTCACAATGTCAGTAAAAGTGCATAGCAATAAACCTGTAAAGGCAGGCATGTCATCAGAAAGTGCAGAAGCGGGTGAAGACCTCAGTGAAGCAGAGCCTATATGAAAAAAAGAAAAGAAAAGAAGAAATGAATTCACTATGTTTTAAGACGAAAGTTCATGTGCTGGGTACTCTCCTCCTTTACCAATTAGTGCAAAGCCAGTTTAATTTTACATTTAATTTTCTACTTACCACTAGTGTTGTCAATTTGGACTTTTTGGTGCCCTAGTTTTTGTTTGTCTGTGGGATGCTTTGAAGGTGCCTTTCCTGAAGCATAAAAATAAACACTGCCACTACCGAGCACTTTTACAGCGAAATGAGGGAAATTAGCAAGAAAAAAGATATTGAAAAATCACAACGTACGTTTTCTTACGAAGCTTTGAGGAATCGGTGGGAAGTCATCCTCCTCCTCCTCACTCTCAAAAACTTTGGCACGCCTTATCCTCTTAGGAGGCAGCTCGGCTGTGTTGTTGAGGTCTGATGTGTACTCTGACAATGGCAGCATTTCCCTTGCGTCTTTGTAGCACTCTGCAAAAATGTGAACAAAATAGTGAAGGCCACGTCTTGCTTTGAAAAACTTCTTCGTATGAAACTGTAAATTCAAATAGCTCTTACTGAACACTCCTTTGACAACCACTTCCATCTCTTCATACTCGCTGCCAGGAAGACTCCCTTTTTTTATGAGTTTCTCAACTCTGTGGCACGGCAAGTTTGGCCACTTGCAGTTTTTCCCAGACAACCATGAGCAAGGCACAACTTCAACTTCGTTGCGCATTGTAAAGTGGACAATAGCATAAGGCACCTGCATAATTGCCAGCATACAGGACAAAAGAGTAAAGTAGTGGACAAACTCAAAAGCACTTTGCAAAAACAAAGTGAGACGATTGCAGATGCAGGACTGATACGTGATGTGTATGACCACAAATGTATTGAAATGAGCCATACTTGTAGCATGCCTTGATCTGCTTCGTAACGAGATCCAAGTAGTTAATGACACGGCACATCGCAATCTGTTCCACAAGGTCCAGCCACAGAACGTAGTTTTATAGCCAGTGCTTGTTCTTACCCAATGCAGGACTGGTCTGTTGCGGAGCTACCCTAATTTTTATTTTCAACCTTTTTGAGTTTGGGTTTAACGTAACTTGTTTACCTTGTACTTGCTTAACTTTAACCTGTTTTGCACATGGTGGTTTAAAGGGGTCGGGACACTGTCATAGATGTGGTTCATTACATCAGAGGCGCTGTAATGCACGCCAGAATAAAGGAAAAGAATTATTCTTCTACATGTCAGCTACAAGCCCTCGAACACACGGCCGAGCAAAGTGCAGAAGTCAGAGAGCTCAGAGTTGTGTCCATTCCTATTGGCAGCAATAAGCATGTGACAGCCACATGAGTTTCAGTATTCGCGGTGCCAATTTTTTCAGCTTCTGTTACTCTTTACGGCATGAAATTTTCAACGCATGTTCACACTTGTGGAAAGAACCGTTTTTTACGTTTATCTGGTCTAACGTGAGATGACCTGTCTCAACCCCTTGAAGGAATAGTTGTATCAAGTTGTGTGCCACATGGCTTGAAACACCATCAGCGTAGTGAATTAACTGTAGGGGACACAATTAGCTCCCTGCATACAGCATGCAGACCATTCTCTAACCTGCACTGGGAGCATCTGATATGGTTTTATTCTGGTTCTCTGCTTTCAGTACGCACAACCATTCACAAGCACTGTGTATAAAAGTATACTGCGTCGAGAGGTATACACGGTGGAAATTAACGCTGCAACTACCAAATGCTTACTGCAGGTGTATAAGAGGCATGACTACCATATCGTGGCCAAATGGGAGGCAGACAACTTTTTGAACGTTTACGAGGGGCCTGTGCTCAGTTGTATCTCCTTAGAAACTACGTGGGTTCCAATTAGGGACGACGGAAATGGCTTCCTGTACAAGTCACGAACACAGCTCAGTTTGCAACCAATCACGCAAGGTTCACCAGATGATCGCAATGTTGCAAAGTTTTTAATGGCAACCATATCGCCGTTTACGATGCAGTAACTGTCAGGTCCTTTAGTCGTCAATACAAAATGCTGTGTTCTCATAGTGTCATACTGGGGCTGAATTGCCAATTCGGTAAGGGGACCTCGATTGTGCAGATTGCCAAGGCCAAGCCCTTGCTTTTGGTGAACAGTGTCTCTGTGGATGAGCCTTTGCTCACTGTAGCGGTTATAGAGCTGGACCAAGCTAGCCCCTGGTTTCTTCAGCTGCCGTTTCAGAGCTTTCATATTGTTCTCGAAGGGAAAGGCACTGAAGGAATCCAGGGGACCTAGACTCTTCACGTCATCTGCCAAATGCAGAAGGCAATGTACATTGTATGAAACTAAATGGTAACCATTTACCTCGGCAAATGTGCTCACGAAATGTGCCAGCAAACTGGAAGCATACTCATTTTGTGTGTGGCACAGCTCATCCCTTGCTAGAATAGAAATGGCACAGTGCAGAGTCAAGAAATTTTGGTACAAATGTTTTGGCAGCACTGTCTCGAGGATGACTGGACCAGTGTAAAGTAGGAAAAGCCTAAACTCTGTGGCTTTCCACCGGTCCACCTCATCCACACCTCGTGGTTTCCGCGCAAATTCTCTTGGGATGGCTTTCTGCAAGAGAACAGCCATCTCGTTCATGGTGGCCCTCTGCGCTGGACCTAGACGGACAACCAAAGGACCCGAAACCCACAGGACAATCATTTTTTTCATCACGCCCAAACAAACAAGATGCATATAGTCTAATGGGGCAGATTTGATAATATCAATCGGCAAATTTGTCATGATAGTTACAGTACGGTGGTGATCAGGGTCTGCTTGTGTGCGGAACGAATCATCAGTCCTTAACGAGGCCGCAGTGCTGCTGAAAAACGTTCTGTTCATGTCATAGCCTCCTTCGTCTATGCATTTAGGACAACCTGAATACCCAGTGTGCCCTTTTGTGCCATATATGAACGACCGTGCTGGGGCATCACAGATCATTGCATAAAATTCTACAGACACTACTGACTGCTTTATTTGTATACCTTCACGAAGGAGAGCCGACAGCTCATCGACAAATTTTTGAAGGTACTCATTTGGGCACAGCGGCTTAGCGCTTCCGCAGTACGCCCCAATGACAAATGGTGCAGCATTTGGCATGTCTTTGATTTTGCACTGAATTGGCCACAGTTCGTTTTTTGAACTTTTTGAAAGGGGGAGGCCATCAACGTTGAACATCAGCGAGATACGGTCTGGCACATCGGCTGATGATTCAAGAATTTGCAGCAAACCTTCAGTTAACCCAAAATGGCAGTACTCGCCCGGGGGCATGCTAAAGGTGTGTTCTGAGCTGCTTCTTGGCGTCTGCATGAGTGTTCGGGCGTCCATGGGAAGATCAGCGTGACATTTGTGCTGCCGCAGTATTTTAAGGAGGCCAGTTAGTGCACTTTGCGTGATACTTTCACGCACAGCCCACGACCGCAACTGCGCCAGTAGGTCGGCAGTGTTTGAAGCCGCTGCACTCGATGTGCTGAGTTCACTTTCGGATGACGTTTCGGGCTCATTTGTGCGGAAGCTTTGCGTCACCGGGCCTTCCGTTGGAACTGCTGAGCCTCCTGCAATCTGAAAGTCTGTGTCGATACCTTCCTCAGACGAACTACTCGAAAGCTGCTCATGACATGAAGCTACTTCCAACTGATCCGTTGGCGAAACATGCGCAGCTGGCGGCGTTGGTTCCATGCGTTCTGCCTCTTCACCGAGCATTACCATGGTAGTACGTGCCTCACGCAAGGCTTTCCTTCGCAAATAGAACCCTTTATATTTCGGCATAGCTGCGTTTCGAAACCTTCCGGCCAATCTACCCCCTACTAGCTAGGCCTACCTTTGAGGTACGAACGCGTACGCGTACAAGGGGATAAAACTCGTCCTTTGGCACAGTAAACCAAAAATTCTTTTAGTCAATGCACGTTAGAATATTTACATTGTTTGTTGTTGTCTCCATTCTGTGCAACGGCGTCGTTTCACTCAGTTTCAACAGCTACCAGCCGAAGACGCCACATGAACTGGCGCCAGAATATGCAGGATTGACTTGGATGCACTTGGATAGTATGCATAGTTTACAACACTGTGACCGTGGCGTTGGTAAAAAGAAACTACTACACGGTGAAAGAAAGTGCTCTTATCAAACAAGGATTCAAGTAGTTCTTTTGCGCACAAAGTTTTTTAAGCGAACACCTTTACGTTATTTTTCACTTTGCTGTGGCTAATGGTAAGAGTACAGCCAACGGTATCATCATCATTGTTATCATCAGCAAGTGCGAGGCAGGCGACGATAGAAGCTTATATTGCTTATATGCTCTCTTTTTATTTCTGTTTTCGTCCTTATTAGCCTGTCCACACATACCATTTGCGTACTGGATCCTCGCTACAAAGAAGCCGGCTACGTGAAACAACGACTCACCCACGGCACGTTCACACCGCCGCTACAGTTTATAATGTGAGCAATGTTCAACAGTGGTAAAGTGGTCTCACTGTGGTAGTGTCAACTGTGCTTTAAAGGCATCTCTCGGAAGACTTCGCGTTGATGTGGACACTGTGGCAAGGAGAAAAATATCTGGGGGAAATCTTGTAATCTGTGTCGCGCTGCACTGCGTGTGATAAATTGACGTTTTCAACCTCGCTGGCGTGTCGTAGTGTGTATTTTTCTCCCTTGATGCCCCAATATTGCGGCTGTGAAGTGACGAGCTAATTGCCGCGTAGAAGTGCAGAAGTAACCGTGGTGGGGGCCTTGCTATCAGTATGTTAGGAATGCTTTGGGTAAGACACAGGTTTACGCCGTATGATTGACTTCTTCGAGTGGCGTAGAATGCGTCATTAATTTCAAAGCGCTAGCAGTTTTAGAGTCCTGCATTGTATTTTTCTTGTTTATTTAGATACATTTCTCCCGCTATAATGATGATTTTCAATGCATTATGAGTTGCTACCTTTGATGTTGCTTTGGAGTAATTTTTCGAGCTTACTGTTTATTATTCTGTTGTAACACACCTGTGTGATGATGCATTGAGTACTCCACAAAAATCATAATGTCATAAAAAGAAGAGAGACTGAATGGTGAGGTCCTGAACTCCATTGTACATGGTCGTCATTATTTTGTGGACACATCCATGCTCGTCCAAAGCGGAACCAGTGCTAAAAAGCCATTAAATGTCTTTTTTTTAGGTTACATAGTTATAAGGAGGTTACGTAGTATGGCTTAATGCAGGAAATTCACAACTGTATTCTGTGCAATAAACTAACAAGATACTGCAGCAATATTCCTGGTAATATTACTTTATGTAAATAGTAGGGCCAAAAATTTCACGCAAGTGCATGTTATCTTACACGTTTCTTGGGTAGCCTGACATTCTTCAGAAATAAAAATGCAAAATTTATCATGGTACGAATGTCATTACATTACATATTTCAGAATTTCTAGGAATTCTCATGATATTTTTTATAAATGGCATATAATATACCTCTGCACCTTTCATGCATAGTTTTACTGCTCTGTGTCATACCTCCTTTCTTGTACAAGTACACAGCTACAAGTAACAAAACTCACCCTCACTTGTAAGCACATACCCTTCTTATGGGTTGCTCTCATTTTTTAGTGTTGACTGGCATGTCCCGTTCACCGCCTACCTGCCACACTGAATGACTAGTGAAAACTGTGGTGTTTAGCAGTGGCTCTTCTTCCTAGTATGACCGTATTGTTAGGTGGCATTATGGTACAACTGAAATGAGAGCGGAATTACGAAAGCGCATACTGTCCCAATGTCAGACACGCGTGCACCACTGCTTTGGTGTCTGTCATGTAGATATGGGCTTCTTTGAAATTAACTGTAATGTTTTTGTTCCCAGGATTTTGCAAAAAAAAGGCCTCAGAGTCCTTAAGTTTATGATTAGCTTGATGATGAGCTTTGATGAGCTTAAGCAACCCTTGCTGGAGTACGTCAGGTTCGAGATTAGGCATGCATAATGTTTCAGTGCAGTGGAAGCAAAACAGGGCAGTGTATATCGGCGTTCACCTGTCTCTTTCGTCTGTTGTACCTCGTTGCTGTGTTCATCATAGTAATAAGGTAGTCTATGGTGCAATGCAAATTATGCCATATCGGGTTTCTTAGCCTAACACCCTAGTGCGTGCATGCATACATACATTGAGACACACTTACTGTGCATTTTAACCTTTCAAACTTAAGTCAGCCACTATTGAGAGCTGCGCAATGGCTGCTGTTCGCACATGCTGTACAGCACCCAAGACATAGTCCAGAGCATGCCGATGAATGAAATATTGAAGATTTACAAATTAATGTGAATTGTTTAAAACACATTTCACATATTCAAAGCAACAAAACGGCTTCAGAAGCAGTGTTCGAGGTCGGGCACCACTGCATTTTTGAATGTGTGCATAATCAGGCATTCTTGCTGCATATTTTGGAATATTTATATGCATAAAGTCTTGGGCCCTAGTAAGAAGTCCCTACATACCAGCAGCACCAACACCAGCAAAGCAAAAATAAATGTAGTACAATCACTTTTCAGCAAGTAGTACATCATTTCAAAGCTATAGAGTTACAATTTCCATATTATATCCTATATAACATATTGAAGCTGTTGCATGTATGTTTTGAAGTAGTTGTGTATGTCTTTAAGAAGTAGGTTTTATGCAGAAATGTTAAGGCATACTGGGTTGTGCAGCTTCGCAATAGCTGCTGCGTAGAAGGGACATAAAAGCTGTGCTTCAACGGTGGTAGTGGTGCCCTAAGATGTCGATTTGGTTTCATGAAGTTGCTGCTGCTACCACACTACTGCAATATAGTAAAGTCGTTTTTAGATGTACTAAAATATTATTCCCACAAAGTCACTAGCAACTTTCTATAGTGTTTGTGCATACGGTGCTTTAACTTCACGAATTATTGCGTCGCGGGCTTCCTGTGTAACACCCAGGGTGTCAAACCCAACAGTTCTTTGTTCAGGTTCTCATTTCATTTCAAAGAAAACGCTTTAGCTCCCGAGTAAAAACGTAACGTTTTGAAACTGGTTCAAACTACAGTCGCTATATAAGCTACTGTAAGTCACTATATAATAGCTTATATAGTGACTGTAGTTCGAACCAGTTCAGTTCCACTTGGTGTAAAAAGAATTGATTGTGACAAAAATAATTCCCTTTATTCTTTCCAAAAGACAGTGAAGTAAAGAGAGAGGTATATGACTTACAGACAAAAACAAGGGACCCGTGTAGTGCTCTGGCACATTGTTGTAATGTGAAGTTTCTGGAGTTTCCTACCCAAACACTGATGGATGTCGTGTATTGTGCACTTGAGGTCTTGCGTTACATACTCTCGAGGGCCAAATTATTCAGGTTTTCATTTGAACCAAAAACATATCTTGAAAAAAAAAAAAAAGGAAGAAGCACACAATTTTGTTTTTTCTTCTGTTCCAATTCAGCCAAAATTAGTTGTTGTTTTTTTGTTCACTCGGGATCCCTGATAGTACTCGAATGGCATATATTAAGCTGGAATTATAAAAAAAAGTGAAAATGCAACTTTTTTAGTCACATTTTGCACACACTTAAGTACGTCCACCGTGTTACGTCTATGAGACATTGAAAACACGACATTCTGAAATGTCACATCCTGGATATCCATGGGACGTCTATGATGCATAAGGAAAAAGTCATTCACGAACGTAAAATTCTGGATGTCCATGAGACGTCCATGTGACAGGTGTGATATCTGTGACATATCCGACCTTTCTGGGATATCTTTTGCATGTTGGTGGTTTGCTGGGATGGTGTCAGATGGAGGGTAGAACCTCATTCTGAGCGGTTGCTGGCACACCTATTGCTGTGATGAACCGCGAAATAAGGCAGAAGTAGCTAATATTTATATATTATTATTCGGTAATACCCTAGAAAACAAAACTGAACTTTAGCCTTGTGTAGGAAAGACAGTTACCAAATTTCTGCGCAAAGACTTGTCTAATGAAATATTTAGGCAGATGCGATTCCTTCGATCAACTTCTAATTAAGGTGAGCCACACACTCCTTCAGTTTGTAGTTGGCCGTGCTAGTTTTAGTATCGCGAAGGCTTTAAGATTCAAGGTCACACTTCATAGGATCATTTCTATAGTATGATTGTTGAGTTTCTTTCGCAAACTCGAAATGGCTACAACGGTGATGAGGAGCCGTAGGGTTTCTACCTGAGCGCGAAAAGGGCAGAAAGCATTACCTTCTTTTGGGTGCGCTGCTGCTATTGATGAACGTTCTTCTGGGACTGTGGTGTAGGATGTAATGTAGAACCCCATTCTGAGCGGTTGCTGGCACACCTTTTGCCGTGAAGAACTGCGAGGTAACGAAGAAGTAGCTAATATTTATAGATAATTATTCTGTAATACCCTAGAAAACAAAACTGAACTTCAGTCTTGTGTAGCAAACACACTTACCAATGTTTTGCGCAAAGACTTGTCTAGTGAAATATTTAGTCAGATGCGATTCCTTCGACCAACTTCTAATTAAGGTGAGCCACACACTCCTTCAGTTTGTAGTTGGCCGGGGTAGTTCTACTATCCTGAAGGCTTTATGATTCCAGGTCATACTTCATAGGATCATTTCTATAGTATGATTGTTGAGTTTCTTTCGAAAACTCGAAATGCCTACAACCGTGATGAGGAGCCGTAGGGTTTCTACCTGAGCGCGAAAAGGGCAGAAAGCATTACCTCCTTTTGGGTGCGCTGCTGCTATTGATGAGCGTTCTTCTGGGACTATGGTGTCAGATGGAAGGTAGAACCCCATTCTGAGCGGTTGCTGGCACACCTATTGCTGTGATGAACCGCGAAATAAGGCACAAGTAGCTAATATTTAGAGATAATCATTCCGTAATACCCTAGAAAATAAAACTGAACTTTAGCCTTGTGTAGGAAACACAGTTACCAATGTTTTGCGCAAACACTTGACTAGTGAAATATTTAGGCAGATGCGATTCCTTCGATCAACTTCTAATTAAGGTGAGCCACACACTCCTTCAGTTTGTAGTTGGCCGGAGTAGTTCTACTATCCTGAATGCTTTAAGATTCAAGGTCATACTTCATAGGATCATTTCTATAGTATGATTGTTGAGTTTCTTTCGCAAACTCGAAATGCCTACAACCGTGATGAGGAGCCGTAGGGTTTCTACCTGAGCGCGAAAAGGGCAGAAAGCATTACCTCCTTTTGGGTGCGCTGCTGCTATTGATGAGCGTTCTTCTGGGACTGTGGTGTCAGATGGAAGGTAGAACCCCATTCTGAGCGGTTGCTGGCACACCTATTGCTGTGATGAACCGCGAAATAAGGCACAAGTAGCTAATATTTATAGATAATTATTCGGTAATACCCTAGAAAAGAAAACTGAACTTTAGTCTTGTGTAGAAAACACAGTTACCAATGATCTGCGCAAGGACTTGTCTAGTGAAATATTTAGTCAGATGCGATTCCTTCGACCAACTTCTAATTAAGGTGAGCCACACACTCCCTCAGATTAGAGTTGGCCGGGGTAGTTCTACTATCCTGAAGGCTTTATGATTCCAGGTCATACTTCATAGGATCATTTCTATAGCATGATTGTTGAGTTTCTTTCGCAAACTCGAAATGCCTACAACCGTGATGAGGAGCCGTAGGGTTTCTACCTGAGCGCGAAAAGGGCAGAAAGCATTACCTCCTTTTGGGTGCGCTGCTGCTATTGATGAGCGTTCTTCTGGGACTGTGGTGTCAGATGGAAGGTAGAACCCCATTCTGAGCGGTTGCTGGCACACCTATTGCTGTGATGAACCGCGAAATAAGGCACAAGTAGCTAATATTTATATATAATTATTCGGTAATACCCTAGAAAAGAAAACTGAACTTTTGTCTTGTGTAGGAAACATAGTTACCAATGTTTTGCGCAAACACTTGACTAGTGAAATATTTAGGCAGATGCGATTCCTTCGATCAACTTCCAATTAAGGTGAGCCACACACTCCTTCAGTTTGGAGTTGGCCGGGGTAGTTCTACTGTCCTGAAGGCTTTAAGATTCAAGGTCATACTTCATAGGATCATTTCTATAGTATGATTGTTGAGTTTCTTTCGCAAACTCGAAATGCCTACAACCGTGATGAGGAGCCGTAGGGTTTCTACCTGAGCGCGAAAAGGGCAGAAAGCATTACCTCCTTTTGGGTGCGCTGCTGCTATGGATGAGCGTTCTTCTGGGACTGTGGTGTCAGATGGAAGGTAGAACCCCATTCTGAGCGGTTGCTGGCACGCCTATTGCTGTGATGAACCGCGAAATAAGGCACAAGTAGCTAATATTTATAGATAATTATTCTGTAATACCCTGAAAAACAAAACTGAACTTCAATCATGTGTAGCAAACATAGTTACCAATGTTTTGCGCAAACACTTGACTAGTGAAATATTTAGGCAGATGCGATTCCTTCGATCAACTTCCAATTAAGGTGAGCCACACACTCCTTCAGTTTGGAGTTGGCCGGGGTAGTTCTACTGTCCTGAAGGCTTTAAGATTCAAGGTCATACTTCATAGGATCATTTCTATAGTATCATTGTTGAGTTTCTTTCGCAAACTCGAAATGCCTACAACGGTGATGAGGAGCCGTAGGGTTTCTACCTGAGCGCGAAAAGGGCAGAAAGCATTACCTTCTTTTGGGTGCGCTGCTGCTATTGATGAGCGTTCTTCTGGGACTGTGGTGTCAGATGGAAGGCAGAACCCCATTCTGAGCGGTTGCTGGCACACCTTTTGCTGTGAAGAACTGCGAGGTAACGAAGAAGTAGCTAATATTTATAGATAATTATTCTGTAATACCCTAGAAAACAAAACTCAACTTCAGTCATCTGTAGCAAACACAGTTACCAATGTTTTGCGCAAAGACTTGTCTAGTGAAATATTTAGTCAGATGCGATTCCTTCTACCAACTTCTAATTAAGGTGAGCCGCACACTCCTTCAGTTTGTAGTTGGCCGGGGTAGTTCTAGTATCGCGAAGGCTTTAAGATTCAAGGTCATACTTCATAGGATCATTTCTATAGTATGATTGTTGAGTTTCTTTCGCAAACTCGAAATGCCTACAAACGTGATGAGGAGCCGTAGGGTTTCTACCTGAGCGCGACAAGGGCAGAAAGCATTACCTTCTTTTGGGTGCGCTGCTGCTATTGATGAGCGTTCTTCTGGGACTATGGTGTCAGATGGAAGATAGAACCCCATTCTGAGCGGTTGCTGGCACACCTTTTGCTGTGATGAACCGCGGAATAAGGCACAAGTAGCTAATATTTATAGATAATTATCCGGTAATACCCTAGAAAACACAATTGAACTTCAGTCCTGTGTAGGAAACACAGTTACCAATGTTTTGCGCAAAAACTTGTCTAGTGAAATATTTTGTCAGATGCGATTCCTTCGACCAACGTCTAATTAAGGGGAGCCACTCACTCCTTCAGTTTGTAGTTGGCGGGAGTTGTTCTACTATCCTGAAGGCTTTAAGATTCAAGGTCATACTTCATAGGATCATTTCTATAGTATAGGAAGGGAGTTGCCTCAGGACAGAAGCCGCCGATATTTCGAACAGAGACTGTTCTTCTTCTGGGCACCGTCCTCATCATTGGCATGGTATTTAAAGGGTTAGGTGTGACGTGTTTAAAGGTTCATGCGAATTGTGGGTCAACAGCCCGGAGGGAAGAAAGGTCCGTACGGGTTTTTACGGCGGGAGTGAATGGCTGCTTTGTTAGAGTGTGGAGAGGATTATGTGAACGTAGTGATCTAGGCTACAGACCGGTTGCAGAAAAATGGAAGGTTCACGAACACGTGGACGAAACGGGACAACAGGCAAGAATTCGCAAGCATAGCGAAAGATAAGGAGGTTAGTGGTTACGTGGGGAAAATTCCAGAACGAGCAAAAAAAATTTTTTTTTTAAATATATATTTGTAATACAAAGTTGTGGCATGCAATAAAGAGAGCAGAAAGCAGTGGCCATGCAGAACATAACAGATGATAATGGAGGTAGATGGGAAAAGCATACTTTATTTGTGAAGTGTTTCTAGGGTGCCTTGTGATTTGTTGATACCGGACGGGTGAAGAGCGTTGAACTTGTATATGAGATAAGACTCCCTATCACGTCTGTCACGTGTGGATCTAAACCCGGTTTCTAGAATATATAGCTTAATGTTGTCAAAATTGTGACCAGGAACGTTAAAGTGTTCGGCGACTGCTTTGGGGAGTTTGTTGGACGTGTCGGTTCTGTGTCCGGTAAGGCGGTTGTTCATTTGTTGGCCGGTTTCACCAATGTATTGCATAGAGCAGTCGCCGCATTCAATGCAGTATATAACATTGGAGCTTGTGCATGTGAATGCGTGGTTAACGGGGTGGGTGTAATTGCTCGCAGTGCTTTTGATGGAGTTAGCGTGTTGAACGTGCTTGCATGTTTTGCAGCGCGGGAGGTTGCAGGGTCGTGTTCCCGTGTACGGGACGCTCGTTTTGCTGATTTTGGCATTGACCAAGGAGTCTGCCAGGTTTCTTGCGCGTCGGTATGTCACCTGTATGGGATTTGTGAATGTGTTGTTAAGTCGGTCACTGCTTTGGAGGAGGGGCTCGTGCTTCTGTAGAATGGCTTTGATGTTTGGAAGTGCGTTGGAATATCTTGTGATGAAGCTTATTTGGCACGCGTCGGGATTTTACATCTCTACCGGTTCGCTGGATTTCTACCCATCTACATTTCTATAGTATGATTGTTGACTTTGTCTCGCAAACTCGAAATGCCTACAGCCGTGATGAGCAGCCGTAGGGTTTCTACCTGAGCGCGACAAGGGCAGAAAGCATTACCTTCTTTTGGGTGCGCTGCTGCTATTGATGAGCGTTCTTCTGGGACTATGGTGTCAGATGGAAGATAGAACCCCATTCTGAGCGGTTGCTGGCACACCTTTTGCTGTGATGAACCGCGGAATAAGGCACAAGTAGCTAATATTTATAGATAATTATCCGGTAATACCCTAGAAAACACAATTGAACTTCAGTCCTGTGTAGGAAACACAGTTACCAATGTTTTGCGCAAAAACTTGTCTAGTGAAATATTTTGTCAGATGCGATTCCTTCGACCAACGTCTAATTAAGGGGAGCCACTCACTCCTTCAGTTTGTAGTTGGCGGGAGTTGTTCTACTATCCTGAAGGCTTTAAGATTCAAGGTCATACTTCATAGGATCATTTCTATAGTATGATTGTTGACTTTGTCTCGCAAACTCGAAATGCCTACAGCCGTGATGAGCAGCCGTAGGGTTTCTACCTGAGGGCGAAAAGGGCAGAAAGCATTACGTTGTTTTGGGTGCGCTGCTGCTATTGATGAGCGTTCATCTGGAACTGTGGTGTCAGATGGAAGGTAGAACCCCGTTCCGAGCGGTTGCTAGCACACCTTTTGCTGTGATGAACCGCGAGGTAACGAAGAAGTAGCTAATATTTCTAGATAATTATTCTGTAATACCCTAAAAAACAAAACTGAACTTCAGTCAGTCATGTGTAGCAAACACAGTTACCAATGTTTTGCGCAAAGACTTGTCTAGTGAAATATTTAGTCAGATGCGATTCCTTCGACCAACTTCTAATTAAGGTGAGCCACACACTCCTTCAGTTATGAGTTGGCCGGGGTAGTTCTACTATCCTCAAGGCTTTAAGATTAAAGGTCATACTTCATAGGATCATTTCTATAGTATGATTGTTGAGTTTCTTTAGCAAACTCGAAATTCCTACAACCGTGATGAGGAGCCGTAGGGTTTCTACCTGAGCGCGAAAAGGGCAGAAAGCATTACCTTCTTTTGGGTGCGTTTCTGCTATTGATGAGCGTTCTTCTGAGACTATGGTGTCAGATGGAGGGTAGAACCCCATTCTGAGCGGTTGCTGGCACACCTTTTGCTGTGAAGAACTGCGAGGTAACGAAGAAGTAGCTAATATTTATAGATAATTATTCTGTAATACCCTAGAAAACAAAACTGAACTTCAGTCATGTGTAGCAAACACAGTTACCAATGTTTTGCGCAAAGACTTGTCTAGTGAAATATTTAGTCAGATGCGATTCCTTCGACCAACTTCTAATTAAGGTGAGCCGCACACTCCTTCAGTTTGTAGTTGGCCGGGGTAGTTCTAGTATTGCGAAGGCTTTAAGATTCAAGGTCATACTTCATAGGTTCATTTCTATAGTATGATTGTTGACTTTGTCTCGCAAACTCGAAATGCCTGCAGCCGTGATGAGCAGCCGTAGGGTTTCTACCTGAGGGCGAAAAGGGCAGAAAGCATTACCTTCTTTTGGGTGCGCTGCTGCTATTGATGAGCGTTCATCTGGAACTGTGGTGTCAGATGGAAGGTAGAACCCCATTCCGAGCGGTTGCTAGCACACCTTTTGCTGTGATGAACCGCGGAATAAGGCACAAGTAGCTAATATTTATAGGTAATTATTCGGTAATACCCTAAAAAACAAAAATGAACTTCAGTCTTGTGTAGGAAACACAGTTACCAATGTTTTGCGCAAAGACTTGTCTAGTGAAATATTTAGTCAGATGCGATTCCTTCGACCAACTTATAAATTAAGGTGAGCCATACACTCCTTCAGTTTGTAGTTGCCCGGAGCTGTTCTACTGTCCTGAAGGCTTTAAGATTCGAGGTCGTACTTCACAGTATAATATCTATAGTATGATTGTTGAGTTTCTTTCGCAAACTCGAAATGCCTACAGCCGTGATGAGGAGCCATACGGTTTCTACTACCTGAGCGGGAAAAGGGCAGAAAGCATTACCTTCTTTTGGGTGCGCTGCTGCTATTGATGAGCGTTCTTCTGGGACTGTGGTGCCAGATGGAAAGTAGAACACCATTCTGAGCGGTTGCTGGCACACCTTTTGCTGTGATGAACCGCGAAATAAGGCACAAGTAGCTAATATTTATAGGTAATTATTCGGTAATACCCTAGAAAACAAAAATGAACTTCAGTCATGTGTAGGAAACACAGTTACCAATGTAACTGTCAAGCTGATCTATATACATTGTTTAACCATGTGTTTGAGAATATCAAGCACTTGCAAAAATCTACTTTTTTTCAGATAGTATATTCACATATAGGTCGTCTAAAAAGAAATCTTCCCTGATTTGTATAACTGGTCCTCTCCTGCAACATTTTGAAAATCTACAGGTTTAGTTTTCTTTAAAAAATATAAAAAAATTGTCACCATAATGTGCTGCAGCTTGTTCGTCAGTTGAGGCCATCTAGGAAGCAAATAAAATAAAAGATGCCTCTCTCCTGCGAAAATCGAAGCTCTGCTTTTCCATTTTGAGAACCTACACGTGTATTTGTTCTCACCCAAGGAATATGTTTCGTCGGCTCATTCATATCCCATCTGATCACGCTATAGAAAACTTTGAACAAATTCTAGATGCGTAGAAATTGAAACTGACATTGAAACAAATTGAAACTGAAATTGAACAAATTCTGCATTCAACTGTTCTGCGAAGTTCTATAGATTAATTGCAGTCACTGCTTCATAACAGCTTTGTTAACTTTTATGATTGTTTTCACATACCTGAAGTCATCTGGAAAGTGAACAAATCTCATCATTTCAAGGGCATACCCTCTCCTATAGCATGTTCAAAACCTGCTGGCATGTGTTTTCCGTAGATCTTATAGCATCAGCTGACCATATTGGCTCAGATCATGTCAGAATGCGACGGAACAGCTTTTGGAAACAATTTATTATGATCTCGTGTGCCCTTCAACCACAACAGAAAAAAAGCCCATAGTCTTTCTTTCAGTGGAAATAGGTGTTTTTGCTCAATTAACAGAAGGTGACTCAAATTAATTGTACCTCCTTGTGGCCTGGGTGGAGCATGCCTCACTGTGCTTTATATGTATTTTGTTATTTCTTCTCCAACCGTATGTCTTTGGCAGTGAGCCACAACGTATGCAGTCTTCAAGCTTTCTTTCACCCGGAAGAACAGCTTACAGCTCTGCAGGCATCAGAATATCTGCACATAATAGGGGGCTGCAATCTAGCCCTACAGGTGCCAACGTTTTAAATGGTACTGCGAACACAGTCATAGTACCGTTTATCACGGCACAAAGGAATTATGTCAAAGTCATGCTTGTGGAGGCAAAGCCACGCTTGCCAAAGCCAAAGAGGTGATGATGATGTTGATTAGGATATTTAATGGCGCAAAGGCAATTTCAAAGAGGCAAAGTGATGCTTATGGAGGGTTTTATTATGCCCTGCTGCTCAGTGTATGGTTCCTGTTTGTAGCTGGAACAAACCAATAAAAAAAATCTGAGGAAAGAAATATGCCACCTTCAGTTGCCACCGACAAAGCAATAGGTCAATAGTCAATAATTGTGGTTGTTATTCACTCTGCTATGTGATTGTGTTCACGTTAATTCGCCTGTTTGGTACTGTGGTACCAGCTAGCTTCCTTGTAGCGTAACATATATGTGACCGCATGGAGAACAAAGATGACGAATTAGCTAGTCTGGCTTAGGAGCTCTCACACTGGCATGGCTGGTCAAAAAGAAAATGTGGGCCATACATCAATGACACATAAGACACAAATACCAGTATATTTTCAGCAAGCACTGGTTAATTTCTAGTAGGCGCCGTGCCTATAGCGTGTCCATGGACTGATTTTTTAATTCTTAGAGAAATCATATTTTTGCAGTTATAAGGGATGACAACATGTTCTACACCCAAGTGGGTGTACTAATTAGGTCTCGTTTAATTATTGGAAATAGAAGGTTGGTGCAAATGCAACGTCGGTTTCCCTATGTGCCGCTAGAGTTTTCAAAAGTATGCTCGTGACCATTTAGTGCGAGGACATGGCCCCGAAATAATGGTTGTGTGAGAGTAAGTCTCGGAACGTTCTTTTTGCCTTTTCACTTGAACGTGAGGAAGAAACAACGCTGCAGAACTGCAAGCAGCACATTTAATGTAATCTCGCGCAGGATCCAAGTTTTACAACGATTTCATATTTCAGCACAATATTTATATGCTGTAAAAATAGGTGCACGGGTACCATACAATGAAGTAGCTGGTACCGTACATTTTAGACTTCTTCTTGGCGTGGGTGCTTTGCATAAAGAGTGGCCTGCTAATAAACGTACTTCGGGATTTCTGATTGTGAAGATCATAGGAGAGAAAGGAAGGAAAACAAATACAACAGAGGGTGCCATTCATTTCTCGCACTTCTGATTTCAGTTACCTATTGTGCCTGGTTTTCTTCAGTTCCACTTTGAGACTACCGTATGCTGGTTACAAAAAATTAGGGCACTTCTGCTGACTCAAGTTATTCATCCGAGAGAAAATCGTTTTTTTTTCTTGCAAACAAACAAACAATTTCTTCACATTCATATGCAGCTTATTTGCAGAAATGCATTTCGAGAGTCTGTCCAGTCCCTGTTCCCTGAGTTTATCAGAACGTAGGCTCACAAGGAAAACCACAGGCAGGTTCCGATTTCACGATTCAACGGTTCTGAGGCTGGGACACACACAAACACATACAGACTGACAAACACAACACATCCACACGGCATCGGAATCAGGCTTTTTCGTCGGTTGTCACTTTTCAACTCTACGACTTCACAACCAAGGCAGCTACAGGAGAATGGCGATGTTCGCGACAATGTTCATAATATAGCAGGTGCCCACCATAGCTGGAACCAACACCGGGAACTGATTTGGTGACATGACACGAATTCAGAGTTCGACATACTCAAGTTTGACAGGCGAGCAGCAGGACAAAGCATTAACTGCAGTGTCAACAGAATCCTGATAGCCGGCGGAGAATACAATAAACGATTCGTCCAGACTCGGTACTCTCGTTCCCAGCCCACCCCAAAAAGCCTCACCCTGCGGGGAGCTATTTTGAGACGCGGGAGTCAAAAACCTTCGCTGCTCTGAGGCTGTCGTGCCTGTCGACAAATCAGAGACGATTTATTTTGAAAGTTTGAATCTGAAGCGTTTCTATCGCAAAAGTTGAGTTTTAGGGCTTTATCTTTACACCGTGGATTGTTTCGTGATTTATTTCGAGGAGTTTATTCTCGAAGTTTATTTTGTGAAGTGTAAACCAGAGTGATCCCGGCGGTACACATGAGGTACAGTCCTCAACCAGCAGGTACAGTTCGCGACCACTGCGAAATTAAAACGGCACAAGGGCTCCGAGACCCATCCGTACCGGTTAGGTACCTTTAGAGCGCGATCTATACCAGGTGTACCTCATGTGTACCGCGTGTTTCCGGCGCATGAGTACGAACGCCTTCTCACGATACCCATGCGCTGGACAAATATATCGTGTGATTCCGAATACCAGGCAATAAATTCCCTTATGCAGCAGTGCCATAATGGGTCAGCACTATCATTCTATCAAAGAAGTGCAATAATTAGAACCCGTGACCGCGAGGGATCGCACGTTTGGGAAGAATTAGTTTCTTGCAACTGCTGCAAATCAGTTTGTTTTGAAACGTCCGGGAGCGAGGACGAGTCTGCTCGGTCTTTGAAGAAACTCGTCCGACGCTTTCAAGATTGGAGTCATTTAAGGTGCGTATTATATCTGTGAAGCAATTATTCGTCTGCACGACACATTTTCGTTCATCTTCGCCCTGATTCCCAGTGGTCCTGATAACCGGTAGGCTGGACACAACGACTGAGGGACGGAGACAACGAACTTTGTTTTTTTTTTGTTTTTTTTAATTCCGTGTTAGCGCCGCGAAGCAACTGTGGCTATGAGCGGCGTATAGACGTGGACAGATGAAGAGAGGACAGCAGGAAGGAGTGGGGGACAGGGGGGTTAGTATGCGTCCTGGGCCGACTTCAAGGGGAACTGTGCCGACATTCGTCTGGAAAGTCTTCGGAAAACCCAGGGAAAACCTCAGACAGCACAGCCGGTGACAGGATTCGAACCCGTGTCACCTCCCAGTCTCGGCGTGGAAAGCGATCACTCTAACCATTATGCCACGGGAGCTGGTAACGAACTTTGTGCTTCATGCACGAACGTTGATGCGTGAATTAGAGGAGCCTAGATTGCACTTTACACCTGGATTACACAAGCAAGTAGGCATCTTTTCAGGCAAGCTATATTTCGGTTGTTAGATTTTTTTACATTGTATTTTCTCCTAGGTTACGTCCAGTCGATGTCGTAAGTGGGTGAGTCAATCGTCTAGTGTGGTTGGTGTTACGTTCTGCGGAAGAAACGGAAGTTGGGGAAGAACAGCAATCCAAAGGTGTGGAAGAGATAAAGTAGCGTGACCACAGAGCAGCTGCAATGGTGAAAGAGAGATGCAGTGGTCATCGTTCACCCATATACGTTGTGTCCCGTGTGTCAGGTGTTTGTGCATCATGACAATGCACGCTCGCGATGGACAAGCATCACCCCTAAAATGGATATAATTTTCGAATAAAGGTATTTGTTTGTTATATTTATCGTACAGCGTAGCTTCCTGGGGCTGTTAATATACCGTGGAGGAGGGGAACCACCCCGACGGGTAGGCCTAAATCACTGCGCGCTATCCGTTACATGTATCGCATGTGAGGGCGCATGTACCTCTTAATTTTAAGACGTATATTTTTTTTTTAAATGTACCTCTTGGCCAAGCGGTACTTAACCGTTACATATGCGTTACCTGATTTAGAGTGTGGGTTTAGAGTGTTTGATTGGATTTGATTGTCCATTTGTTCATTTAATATTATTTGCGTGGTTATGAGGCGCCCGACTATGTCAGCTCGTTTCATCATCTTTTTTACGACATCAACTGCCTTATTAACAGGTGCTGTTTTTATCCATCCAGCGTATCTGGACTTTTATGCCGTTTCACTCAGAAGCTGTGTGGAAATGGTAGTTTTAAATCCGAAATATCGTTGTAGTTTACTCACAATACCTCATAGTCTGGCGCGCTATAGTTTGAGCAGTCATCGTGTCACTATCATCAACATTTATTCCAGTTCTCAAAACTGAAGCGTCGTCGTCATTGCATGCCACTGAGGGGCTGGTGAGGCGAACACTTTCATTCTTGGAACTTCCGTCACACCGGCAATCTTGAACAACTGGAACTCATTTTAGGCAGCAGTGGCCAGACACCTAAGGCGTATTCGTTGTTATGTTCGCCGTCACATTCCATAGGGACGACCGCATCCTGGTTTCTAAGGTAAGAGCCCCTCAGGGGTACTTTGGGAAGGATGTTTTGGATGTGTGTAAGAAAGGTAGCTCCTGGCAGGGTCCGCGGTGCACAGAATCAGGGTTATGGATTCTATGAGGTAGTTATGAACGATATGGAGGGTGCCAGGTTACTGAAGGAAGATGGAGGT
This sequence comes from Ornithodoros turicata, assembly GCF_037126465.1. Taxonomy (NCBI): domain Eukaryota; kingdom Metazoa; phylum Arthropoda; class Arachnida; order Ixodida; family Argasidae; genus Ornithodoros; species Ornithodoros turicata. Next base: position 149,760,816 of record NC_088201.1, read on the forward strand.
GTAGTGATTGGTGGAAAAAGGGTAGAGGCATATTATTTGGGAGCGAAAATGCGAAGGATACCTGTATTCCGGTACCCCATTGATTATCCTGATACCGACTTGGAAAAAGAGTTAGGACAGTATGGATTGGTGATCAAGACTCAAAGGAAAAATATGGTGGAGAGCATGAAGACTGCGAAGCTGGAACAAGATTGGTGATCATAGAGCTTAATGGGGACCTTCCAAATTTTTTGACGGTGAGGGGTGTCAGAATTGAGTGCCTCTATCATGGGGTCACACAGAGATGTGCGAAGTGTGACGCAACTGATCACCTGGCTCGTGATTGTAAGGCTCATAGATGCCGCTGGTGTGGGTCTTATTACGAGGTGGAGTGTGGGAAATGTAAAAGTGACCTGGCAAGAAAAAGGAACGTCCCGGCAGATATAAGGCCATCGGCTTGGGCAGGTGTGGTTGAGCCAAAAAGTACGCCATGGGTGTCAGAGGAGAACTTTCCACGTTTGGAAAGTACAGAACAGCAGGAAGTACAGCACGAGGTTGTAGTAGATGTAGTGGTGGGTGGAGGTGTAGATGTAGTGGATGATATCAAGTTGGACACCACAGTCGTAGAGAAGGATGGGGATGTTAAAATGAAAGAAGTTGTCAGTGGGAAGAATCAGGGAGAAATGGGGGCTTGTGATAAGCAGCAAGAGGTAGGAGGAAAAGGTTTAGGGGAAGAAACGAAGGTCAGCAAGGAGGTGGAGGGAAGCATAAATGATGAAAGTAAGGGTGAAGGAACGGAAGAAAAGCGAGGGTCAGAGGTTCGCATTGGCAATGCTGAAGAGGAAGCAAGCCAGGACGATGCTTCCTCTGTAACAAGCACAACCTTAAGTGTGTCTTCAGTGTCACAAATTACATATTCTGACAGTGGAGAAAGCTTCCACACGATGGTTTCAGAGGAAAGTGAAGAACAAGAAAGCGAGGAAGTTGACAAGAAGGGCCGTGGTATGGCTTTAAAAAGGAGAAGGGTATCTAAGAATGCAAAAAAAAAGGTGGTATAGGTGTGCACATGCACGTGCACATGCTACCGAAGGTACAATTTTGGGGCGTGTTGACCCCCCCCCCCTATGCCCATGGTTGTATGTCAGTGAAACGTAGAAATGTCAGACCTGCGCAGTGGAGCCAAAATGTATCCTGCTTTCGGAGATGCCCCCGGGTTGGAGAATGGAGTATAAAACAATTAGGAAAACATAGCAGTCACAGTATTAATTCTTCTAAATTTTATTCCAGAAATTTACACGGTATTTTACACCGCTCCCAAAGTTTGTATAGTAGCACAGTTTGTGAAATGCACAATAATTGTGTCGTGTAACATATAGAAACCTTTCACTAACACATCTCAATTAGTACAGTTCTTCTAATAATTTGAATCGCTTCTTTTCTGAGGCACATCATGCAGAAGTTCCAGAGTAACAGAATATTGATTTAGGAGTTCTAGAAGTTTTCAGTATGATCACTGTCGAGCATTATTTGTGTACAGTTTATTTTAATGTAAGGGCAAGCAACACCACTTTCTGCAACACTTTGCTTCAAATTATGCATTATTCCCTAAAACATCTGACTGGGCTTGTTGGCGATTATTTACTTTACATAGCTGCTAGACATCCAATGACACGTTTTATCTTTATGGATGCTTCACCTCAAACTTGAGATAGTCTCCGAAGAACAGCATAGAGTTTGTGGGAGAGTTATACAATTAGTTAGGTATTCTGCTCATTTTTACACAGACAGGAGATTATCATGATTTCTTTAAGTTGATCTTGATCACACTAAAAGGCGATAAGTGTAATGTCAAAAAACAATGACAGAATAAATCTGGTATGTTACCTTTAGGGAGAAAATTTATCAGCCTTTTAATGTAGCAATGATTGGTTCTCAGTGAACCCTTGCCAAGACCAAAAAACATTTTCACGAAAAAAGGCTCCCAAGAGATGGATATTTTGGCGACGTTCCTGGAGTTTCCATTATATTTCGTTCCAGACAGTCATTCCCTCTTGTGTGAGAGTCAATATTTGGAGTGCTTTCTGCTTATTTACTGTTGGTTTCCTTTGAACCACATAGCTAAGCAGGCAACTCAATCATTTTCCTTGTGATAAACTAAGTAAGTGATAAGCCACAGTATCTCCACCAGTGGCATAGCCATAGGGGGGCTAGGGGGCACGAGCCCCCCATACCTGCCACAGACCAACTCAGGCAAATCGAGCAGATCAGAGGTAAAAAAATATATGGGTGGGGGTGAGGACCAGTGGGACGATCGCGAAAGTTCTTGCAGTTCATGGCGTCTACCTATAAGCAGCACTGTTGAGTGGTTTTCAAAGTAAGAGGTTTTCAAAATATTTCCAATCTCGTGACACCGCCTCATTGGTCATGACAGCCTACATGTAATCGTATTGCGAACGTCCAAATCATTTATTTATTTATTTTTTTTTTCATCTGCATTTTGCGATGTGTACGAGTATGCTTGTGTTGTCGCACCCAAGATCAGCAGGAGGGATGAGGGGAAGTGCGGCAAGTTTTCCTATCAAGCCTCCCCTAGCTTGGAGGTCTGGCTATGCCACTGATCTCCTCCGAGGTTATAAGAAGAAAGTGTTGTCACAGGAAATGTTTGTTTGATGAGCAACGAAAGGTTCTTCGAAAACACGTTTTTAATTGGTTGTCACATCTGAGGTTATCGTGAGAAACAAAAAATCGAAAAGGTTTAGTTGGAGAGGTGATGTCGAGGCTGTTGGGAAGACCAGTGGACAGGTTTACCTGGTGCTTTACATAGCACAGTAGTAGTAAATGGTCATGCCGAGGCAAAAGCGTGGCGAGTTACAGGCTCGTTTATTGACTGTAGTAGGCGGTTTACATACAAAGGATACCCATACACAAAAGTACAAGTGAAAATATCTTTATTAAAGTCAATAGTGTCGCGAATTATGTTATGAATCTGTGTGAAGGAGGAAAACCCAGCCAAAAAACCTCAAGCAGAAGAAACACAATACAATACACGTGACAAAGATTATACTTATTTTATGTACGATGCTATAGCATTGAAGGGGTATCACACATCATACACAATATTTTTTATTAATGATAATCATACAAGTTTTCAATGAATCAGAACTAAAATGGGGTAGCACATCTTAATCAAAGAAGACATTTTTAATCAATACAATTACAATCGAAATTACAAGTTTTATTATAAAAAGCCTAACATTGTTATACGTGAGCACCATAGTGGAGTTTTAATTACAAACGCCCTCAAGTGTTTTGCAACTCCACCAACTTTTTTTTCCTGTGTACCACTGTTACAATGTACCTGCACCCCTACCTCGGTGCAACTCTCCTCCGCCCCCAAGAGCTTACCGTTCTGAATAAAATCCTCGAGCGCAGGCAGGAGCCATTATACTATCAACATGAAGGGGTACTTACGCAGTGCCGCGATGGTACAAAAAAATCCATTATTGAGTCATGTCAAAACGAGGTGCCAATTTCACACAAACTGAGATATCGCTATTGCTGGATCTTATAAGTAAATATAAGAATATGTTAGAGAATAAAAAAAAATAAAAAAAGCTCTGATAGATGTACCTAACTCTAAGCACAACAGCTAATATTGCAATATGGCATAATTAATCAGATTCTTATGAAGTGATCGATAGAGTTGGCGGAGGGCCTTTGTTTACCTTCGGACATTTTTCAACCTGGGCCGACTTCTCTCACGATTTTTTTTCCAGCGCGAGGTGGGTGGTGCGCGGGTGAGGGGCTGTCCGAATGCATACCACGCATGCATACCGAATGCATGGGCTGCGCGTGCCCTTATCGTTCTGTATTATTTTTTCATCTGCACTCTTAAAAATGAACTTCACCGCATAGTACGTTCCTAGCCAACCATCATCTGGAATAATATCGTTATCCCGTTTTCAACAAATCAGGGCAGATAACGATATCATTGGAGATGATGGTAGGCTAGGAGCGTGCTATGCGGTGAAGTTCATTTTTAAGAGTGTGCGCCGACTTCTTTGCCGATTTTTCCGCCTCGGCCGACTTCGTTCACATTTTTTTCAGGCGGTGCGTGAGTGGTTTACACACAAATACGGGCATGCACACTGGCATACCAACCAGGCGATGATACTGTCACACCTGGGCCGACTTCTTTGGTAATTTTTCTGCCTGGGCTGACTTCTTTCATAATTTTTTTCGCTACAACAGCGGTGCGGTAGGCGGTTTACACGCAAGTAGGGGCATGCACACTGACAACCGCACCAAGCGATGGTGTCGTCACACCTGGGCCGACTTCATTCGCGATTTTCACCCTGGGCCGACTTCATTCGTAATTTTTTCCAATACAACAGCTGCGCGGTGGACGGCTCACATGCAAGCATAGTTATACAAAAGATAGCCATACACAAAAGTACAAGATGAAATAAATTAAAGCCAATAATGGCAGGAATTATGTTGTGACTGCGTAAAGAAGAAAAACCCAACCAAAAACATGAAATGGAAGAAACACAACACACATAATAAAGAATATGGGAAGCTAGTTGGAAGGAAAACGAAAAAGAAAGCAGAAGAAACGCAATACATATAATAAAGAATATGGGAAGCTAATTAAATATTCCAACATGACACAATATAATCAATTTCATATGACGTGAATAGCACACATAGAAGGAAATAACGAGAAACACGATCAACAGCAAATAGAGTACCAAACCTATGCATCGTCCAACTCGTAAAAAGGAGATACGTACAGGAAAATAATTGAAAAAACAATCTATAAAAACGAGAAGCATGACGAATTTAATGCAGCGACTAGCACAGAGCTAACGCTGAATAGCAGAGAAACACTTTGAATGGCGCATCATCCACGCGTAAACAATAGATACATGCAAGGAAATAATGAGTAACACGATCAACAACTAATACAGAACCAAAACAATGCACCATCCAACACGTAAACAAGAGGTACACAATAAGAAAAATAATTGAAAAACAATCTATGAAAACGATAAACATGCACGCACTTAACACTGAATAGCAGAGAAACACTCTAAACGGCGCATCTGCCAACATGTAACAGCAGACACATGCAGGAAAATAATATCGAAACAAACTATCAACCAAGAAACATTGCAAATTTAATAAATTGAAATGGAAATAATCTATCTTTTGAACTATTATAAAATCATCCTTGTAAGCTAATGTAGTCGAACAATATACAATTTTCATCCCACTCAAGCGCTATAAACATTACCTTCTTTCCTTCTTTCCTCCAAAGTGAAATATCCTTAGGACCGTAATGCAAATAGATGTTAGTATTATTCGATTCTCAAAAACACAATAAGAATTATATCAAAACAATCAATAGCAAGCAAAAAATCTGGGAATAGACGTCAATATCGGTGCAAACTGGTCTTAGACAAACATTATCTAAGCAAGCGAGAAATATCATCTGCGGAAACAATACTCAATCAAAAACGAGAAACGCTGCATTTAATGTATTTCAGATCAGACACAACTATCATGCATATATTATTCGCAACTCACAAAATATCAATCGAGTGAACATCTGAAGCAAAGATAGAAAGTCAAGTCTATTCAGTGATAGAAACAATACTAATTCGAAAACGGGAAACAAATTTAATTACATCATTTTTATAAGTTTGCAACAGTAATTTCTACACGCAGAAGCCACAAACTAACAACTCCTCTGAAATGCAAATTATTGTAAAAGCTTTCTTTAGCGGAAAGGAACGCACACATCTCAAAAATACATTCCCATCTAGTAGAATATTTTTATTAATATCAATCGAGTGATCACCTGAAACAAAGTCATAGCAGTAATTAATTTAGGTAAACATTTTCCTGACCACGCAGCCCAAATACGTCCCAGAAACACGTCTTTTTCATTCAACCCACTAGCGGATCCGGAGTGAGGGAGGGAAAGCCGCTAGGCCGTAAAGTTCTCATACACTTTCGTTAAGGTTACGCCAGCAGGGAGTAGGGGAATTCTACAATGGCATTCGTACACAATCTATAGTTGAAAATCATAAACTCGCTCTTGCAAGTCAAGTTAGGGAAGGGGGTTTTCTAGCACTGTCTTGTACGTAGAATCATGAAAGTGCACGTTTTTCTTACTCATTACATCTTTTTGTAAATTGATTTTCGTAATTCTCACGGCAGGTGGATATTAATAACATTCTAAACCTGATAACATAATAAGTTTTTAATTAATAAAATGAGCACCGATATGGCTTTAGTAAGTGTAGAAGAACACTACAAAACAGAAAAAAGGAAGTTTCAGCGAAGAGATGGATGGATTTTGTACTCGTTACCATAGGTCAATGGAGGACATGACAAAAAGCTGCTTTGAAAAAGAAGAGCAACGAAATGATTCTATTATCACAGCATTCCAATACGTCTTAGACATGGTCGGATTCGGAGGTATGGTACAAAAATATGGAATTGAAGGTGCAAGAACTTGTATGCCGAATGTACCATAGTTACAAAAATATTTGCACGTCAACAACGGAAGGGCCACTGGGATTGATGGTGGAGTTTTTGAGGCTTGCTAACGAAGAATTGAAATATACTAGACCAGATGTAATTGTAATCATTGCAATGGGCATTGCATTAATCAAGAAAGCAATCAGATCAAATTATCATATACAAGCAGTCTGTATCGCGCGATTCATTACGGATTTGTTGAAATTACACCTAACAATTGAAATGGAAAGTACATAAAAATATTATTACGTGATATGTTCCACTACAACCTCGACAGAACTATTTACTTCTATCAGTTCTTGCAATGATGTCGGATGAGCAGAAGTTCACTATTGTCGTACAAGGTCTGATGTATCATCACTTATTGAAACTCAACGAACATGTCAATTGTGGTGGTATATCAGGCAATTTTCGTCTAATACTCTCTTGTACGCCATTCAAGAATCTTCATACAAAGAAAAGAAACATCAGCAAGAGATTGATATTTTTTTTCGAACGAAATATGCTTAAAATTCGAAGAAATGGTCACCCGCGTCGACGAACCCGTTTCCGGAAGCATTCCACAACCACTGCGGAATCTGTCACAATCCCCCTGGATGTTGCAACCGGGAATTTGGAGACACTGCAGCAATCAAAGTGACTTTCACTCGAAGCAATAGCAAGAGACAGTAGTTAACACCCCCTGCTCAATTTTGTGGCTACCAGCTGTGAGTGGAACTCATCATCTGATAGTTGGACCTCAAAGTTTTTCAATTCCTCCGTTTGCAGTGGGAAGTCTTCAGACATCCTTGATACCGTCGAAGGTGCTTTTTCCTCGAGGAGTTTGAGTCCCATGGTGCTCTGCTCCTTGATATTGTGGAGGTCTTTCACGATTGCTTCGGTCACTGAAGTAATAGCATTTTGTAATATCAACATATGTAATACACTTACACTCGCCAAACAATTTTTCGGCTTAAAGGAGCCACTAAATCGGTCTGGATTATCCAGCCGTTCATATTTTTAAACAAGTGTATAAATCTGCACTGTTTCAACAAAACTTTATTTGGACTCTAACACTCGCTTGAAATAACTGTCTACACAAGATAGCTTCACGAACACGGGATTGTACTTTGCGTTGTTTCTGTTAGGGTAGCCTTGTTGCGACACTCTAGGGCACAAAGGCAACTTCATCGTTACCACTGTTGTCTGAACCTTGCTGCAGCAGATCAGGAGCCTGGCTGATTATATCAGACAGTTTGGGCAAAATTGGCCTTTGTTGTCTACGTCTGCACGCAGCTAATCTTACACGCGGACCTCGACAACAGAGGTTGTGTTTTGATTGCGCTTTTCTTCTAAACGGTAGCATTGTGTCAACTACTTTTGTCTGAGGGGTACTTATTGAAATACAGACTTTCACTTGAGAGTAAGTTTTAGATAACCCTGTCGCACGTTTGAAAGTCTGTGGTATCATTTATGTACCACGTTTATGGTACATGTTTGACCTGTGCTGCTCTATGTCACCAATCATATAAGGTGACAACGTTCTCTTATTCTGTGACATACTCTTTTCGCAGTGAGCGAATTGTTTTTAATGCGTGCCTCGCTCTCGTTAACTACGTAGGTTATCTGTGACCTCATTTTATTCATTGCATGATACTCCGGGACAGAAAAAAGTGGGGTCGCCTCAGTGCTCTTTTATGCACACTGTACTTTTCATACTGCAGCTTGTAGTTTGAACGCATATACATGGTGTCTCAGCTAAGGAATGACAGGAACTTAAAGGATAGATCCATGCATGCAAACAAAGCTGGCTGAAGGCTGTTAAATGTTGCGCTCTCCACTCTGACACTCTGTTTTGGTGACCCATGAATTGAGCATAACTAGTTAGCCAGCTTTTTAACTACTACCCTTATGGGAGAAGTAAGAATTAGAGCATGTTGAGTAAACTACATGTTTCTATGCCCTGCGGATTTACATTTACAGAAATATCTCCATTAGAGGTTTCTTCTTGCATTTGCCCTAGAGCTGTCACTAGAAAGTTAACTAGTCAATTATGCCTCATTTATCTGCAGCAACAACAAAAAGCTGTTAACAGGGAGCACAACACAGCTTTCAGCAAGTTTCAGTCGCACACAGCACTCCCATCATAGACTGGACTCCCTGTACATGCAGCAGTATGAGTGTAATCATTAAACTTTTTACAAGCGAGCGGAGCACTGATGCTCACAAGAAAGCTGAAACTCTGCTTACCTTGGCTACAACGTCTGGAAGAATGTTGCTTGCCAGGCTTCTCATTGGCGGACATAGGCCCAATAGAGGTGTTGTCAGACTTCTCAGTAGCAATGTGAGACAGAAGTGAAGAGGATGTCTCTTCATCTGCAATAATGTAACAGTGACATTAGTTCTTATTGCTATGATCATTTTTCATCCAGTGTAGCAGTTACAGCATACTTGGCTAAAATGTGCCATTGTTCGGGCTCAACATTTTTGGTCCACATGTAGCTTCCATGTTTTTGTAGGATTTTTCTCAGATACAAGACAAGCAACTGATACGGTGTGTAAAATCACACACTTCCATTTGGCCTCAGGTACTCAGCAAGCAGTATGTGTGTAGGGAAGGCACTAAATACCCACTCACCAAACAGGCTGTCCACAGATAAATCTTCAAAACTGAATGTTAACAAGGTCTAGTTTTATGCGGTCCACAGTGCAATATTCATTACCTGGTTCTACGATACTGCGACAATAGCTGTTGTGAAGTATTTTCCCACGCATGTGTTTCGTTGTCAGATAAAGATTGAGAGTTGGTTTCATGTGCTACACGATAAAAATAAGAAAAAATCAGAACATGATCTTGTAGCCACATTCCTCATTAAAGGGACTATCACATCCGAGAAGGTGTGTATGCAACTGATGCGGTAATGTCTGTCATCGCTTCACATTCAATTTGGCCAAGTTCCTGCTTTAAAATATGGCTTCCAAATTAAATAAACGGACTTTAATGATTCAGACGTCCTCCGCAGCTAACACCATGGTGACATAAAATCAAGCACACGAATGGGAGCACAGTGCTGGCAGTTTTGTCCGAGGTCGCATGCTTGGCATTCGCATTGCACTACACCGTATTTTCTCGACTCTAAGGACACCTGTTTTTTTCATGGTGAGATCCAAAGTGGGGAGGTGTCCTTACATTCCAGCATTGGGAATTTGGAAACTCTAGTGAGAAATTAAGAATGAAGTTCAATGGATCATCCAGAACAAATTATTTGTTACTTAATTACAGCTTAACTTAATTGAAGCTATACTTTTTGAGTCACCACCGCTATCCCACACGGCTGACTCTGACTCAAAAATCGTCACGCTCGCAAAGTGTATCGCTTTCAGAGTAGTGTATTGCTTACTTGAAGGATTCCTCAGTAATTCCTGGCTGTTGATCCTTTTACAGGTGAGATACGCATTGCATGATGACACCGGGCTCCCGGCAATGCTTTACTTTGGTATCTTTTCGAACCTTCCCTTGGAGGATCATGTCCGCAGTGTGTTGCTTTCAGTGGCCTCTCGCTTTGCAGACGTGAATTTTTAAAATCATAAACCATTTGCCACATGACCGTAAATATTTTTCCGTGCGTTGTATCGGCACTTTACTATCGGATAAAAATATACTCGGCGGATTTTAATAAAACCGTTATTAAGGAAAAAAATTCCGAACTTGGCGCAATGTGCTCTGACTTTGCTTGTCCAGTACGTTATAATGGGCTGGTCGCTTAAAGGTCAGCTATGCCGATATCCCAAATAGTCGTAACGGTTGTGATATTCTGAAAGCCCACATCCAGCTCTCCCCAAAATACACCTTCATTCTCTCAGTTCGGTACAGTACCATGTCAAAAAAATAGGTAATTCATTCCGAAACACACATGGGCGCAGCCATTTTTATGACGTAAATGCGCCCGAACGGGCATTGTGACGTGTACGCGCCTTCGTACTTGTCAGTGGATTTCAGCTACGGCTTCTCGCGGCTTCACGTATCTGTGCTTGAAGATGGCGGACAGCCGGGTTCCACCGTTCCGCGATAAGTAAACAGTGCAGCAGCTGCGAACTCATTCGCGAACCAACCTCTGTGCGATGTTGTGATTGGAATTCGTCGTTTGTGTTTTGTGAGCACGTACAATTTGTATCAAGTCGCGTCTGCGTTAGCCCCTTTACAGCACTTGCCCATTGTAGAGGCTGACGTTTCGACAGCCGTGTCAGCAAGAAAATGCCGACAGCGTTTTATTACTGCAGGAAAATTGTGCTATGTATTTGAGAAACCGCATACTGCTATGGGACAAGTTTTACGTACGATTTATCAATGTGCAACAGCGTCGACGATGGTATGTAACGACGAAAGACTTAAAACGAAATACAAATCACATTTTAAACTTTTTGTGGGATTCTGTGCATTTTCCAGAAGCTTTCTTCGAATCACGCACTCCCATGTCACGCTGCGTTGTGTGGTACGCTACAAACTACTGCATTTTATGTCTAACATCTGGATAATGTTTGTAATGAACACTGTCGCACAAAAACATGCACACGAAAGCTCCAGTAGCCATGTGGTTGCACACTATGCAGACGCAAAAGAGGTACCAGAGCACATATTGCCACTTAGAAATGTGGTGCCTGAAGAGTTAGGGCATAGCATAGATTCTAGAAATCAGGTGCACCTTATCCTTCTGTAGAGTGCTCTTTCAATTCACAACTCAGCCCATGGGGTGTAAAAGTATTAAAGGCAATTATGTGACTTGTCGTCGTGGGTGACATCACTGGCCAGCCTCTGGATTAATTCCGTGCTCAGGAATTATTGTACAAATCACTTTGTATGTAGGACGTGATAAGCAATATGTAAGTTGCAACCTTGTCTGCAGCATTCTCAATGGCCTCTTACCTTTACAGTGAGAGACACGTTACCAAACCATTTAAAAAGGGCCGTGTAACTTGAGTTTTTAATTTATAAAAATATAAGTATACAATATGTAATATGAAATTTATATAAAATAAAAAATAACATTTATAAAAATAATTTATAAAAATAAATAAAAAGGCTTCATGGAAGCAATCCGTTAGCATACCCATTGCACATGAAGCACAATTATACATGCTTGGACATCATCTAATTAATCTTCTGAACCATATGTGTGGCTGCATACGAAATTTTTTATGCGCATCCTCTACCTTCCTATTCCTACATGTGCACACGAATAACAGTGCATATATGTGAAGTGGCAAAAAGCAACGCTAGACTCTACCATCATTGTGTCCCTTTTCCACATTTATGTCTGGTGAACAGGGAATATCTCACTACAAAAGAAGACATTTGCGCATTGTTTGGCAAGCAAATAAATATATTTATTTACATTTTCCATAAATCAACAATTTTGTGACCTGGTGCAAATATTAATGTCAACAAGTAAAGTACTTACAAATTATACCTATGTGCTCAAATGCAGATATGACAATTCTGTTTTTGTACCTCAGCACAGTACAGTTTCAAAATTAACAAACTGCACAGCATCAGCAATCTTAAAGTATCTGAAGAGGGGAATCACATAAAGCTCCAATAATAGACTGTGCAAACAAAGCTAAAAAAAACAGAGTACTTCAAGAAAAATCTGAATAATCTGTTGCCGTTGTGATATGTACTACTATGCACAGTTCATTAATGGAACATGTTACCTCATTGCATTGCCTCCATGTCAGCTCTAGAACAGGCAGCTTTTTAGGTCGCTCTTTTCGTGTTTTTCTATTGTCTTTTTTTCTTTTCTGTTTTTGCATTAGCAAGCATGGCCATAGTGAATCACAAGCAACCAAGGGCACGATGAGACATCTACAATGCGACTGCTAGCTCTAAACTGATATATTTATTAGCAGACTCTGGAATATACACATATGCTGCTAAGAAAATGACAATTTAACCAATAGAATAACAGACAAGAAAAAGGGTTATATATCTTCCCCTCTCCTCATTCTATTTCACACGCAGCCCTAGTATCATTCTGAGTGTGTCCGTGCGTTCCCTTTGAGATAACGTATCTCTGACAGAAGCAAATCCAACAGCGGACTGCTTACGGATGCTACTATCTTGGATTTCTCTAACCACTTGTTATTTAACCGCTGCCTTGAGCTGTGTGTTCTGGAAATTTAGGCAGCATCCAGAGCCCCTGCTGTGTTGCCATGTTTCTCGAGGGCCTGTGTTTCACTATGGCTCTCAGATACAAACTACCCCATTTCAACACAGTAGAAAACACAGATTTGTAAATAGCATCTGTTGATTGCACTGTACATACCCCCCACATAAAGGATCATAGTGGATACTACATCTTGTGCGATAATGTCAGGAACACAAAAAATATAGATTTTAAACCACTCTTACGTCGTAGTAGTAGTATTTGTGTGAAGCTGCGCAATTCCTGTCCTGCAAATAATTTCAACCATATGTTTCATCTGCCAGCGTGATGATCCCCTGAAAAGCAATTCACACTTGGCGGGAACTACCGGTTCTGAAACCTATCCCTGACATGTGTAGCCATCAGGGAGGAAACCCAAGGGCTGCGGTGGAAAAGACAAACACACACGGGCTATGTTCTCTCTGTGTATCAGCTGCTCTGGCTAGGTTTCTATTCACGCTTAATGGCCGTAGCAGTATTGCATGAAGACCACTGCTAAGTTGTGTTGAGAAACACCATTTTATGTTTGCCATGTCTAAATGAAACGTACCTGACCTGATCCAAATTGACCGTTCTGAGTCTGGAACACACAAAGAGAAAAACGCAACACACGCCACAACATTAACAGATAGCAAATGAGCTGTAGCGAGCTCCACCTTGGGACAAAGTCACCAAAAGTCAATGAGCGCCTGAAATGTAACATCTCCAGTGGCGTAGCCCGACCTCAAAGGTAGGGGGGGCTCGATACGAAAACTCCCCCCCCCCCCGCTGATCCTGTGTCGACAACACACACGTACTTGTGCACACTTCAAACTGAGGATTAAAAAAGGGAACGAAATAGTTGATTTAGACGTTCACAGTACGATTACATGTATAGGCTGTCATGACCAATGAAATGGGGTCACGAGATTGGAAGTATTTTGAAAAGCTCATACTTTGAAAACCATTCAAGAATGCTTCTTAGATAGACGCCATGAACTGCAAGAACTTTCGCGATAGTGACACTGGTCCCCCCCCCCCCCATATATTATGTTCTCGGATTTGCACGATTTGTGTGGGTCGGTCCGTGGCAGGTAGGGGGGGGGGGCTCGAGCCCCCCCTAGCCCCGCCGTGGCTACACCACTGAACATCTCTGACTGGTAGCAGGATGGCCCACGTTCAATTCCTGGTGCTAGCACTGACTGGCTTTTTCATGAATTATTTGTTTGAAGTTTCGATGTGCTTGAGAACCATTCGTCAACCATTGTATCCTCATGAGGTTGATGAGGGTTTGTCATCCCAAAGAGACTCCCTTTCTGGCATGTGTCCTTATGGATGCTCATCACTGCAGAAAAAAAGAAAGAAAGAAAGGGAAAGCATTTAATGACAAGAAATGGATAGTCGCATTTACTGCATAATGATTGTGCACAACAGAAAGAATACTTTTGCACAGAAGGCTGTACTTCTTGATGTCTAACATCAAGTTACAAAATTCCAGAATATATGACATGTTGTAAGGTAGAGAATAAGTAGGGTTATTGAGTTGTCGAGTTGAGTTGAGGGGGCAGTTGTACCCCCTTTTTATTTTATTATATATGATTATATAATTATCTTTATGTCTGTACCACCCCTCGCTCTCTACATTACAACATGTTTTATATATTCTGGGATTTTGTAACTTCATGTTAGACATTAACAAGAGCAGCCTTGTGCACGAAAGTCTCGTCTCATTAAAATTTAGATGCTCTCAACAGTCTTCTTTCTGTTGTGAATCTCTATCGCAGCATACCTGCACATTGCTGTTCTACGTACTGTGACTTTGCAGTAAGAGTATGGACTTTGGGTAAAAAGACTACACAGCACTGCTCAGGTATTTTTGCCTATCGGACAGTATGTATGTATGCAGTATGCACACAGTATTTGTGCACCGGACCCACTAAAAATGTAGTGAATGTGGCATTGCCCACGATAATGCACCAAGTTGAACACAATTATTGTAGAATCCAGGTATTTTAGCTTACATGTCAAGCCAGTACCACACCAGTATCCAGTGTGAAGTTGTGACAAATAAATAGTTTCCATTTTTCTTAGCTCTCAGAAAACAGACAGTGAATTAATAAGAGTAGACAATGTTAACATGAATTCTGGGCTATTCTTCAGATGAAGATTCACAGAGAGTAAAGGCACCTTCCTCAATGGACGTTGATGACACTGAAAATTCTAAAATGTTATCAGAGGCGACATCAGCTTCGGTGTGTCAAATTGTATGTCCAACAGTAATCCAGCTAACAGTAACAAAAATGTGTAAAAGACAAATTAACTGAACTAATGTAACGTACCTTCTATATCAGACAGTAAAGCTTGTAACACCCCATCCACAGGAACCAGTGTCCAGACACAAAAGTGCTTGAACTGGGAGATAGCAGCTAATCGGAATGGCGATCTTTGTTTTCCACCCTCAAAGCACAGGTTGTAACTTTGAGGGCAGATTCAAAAGTGGTGTCAAAATGTCTCCATGCGAATGCACATGAAAAGTTGAACATAGATGAATACTCAAATTATAACATCACATTGTCATACCTGTTGGTGGAGGTGGACTGCAACTAACGTGTCAGCAATTTCTTCATGACCAGATGCAAGCCAGATCATGCTTCATTTCCGCCTTCAGCGTGCACCTGTGATAATTCAGAAGTTAGATTATCAATAGTACTATTGTGTTGTTAATCGTGGTTATATCAGAGTAAGCGCAGTAGGACAGCTGCACAATCGATTCATTAAGCTTGCTATTTTTTATATCTGAACCTCGACTTACCATTTTTTGCTCTCGTTTTTTGCCTTGATCCTCCGTGGCACGTTCAAAATGTCATGCGTCGGGCACCTCGGATTTTCATCAGACTATTTCGTGCCAAGATTCCAAATTGCCTCTGGAGTCGCGCGTAACCTATGATAACATTCGTGGACGAAATCCTTGCAGTGGAAATTAGCGGGCACCACTGTCAGCCAAGAGCTTCGCACTGCTTGGTCTTTTGGCAGCTTATAATAGGTAACACTTGAATGCACCGATGAATTGTTCTAACAGCGTAGCACTCTCGCATCTTCGACAACTTCGCCGTGGCATATTTACGAATCATATCGCTCCAGCCCATAAAAGGCAAGGTCAGAACAAGGAAGTGCACTTTCCAAACGACGCTGTGCCAAAAAAAAAAAAAAAAAACATTCACATGCTTTGTTTCCGGCTTAGCAACAACATAACAGCTGTTCGCTTATGTACGATGCACAGAGGAGGAAACGAAAGAAGCCAAGCAGCCAAGCCAAGAGTCCATGCCAAGCCAAAGACAGATAAACCGAGCGCAGTGACGTCGGTATAACGTCGGTGCGCCCGTGCGCAGGGTTTGCCGACGGTCTGACGGCCGGGCGTGGGAACTAAAAAAACTGTTTTCTAAAAAACTACTAACAGTTGGAGCAAGATATTTCGCACACATATTCAGTGTTCGGTAATGAACACACAGCGCGAGTATCGCTCAGTTCTGCGGCACTTCAAAATCGGCATATCTGACCTTTAAGGTATGGAAGCTGTCAGAGATTAAACTATCCTTCCTAAAAACGACCTAATTAGAATTTTTTTATTTATTTGTAGCCGTATTCCCCTACACAAGTGCCAAAGCGTGCCTTGGTTTTTGGCCCGGAGCCCACTGCCGTCGTTCTACACTGTGTTGAAAAAAACAAATTATTCTGGTGCACGTTTGCGCACGTCGCACCATCACATACAGTCAGCCCTCGTTTTATGAACCTCCGATTTACGAATTCCCTCGATTTATGAACGGCGTCACAAGGAACCAAGCCCTTTCCATTACGTATTCCTCCCTCGGTTTATGAACACTCGATATCCGAACCGCAAAACGTCCTGACGTCGATTTATGAACGGGGTTTTTAATGCACGGGGAAGTATTGGGATCGCCTCAATAAAGATAAAGCATAAATGTCAAACACCCGTGCAGTGCTGCGCAGCCACAAGAATGAGAGACAGAAAACAGAGAAGTGGATTTCCAGTGCTGACGGTGAACACAAAGGTGAGCCGCTTGATGATGGTGCTTTAGGACAGTTGTCAAATGATGGTAACGAAGATGATCATGAAGTGAGAGTGAAGATAACTAGCAGGACTGCTTCGAAGCTGTGAAAGCTCGTTCAGCTTGGAATTACATTCAGAGTACGATACAGTATTCAAGGACAAGGCGGACGAGCACTTAAGTACTTGGTGCTTCAAGTACTTATTTGTTAACCACGTATAATCAAAGAAACGGTCGCCTTCTGCTATTTTCTTTAATTCTTCATTGTATTCTTTGATTGTCACCGATAATGATACAGAGAATAACACACGATATAATGGCACAGCTTTTGTGCAGTTCGCTTAAATACACCGAAGGAGCAGACGACGGCTGTTGAGATTGTTGCGGAAGTCCCTCTCTGGAAACATGAGAAATCTCCAGAATGAAGCCGACCAATGAAAGGATGTCTTTGAAAATCCTGTGCCGGTTGAGCGGCGGCCATCTCCAAGGAGCGTATTAAGTGAAGTAAACGAACTCTCCACGGATGCCAATTGCCTGCTTGATTCCCTCAGATCCGCCATTCAAAAGTGCGTCACAATGATGTTTTCCCACTGGAGCTTGCTCGGCTGCAATGCTAATTTATGAAACTGGTTACCTACGTGAGGCCGACAACAGTAAGCCCTTTCACCATCACCACCACCACCTATGAAACTGGTTTATTCAATATTTAAACACTTTTCGCGAGATAAAACTGGCAAAAATTAACTACTGTGCAGTGTCAAACACTATGGGACTGTACGTGTTTCAAACGCACATTTCTGTGGGCGGCGTCCCTATACGCGGGTCGAAATACCGGGACACAGATCACTTTCGAGAGGAGAAAAGGGAAGCACAGCTATAAACATAAGCCATGTCTGTGGTGATTGCAATGCTTTTCTTTTCGAAGACCGTTAGTTGTAAAAAAAAAAAAAAGAAAAATCACAAGATTACATTCAGATTCCAAACGATTATGTTATGTTATGTTATGTTATTATGATATGCAACCAATATAACTCATTAAAATCCTGAGTTACAGCATTTGTTCATATATTTATTGCACGCTAGCATATACTTCAGAACAACTGGAATCTTGTAGCCATGATCTTGTAGCCACATTCCTCATTAAAGGGACTATCACATCCGAGAAGGTGTGTATGCAACTGATGCGGTAATGTCTGTCATCGCTTCACATTCAATTTGGCCAAGTTCCTGCTTTAAAATATGGCTTCCAAATTAAATAAACGGACTTTAATGATTCAGACGTCCTCCGCAGCTAACACCATGGTGACATAAAATCAAGCACACGAATGGGAGCACAGTGCTGGCAGTTTTGTCCGAGGTCGCATGCTTGGCATTCGCATGGCACTACACCGTATTTTCTCGACTCTAAGGACACCTGTTTTTTTCATGGTGAGATCCAAAGTGGGGAGGTGTCCTTACATTCCAGCATTGGGAATTTGGAAACTCTAGTGAGAAATTAAGAATGAAGTTCAATGGATCATCCAGAACAAATTATTTGTTACTTAATTACAGCTTAACTTAATTGAAGCTATACTTTTTGAGTCACCACCGCTATCCCACACGGCTGACTCTGACTCAAAAATCGTCACGCTCGCAAAGTGTATCGCTTTCAGAGTAGTGTATTGCTTACTTGAAGGATTCCTCAGTAATTCCTGGCTGTTGATCCTTTTACAGGTGAGATACGCATTGCATGATGACACCGGGCTCCCGGCAATGCTTTACTTTGGTATCTTTTCGAACCTTCCCTTGGAGGATCATGTCCGCAGTGTGTTGCTTTCAGTGGCCTCTCGCTTTGCAGACGTGAATTTTTAAAATCATAAACCATTTGCCACATGACCGTAAATATTTTTCCGTGCGTTGTATCGGCACTTTACTATCGGATAAAAATATACTCGGCGGATTTTAATAAAACCGTTATTAAGGAAAAAAATTCCGAACTTGGCGCAATGTGCTCTGACTTTGCTTGTCCAGTACGTTATAATGGGCTGGTCGCTTAAGGTATGGAAGCTGTCAGAGATTAAACTATCCTTCCTAAAAACGACCTAATTAGAATTTTTTTATTTATTTGTAGCCGTATTCCCCTACACAAGTGCCAAAGCGTGCCTTGGTTTTTGGCCCGGAGCCCACTGCCGTACGGTCGTTCTACACTGTGTTGAAAAAAACAAATTATTCTGGTGCACGTTTGCGCACGTCGCACCATCACATACAGTCAGCCCTCGTTTTATGAACCTCCGATTTACGAATTCCCTCGATTTATGAACGGCGTCACAAGGAACCAAGCCCTTTCCATTACGTATTCCTCCCTCGGTTTATGAACACTCGATATCCGAACCGCAAAACGTCCTGACGTCGATTTATGAACGGGGTTTTTAATGCACGGGGAAGTATTGGGATCGCCTCAATAAAGATAAAGCATAAATGTCAAACACCCGTGCAGTGCTGCGCAGCCACAAGAATGAGAGACAGAAAACAGAGAAGTGGATTTCCAGTGCTGACGGTGAACACAAAGGTGAGCCGCTTGATGATGGTGCTTTAGGACAGTTGTCAAATGATGGTAACGAAGATGATCATGAAGTGAGAGTGAAGATAACTAGCAGGACTGCTTCGAAGCTGTGAAAGCTCGTTCAGCTTGGAATTACATTCAGAGTACGATACAGTATTCAAGGACAAGGCGGACGAGCACTTAAGTACTTGGTGCTTCAAGTACTTATTTGTTAACCACGTATAATCAAAGAAACGGTCGCCTTCTGCTACTTTCTTTAATTCTTCATTGTATTCTTTGATTGTCACCGATAATGATACAGAGAATAACACACGATATAATGGCACAGCTTTTGTGCAGTTCGCTTAAATACACCGAAGGAGCAGACGACGGCTGTTGAGATTGTTGCGGAAGTCCCTCTCTGGAAACATGAGAAATCTCCAGAATGAAGCCGACCAATGAAAGGATGTCTTTGAAAATCCTGTGCCGGTTGAGCGGCGGCCATCTCCAAGGAGCGTATTAAGTGAAGTAAACGAACTCTCCACGGATGCCAATTGCCTGCTTGATTCCCTCAGATCCGCCATTCAAAAGTGCGTCACAATGATGTTTTCCCACTGGAGCTTGCTCGGCTGCAATGCTAATTTATGAAACTGGTTACCTACGTGAGGCCGACAACAGTAAGCCCTTTCACCATCACCACCACCACCTATGAAACTGGTTTATTCAATATTTAAACACTTTTCGCGAGATAAAACTGGCAAAAATTAACTACTGTGCAGTGTCAAACACTATGGGACTGTACGTGTTTCAAACGCACATTTCTGTGGGCGGCGTCCCTATACGCGGGTCGAAATACCGGGACACAGATCACTTTCGAGAGGAGAAAAGGGAAGCACAGCTATAAACATAAGCCATGTCTGTGGTGATTGCAATGCTTTTCTTTTCGAAGACCGTTAGTTGTAAAAAAAAAAGAAAAATCACAAGATTACATTCAGATTCCAAACGATTATGTTATGTTATGTTATGTTATGTTATGTTATTATGATATGCAACCAATATAACTCATTAAAATCCTGAGTTACAGCATTTGTTCATATATTTATTGCACGCTAGCATATACTTCAGAACAACTGTGTTCGTATATGGGTATCTTCTTAGGCCCACAGATGTAGTCATACATCTCCACGCAACACGGGTCCACGTTGCATAGATCCGTCACAATCATGGCACAAGCGTCCTCTGAAACAGCAGGAACAAGTAGATGAACAGCACTAAGGGTAAATCGGGCTGCGAATAGGACCGAGTGCAAGAAAGGTTATGCTGGATTTATAATAGTATAAATATAAATTTTTGTTACTGATACTGTTACGAATACGGCTCTCGCAAATCTCCGACCCGTGGCTGAGCGCTTCCCTATCGGCGGTGTGGCGAACGAAGGACCTATACCAGTACCGTCTCTGAGGGGAGGCCACGCTCAACCGAACATGGCTACCAGTGGACGACCAAGCATCCGATGATTATCGGTCTAGACAAGGAGGCGATACGTGACACAGAGTTGTAGGCTACCTGCATACTAACTCCCTCCGTATGCTCAGTAACTACAGGTTTTCCCGGCGATTTTAATCCAAGTGCCAGCTAAATTAATCCTTGTGCCAAACTAATTAATCCAGGTGCCATATAAATTAATCCTATACAAATGCTTGGGATGATCGACACTTTGCGGCAAAGGTGGTAGGGTCAACTACGCGGAACCCATCTTTTTGCGACTCACGTATGTCAGAGTTGCATGACATGACACATACCCACTATTGTGGGTTATGGCAACTGTTTGCGACAACTTTCGTCATGCCGAGTATGGCCTGACCTTTTAGGACTTCACCACGTCGCTGCTGTATGGACTGGTGACTTACGACCATTATTGGCTACAAAACCGTTTTGCCACAATTTGGATGAAGGCGGTTATGGCGTGACTTTTTGGAACTCCCTCATGTCAGAGCTCTATGACATGGTTGTTTAGGACCATTATCGACTACTGCTACGCCAATTTGGGGCAACTTTGGTGATCCCGAGTACGGCGTGACTTTTTGCCACTTCTTCATGTCGGAGCCGTATGGTGTAGTGCCTTATAATCATTATTCACAACTACACCGGGATAATGTTCAATGTTCGGGACAATGTTCCGGAGCAGGCAATGGCGTGACTTTTTGGGACTTCCTCATGTTAGAGCCGTATGACAGGCTGGTCTACGACTATTATTGACTACTCTACCTTTTTGGGACAATTTTCGTAGTGCTGGCTACGGCGTGACTTTTTGGGGCTTCCTCATGTCGCAGCTGTATGGTATTGTGGTTTATGCCCATTACTGACTGCTACACCTTTTTGGGACAACTTTCGTAATGCTGGTTACGGTGTCCTCCCTTCACCGACTAGCCTGAAGAGACAGTCACATATAACCAGCTCTTACTGCAGACACCTTTTAGCAAGCATCCCGACCGGTTGAAAACTGCTGATGCATTTTTGCGACGAAATAAGCATCCAGGTAAAAAGTGAAGAAAGTCAGCTCTGACTGAAAACATATAAGTCGTGAATACTTGTCAAACTCTTTTTTCAGGGCACGCACCGAAAATTGCGTTGGATTGGATTGGATTGGATTGGAAAAGAAAGAAAAATATGGAGAGGTTAGTCCCGACCCAGTCAGAACTGGCTACTCCAAAACGCGTTTGTGGGTGAAAAAAAAGAAAGAAAAAGGTCAGCTACGAAAAATAGGACAAACAAACAAACAACCAAACACAGGAAACAAGAAAGGGGTAGAGTGGGTGCAGCTGGATAAAGGATAAAGGAAAACGGGGGAAAGGAAAGGGGGAGACGTTCGACGCCGAGAAACACTCACTGCACAATGCCAGATATAGTGCGAACACAATGTCACCGAAGTTTTCACAGAGTGTCAAGCATGTCCGAAGCGGTAAGGAAATTGCGTTCATCGCATACATTCTAAACATTTAACATTATTTGTCCGCCGGAATATGCTGGGGAACTACTCTGCACCTATGTCATGCCAACCAGAATCAAAAAGTGATAAAAAGCTTGTCACGTCCGTTTGGATATGAAAATCTTTATTGCCTTTTCGTTGTGTCACCTTTTGTCTTCGCGATTGTTATCCCTTTAGGTACACCCTTCATAGTGCTGCATGTAAATGAGATCAGCCAGGAAACTGTGTGTGTGCAAACAGCATAGGCTGTACGACCTTCCGTAATTTGTAAAAAAATATAATATTTCAGGTGGGAAAGTTACGATGAAGCAAAGACAAAAGTATGGCTTACAAGGGGAGTTTTAAAAAGCAGCTGCAGCACACTCAGATAGCCTTTGGAGGCAGCTGTAACTATAACTGAATATGTTCGGGGAGGGGTAACCCTAGCTGTAGCTTAATTACATTGGAGGCTGACCATCTGTAGCTGTAACTCACTACTTACGGAACGTAATTTTCAGAACCCTGGACAGCACCAAATATTAAAATTGTCGTGGTAAATATAGAATCGCTCTCCCAGTTGATCGTAGTTCTGAAGCCATTTAGTTAGAAGGTCACGCTATGACGAAAACTGTCACAAACAGTTGCCATAACCCACAACAGTGAGTATATGTCATGTCATGCAACTCTGACATACGTGACTCACAAAAAGTTGTGTTCCACGTAGTAGACCGCACCACCTATGTCGCAAAGTGTCTACTATCCCAAGTATTTACATAGGATTAATTTGAGTGACACCTGTATTATTTTGTATGGCACTCGGATTAATTTAAATGGCGCCTGGATTAATTAGTTTGGCACTGGGATTAATCTAGCTGGCACTTAGATTAAAATCGCCGGGAAAACCGGTAGTATTCGTTTCCTATATGCCAATACCACCGTAATAACAGAAGACTCTTTCACACCTGGACCCACTGTGGCTGTTGGCGACTGATAGATGTGACGTCACTGAAAGAGCAAAGAAGTGGGAAGCTCCCTCGTTGAAAATGTATGCAATCCTGTACGGATGCGTGGCGTTGTCGAGAGAGTGCACCGGCCTTGTTATCTAGGCGCATTGCTTATACAAGGTTGAGCACTACCTCCCTAGGTGCCGTTATATGTATAGACCCCTCAGAGCCGTATAATAAAAGGGAGTCCGGCAATTAATGGGTCATGCCCATACCTGAAGCTCCACCCCTTTTTCAGCTTTCTAACGAATGGAGTCTTGAAATATGGAGTATTAATCAACCTGTCCTCACTATTTGTCCCCGAATCCAACATGGGCTGCGCCATTTTGGGTGGAAAGTGTATTGGATGGGATTGAAATATATACCTCTCGCAATCTGCAAAACTAGTGGAGTTTTGGTGCCAATTTGATGAACGCCTTCTAAAGTGCGTAAGGCACGCCACCAATTGTCGTCTGCCTCCGTCGTTGTACCCCTACAGCTTGAATCACCTGCTGGGACACATTCTGTCGTCGGTACTATATTTAAACGAACCTACATGAATAGTGGGAATATAAAAGGCGAGCATGTTTATGTCCATGAAATCCAGCAACTAAATATAAGATTGTACAGCACACTGCCGTTTTTATTATGATTTCATTCTGATCGCAGCTATCGCCGCGTTCATTAGGCCTAACACCGACGACAAAACATTATCATTTTCGTTTAGATATCGATGAATGAGCAGCAGTTAAATCTGATTTCCGAGAAACCTATATGAGGGTGCACATTTACAGCGTAAAATCAGAGTAATGTGTGCAAATTTTGTCACGAGATTCCCGCTTCACTCTGTTTGTTTTCATCGCCATTTTGGGTGGCAGTAAGGTGTCATGGCAACCCCATGGTAAAAAGCAAACCAGTCAGGGGAACGAAACTGTGATTGACAGGTCGAGCATCTTTTCGTGACTCCTCCCAATGGCCAGACTCCCTTTTAATATAAGTCCTCAGAGTCCCTTGGTGCGCTGGACAGCCCATAGGGCTGTGGCCACCATGCTTGGTTGAAGGACGCGGTGGCGAAGACGACGGAGAGAAAACGATACTAGAAAGCGGTACTTGTTCCGTCCCAATGACTTTGCGTAACGCCAGCAAACAGCGCCGTATTCTTCTTCCTGCGGAGTACGAATGCCCACTCCATGACTTTTCGGTCACGCGCACAAGAGTAAATTCATTCATTCTTTTTTTTTCTCTGAAGGTCTAGGAATGCTGCATGCATACCTCTACGCAAAAAACCCACCGAATGTTTTTAGACAACCACTACAGCAATCGCGTTAAGGTGTCGTGCGAGCGAATTCTGCTGAGCATCGTACCCTCTTTAGGCTAGATTGGTTTCGCAATCGCGATCTTTAGGTTGGTGATATTCGGTGAGCGAGCGATAAAGCTTTCTCCGCGACTTGCCATGAGTCCCTGCGCGAAGTCTAATCGTAAGGTTTACTAATAATCCCAGTCAACCAAAAAAGGCTTTGCACCTGCCGTCCCAAGACGTTGGAAGCATGCCAAGTGAAAGGGGCAGTGACGCGCGAAAATTTCACTTCGGGGTATTAAAAATGTTGTCACAATGACAGCAACGCAAGAGGAATGGGCTTCTTCCATTCGATTTAAAACGCTAAAAAAAGTGGCAAATCGGAGTTTCCTCTTTTCTTCCTCCGAAGCAGCGAAAAGCCTTAAGTGTAGGTCACCTACAGCGCACATAATTATCAAAGGAAATAAGTTGCAGGAACGGCCCATCCTCCAATCAACGCCGTTCCAGGGGAATTCCGACTTTTCTGCGACGGGTAGAGATAAACCTCGCCGTGGCGTATGAGCTGCAGTAGCGGCAGCCAGAGCTGCTACCAACTGGGAGCGGAGCAGCACAGGTCAGACTGCACAAGACACTGCAACACTGCTGACACTGGTTTAGTCAGAATTCCAAGCACGGGGTGTTGCAAAAAATGCCGCGAGGGGTTGATTGTTGCACGATCGATTGTCGCACGATCGTTGATGGTGCGCGACGGCAAACTGACGTCTGGCTGCTGTCGAAAGGTCATCGCAGAGTGGGGCATGAGCGGGAAAGACTGCAGTGACTATTCGGTCGATTTTGTGTCAGTGTTTCCTTTTTTGCGACAACAATTTTGGAAAAAGTTCACCTCCGGCAACGCATCACAGTGCATTAAGAAAATGCACCTTGTCCCCCTTTATCAGACCTTTAATGCATCCTACCAATGTCTGTCTAAAGCTGAAATAGCAAGGACAAAAAGGGTGGGGATATTGTCAAACATTTAGGTGTGTTGGGGGTCTGGGTAAATCACTGACCGTTGGTGCTGTTGTCGTAGCGGTGTTGTGTGATTGCGAAGTTCATCTCTTGTACTGTATGTCCTACAAGGCTATTACTGAGAAAATTCGGTTTTACGTGGAACAATTCTTGTTAGAAATCCATATATCCTTCATTCGCAGGTGGTATATTTCGTAATTCCTGACGTATTCATTCGTCTTGACGTGAAAGTCCTCGTTCCACACACCTCACAGTCTGCATTCGTCACACACCAGCTCGCGGCTCTACTCTTTCCTGCATCACACTACGAGTGTATATTCCAATTAATGAGCATTGAGCACAGAATATACCTGCTTCCAGTAGTCAATGAGGCCCACAAGCACGAATCCCCTCCGTGCCCTTTCAAAAAGTAACGATAAGGCCTGTTATGTGCTCGAGTTGAAGCTATTGGAACTAGAGTTCTTTCTCGCATCCTGCCCAGAGGACACATTCATAATGATCATATCCTTGAAAGAATTGCTAAAAAGCAAGCGAGCAGATGTTTAGAATTCAAATATTTCAGAAAATGCGCCCAGTAAAAAAAAAAGAAAAAACAATCGTGCTTGAGAAGTTATCATCTTAAGTGCGGGCCATTCCACCTCAAACGTCCCAATGGCGTGGTTCGACCACCGCTGATTTTCGTTTAAAAAAAATAATAAGAAATATTTCTTTCTGGATCCGCAGGAAATCGCCGCTAGGGGGCTTCGAACTTCCGCTCTGAAACCAAAACTGGAATGCGTTTGCGAGACGCCCACCAGGCTGAACTTAAAATTCTTCGCAGTCGTGCCACAAAAAACACCCTTGGAGAAATTTTTGGTGCTTATAAATGGGAAACTATAATACATTTGTGCGGAAAGTTTGTTCCTTTAGCGCGTCCGCCAATGCCACTTTTTCTTTGGCGAAGTTTTCAATTTTTCCTAAAACTACCGTCTTTCGCATTTTTTTACAGCCTAACAGTTTAAAACTTAGCAATTTCTGCTCATAGTGTTTTTTTTTTTTTAGAAAAATGTTGAATTCGTGCGGTTTTGCGCCTCTTTCGCGGAAGCGTAGCTAGCTACTTCTCCACTCGCGGCGACTGCCAATCCGATGATAACCAGCTTGAACTTTTCGGAAGCACGTCCCGTTTGAACTTTTCATATATGTAAAGCCGTTCAACCCTCTGTGCTTGCTCAAACGCATTACATTTTTGGGTTTGGAGCGGAACTTCGAAGCCCTCTAGTGGCGATTCCGTGCGTAACCCGAAAGAAATATTTCACACAGAACGTATGTACGTCAGTGAGAAGCATATATATATATATATATATATATATATATATATATAATGCAGGGAAAAAAGTCATTCAAGGAACAAATAAATGATACCAGACGTGTTTGAAATTCAAACTTACAGATTAACATGGCTTATATGGCTGCACGCAGAAAAACAGATACTGATGGAACGATGCGGCAGCACCAGAGGACACGTGTTTCGCCGTGTTTGCGGCTCATCGGCCCTGGGTAGCTGCGCATCGTTCCGAATCGGCAAACCAGGGGTCACTCAGCGAGCGATATACACCTGGGAGGGTGACTGAGCACTCCTCAGTGCCACAATGCAAGCCAGTGAATTATAATGCAGGGAAAAAAGCCATTCAAGGAACAAATAAATGATACTAGACGTGTTTGAAATTCAAACTTACAGATTAACATGGCTTCTATGGCTGCACGCAGAAAAACAGATACTGATGGAACGATGCGGCAGCACCAGAGGACACGTGTTTCGCCGTGTTCGCGGCTCGTCAGCCCTGGGTAGCTGCGCATCGTTAATCTGTAAGTTTGAATTTCAAACACGTCTAGTATCATTTATTTGTTCCTTGAATGGCTTTTTTCCCTGCATTATAATTCACTGGCTTGCATTGTGGCACTGAGGAGTGCTCAGTCACCCTCCCAGGTGTATATCGCTCGCTGAGTGACCCCTGGTTTGCCGATTCGGAACGATGCGCAGCTACCCGGGGCTGACGAGCCGCGAACACGGCGAAACACGTGTCCTCTGGTGCTGCCGCATCGTTCCATCAGTATCTATATATATATATATATATATAAAGAAGGGGGAAAAGCCATTAGAAAGTAAGTAAATGATGCTAGACGTGTTTGAAATTCAAACTTACAGATTAAAATGGCTTCTATGGCTGCACGTAGAGAAACAGATACTCATTGAACGATGCGACAGCACCAGATATACAATATATATCATATCATCAATATATCATATATATATATATATAATGCAGGAAAAAAAGCCATTAAAGAAACAAATAAATGATACTAGACGTGTTTGGAATTCAAACTTACAGATTAACATGGTTCTATGGCTTCTATATATATACAAAGTAAAAAAATACCCGAAACTCTGTAGCTGCACGTTGAGTACGTATACTTTGTATATGTACTTGCTGGCTTGCACTGCGGCCTCCACAGATGGCGTCGTCACCTACCTTGACGCAAACCTACCTGCCCCTATTGACCCTGACGCCACGCGCACAGCAATAAGGGATTATATCACCATGGTTCATCTCCAAACAGCAAACACTCCACCAGAATACGCACCTGCCTGTCCGACCAGAGGACTTCCGATACACACTGCCACGCTTATACATCGCCTGAGAACGGGAAGTGCCTTCACACCAGCGTTCCTGCATAAGCTCGGACGCACAGAGTCACCATACTGCAGCAGCTGTAGAGAACTATCCGATATATGCCATCTTCTCATTTGTTGCGGGAGGTATCACAGCGAAAGGCAATCCCTACTTCAACGTCTTCAGGGCACAGGAACGACTTTACGCTCTTCTAATGACCTCACGCACCCTCAAGGGTCAAGATATACCCGAAGGAAAATTCGGGACGCACTCCTCAGCTTCCTAGAAGACACCGGACTTTCGTCAGTTTTGTAATTTCATCCCCCTAACCTTTTCCTCTTTCCTTTCTTTCTTAACTATTTTGCTTATTCTTTTCCTCCCTTACTCCCCACGCTTGGAAATGTAACTTGCCGCCATTATTCTGAGCAGGCAGACCACATTTTTTTTAAAAATAAACATCACTACCACCAGCAAGATCGTGTCACTTCCCTACGCCAGGCCGACGAGCTCCAAGTAGAGCGAAACAGCTGTCCTTGGCTGGGAGTGCACGATCAAATTGTAAACATATGCTCAACGTGCAGCTACAGAGCTTCGGCTATTTTTTTACTTTGTATATGTACTTGCTGGCTTGCACTGCGGCCTCCACAGGTGGCGTCGTCACCGTGGAACATTGACATCTCGGCGAGACGCACTGTTGTGCCGACCCAAGATCGTGTCACTTCCCTACGCCAGGCCGACGAGCTCCAAGTAGAGCGAAACAGCTGTCCTTGACTGGGAGTGCACGATCAAATTGTAAACATATATATATATATATATATATATATATATGTATGTATATATATATAAAGAGGGGGGGAAAGCCATTGAAAAAATAAGTAAATGATGCTAGACGTGTTTGAAACTCAAACTTACAGATTAAAATGGCTTCTATGGCTGCACGTAGAGAAACAGATACTCATTGAAGGATGCGACAGCACCAGAGGACACGTGTTTCGCCGTGTTTGCGGCTCGTCGGCCCTGGGTAGCTGCGCATCGTTCGGGATTGGCAAACCAGGGGTCACTCAGCGAGCGATATACACCTGGGAGGGTGACTGAGCACTCCTCAATGCCACAGTGCAAGCCAGTGAAATATAAAGAGGGGGGAAAGCCATTAAAAAAAATAAGTAAATGATGCTAGACGTGTTTGAAACTCAAACTTACAGATTAAAATGGCTTCTATGGCTGCACGTAGAGAAACAGATACTCATTGAACGATGCGACAGCACCAGAGGACACGTGTTTCGCCGTGTTTGTGGCTCGTCGGCCCTGGGTAGCTGCGCATCGTTCGGGATTGACTGAGTGACCCCTGAAGTGAATGAGTGACCCCTGGTTTGCCAATCCCGAACGATGCGCAGCTACCCAGGGCCGACGAGCCGCAAACACGGCGAAACACGTGTCCTCTGGTGCTGTCGCATCGCAAGATGTATATATATATATATATATATATATATATAGATAGGGGAGAAAAGACACCAGAGACTGAAGTAGGGAGTAGGGGAAGTTATTTATTAAGCTGGCATTTAAACTAAGGGTCTGGGGAAGTCTACGTTTCGGCGGAAGCTCCGCCTTCTTCGGGACTGAGACGAAAATCTATGTACAAGGTCTTTTAAAAGGTTACAAAAGTGTCGTCACAGTTGGTACAATTCCACTGCGAGGCAGTCGTCAGTGAGTCATGTTCTGGAAGATTCCGGAAGGTTCCTGGGTCATCGGCCGGGGAGATTACGTGTCAGAGTCTTGGGTCGCGCTCGTTGAAAACCTGTTGTCCGGGGTGTTCTCAGAGTCATTGTGTTCAACTGTAAAGAAAAGAAGAAAAGAGGCAGCGGGCACTCCGAGGACATACAGAAAAAAAGTTATCCGGATATGCTTCTTACAGTTGATAGCACTCCTTTATCCTCATTTATTAGAGATTGGAATTTGTAGATCAAGTACGATTCGCGTTGCTCTCTGCAGCGATCGGATGTGAAATTTGACTCTAAAATAAAAAGTGCGACGTTATTAATGGAATGACCGGGTCGACTAAAATGGCGAGAAACCGGGAGGCTACCTTTTTTCGAAACATCTGATCGGTGGTTATTGAATCGAATCCTGAATGAATTTTTACTTTGACCTACATATTGCGCGGAGCATGTTGTACATTGAATGATATAAATAATGTTACTGGAGTTACAGTCAAAGTCGCCATTGATTTTAAGGGAGAAGTCGGAGTTTGTACTCTTGACCGCTGCCGTGCTTTGCATTGATTTGCATATTTGGCATCTTTTACCATTGCATGGATGGCATCCCGCCGTAGGTGTTAATGGTTTGGGAACTTTGGAGTTGACTAGTCTATCTTGGAGGTTGCGGGCACGTCTGTAGGTAACTCGTGGCTTCTCGGCAAATATTTGTCGTGTCCGTTCAGAACACGAACGTTCAGAACCGTTCTGAACGGACACGACAAATATTTGCCGAGAAGCCACGAGTTACCTACAGACGTGCCCGCAACCTCCAAGATAGACTAGTCAACTCCAAAGTTCCCAAACCATTAACACCTACGGCGGGATGCCATCCATGCAATGGTAAAAGATGCCAAATATGCAAATCAATGCAAAGCACGGCAGCGGTCAAGAGTACAAACTCCGACTTCTCCCTTAAAATCAATGGCGACTTTGACTGTAACTCCAGTAACATTATTTATATCATTCAATGTACAACATGCTCCGCGCAATATGTAGGTCAAAGTAAAAATTCATTCAGGATTCGATTCAATAACCACCGATCAGATGTTTCGAAAAAAGGTAGCCTCCCGGTTTCTCGCCATTTTAGTCGACCCGGTCATTCCATTAATAACGTCGCACTTTTTATTTTAGAGTCAAATTTCACATCCGATCGCTGCAGAGAGCAACGCGAATCGTACTTGATCTACAAATTCCAATCTCTAATAAATGAGGATAAAGGAGTGCTATCAACTGTAAGAAGCATATCCGGATAACTTTTTTTCTGTATGTCCTCGGAGTGCCCGCTGCCTCTTTTCTTCTTTTCTTTACAGTTGAACACAATGACTCTGAGAACACCCCGGACAACAGGTTTTCAACGAGCGCGACCCAAGACTCTGACACGTAATCTCCCCGGCCGATGACCCAGGAACCTTCCGGAATCTTCCAGAACATGACTCACTGACGACTGCCTCGCAGTGGAATTGTACCAACTGTGACGACACTTTTGTAACCTTTTAAAAGACCTTGTACATAGATTTTCGTCTCAGTCCCGAAGAAGGCGGAGCTTCCGCCGAAACGTAGACTTCCCCAGACCCTTAGTTTAAATGCCAGCTTAATAAATAACTTCCCCTACTCCCTACTTCAGTCTCTGGTGTCTTTTCTCCCCTATCTATATTCAACATCCTGGTCGTTCGAACCTAAATTTTGTAGCGTATATATATATATATATATATATCTTTTTTTTTTCATGAAAACCGGCGGGCGGTGGTCGTGCCACGCCATTGGAACGTTTTAGTTGGGCATAACACTATTATTAAAGCTAAAGAATCAGGGTTGAATGGTCTGCAATTGAGAAATACACAGTCGATCTATTCCTGAGGGAACTGTGTTAGCAAGCCGTGCGCGACCTTCGGTTCGTGTTTAGGAGAGTTGATGGCTTTTCGTCCTTGACCTTATTGTATTTCTTAAAAATTGTTCCTCTGGAATGCATATTTCAGCTGTGTTTGGGACTTCTTCCGTGTGTGCCTGTTTTCGTACTACCACGGTCCCTTGATAGCTTCCTGGTCACGCAGCTTCTCCGTAACTCTATGGGGAAGTTTTGCCCAGGGACCGGAGCGCCCGCGTGGTGGCGCTGCCATCGGAACCCGGGAGGGAAACGCCTGGCGTCTCCCATTGCAGTACACGTGTTTCGGCTGTTATCGCGTGATAACTGTGTGCTAGCAGCATGCCAGAAACACGCTGTGTTACGAAATGTCGCTCTGGTATCAGGGAGGTGGCAAGGTATCCATGTTCGCATTTCCTGGGGATCCTGACAAAGCGTGAGAAGTGGAAACATGCCATTCCTCGCATTGAAGGTGGCCGCTTCAGTTTTGACTCTCTTCACACACGTGTCTGCGAGAAGCACTTAGACCACAGCGACGTCGTGTGGCACGAGGAACTCGTCATCAACGGTGATAAAGTGCTGCACAAGCGTGGAAAGCATGCTTCGAGAGGATGCAGTGCCGCGCATATGACGGCTGCCGCCCTATCTGACCACGCCGAAACTGCGAAGCAGTTCCGTGAGACGAGCCCAGGGAAACGGCCCCGTAAAAAGAAAGCGTGCGCCGTTGACACCACCAACGAACTCAGTGCTTTTATGGATAGAATCTTAAAGAAAAATTGCTCAGGCAACTGGGGCTTTTGAGCTGATTTGGCTCCCAGGGGTGTTAACTGGTGCAATAATCCTGTAATCGCGACCGACCGATCGCGTCAAATACTAAGCGGTCATGCAACTGTCTGCGATTAACTGTAGAAAGTCCTCTACGCACTAAATAAAGTACGCATTATTAAAGTTGTTTTGCATGGCAGGATAAAAATGCTGCTCGAGATTGATTCACGGAAGCATGTCGAACACATGGCGGTTCCTTTCAGTATCGGAAAAGAAATAAGGTAGACACGAGATGACTAAAACAAGAGATGAACGACAAGGACACAGCGGCTAAATATCGTGACATGTCTGAGTCAGTCGAGATCTTTTTATAAACCATACTTTTGTCTTCATTAGCTTCGCGGCAACAACTGAGAGTAAGTCATCTGGTACCACGTAAAAGAGACTGGTGTGATTGCGATCTGCCGATCGCGTCAATTAGTACGCCGTCATGGGCGCAGCAACTGTCTGCGATTAACTGCAGAAGGTCCTCTACGCGCTAAATAAAGCACGGATCATCTTACCACCGTGCCCTACGCACAAAAACGGCGCTTGAATCTCCGGTTGAGGGTTTGAAGATATGAGACTCGCGACAATACATCCGTGCCAGTCAGAGTGATCGGCAGCAGCTTTCCGCATAAAACAAAGCTGAACAGAAAACGATTATCCACATTACAGCTGCTGCAATGGTAGCAGAAAGCCATCGCAACAAATAATTTTCTTGTAGGATGTTTGGAAAAGCGCAAAAACAACACTGCGTCTGCCGTTCCCATGGCTGGCCCGAGCGGAAGATTCTACCGGGTTCCGATCGCGGCGCCGCCACGCGGCTCCCGTTGTCCCCAGGCCAACTTTTTGACGGAGCTGCATGACCAGAAAGCTATCAAGGGACCGTGGTACTACCCTAGCCTCGATGTTTTAGTAATATGTATCATACCCTTGTTTGCTCACACATTCAGAAACACTGGGTAAAACGGTGCACGCATGACACGATAGCGCTGTATTTTACAACAAAGCACATCCTTTCTCTTGCGGTATAGAGACGTCTTAATCCAAGCGACCTTGCTGACCACTGCTCACTGTTTGGTGTTTGTGGTCAGTAGTAATCTCGAAAAGCGAGTGACAAGCTATCAAGGGACCGTGGTACTACCCTAGCCTCGATGTTTTAGTAATATGTATCATACCCTTGTTTGCTCACACATTCAGAAACACTGGGTAAAACGGTGCTATTCTCGTGTATGTGGCCAACAGCGAGGTACATAGGCAATCAAATTTTGGGCTGTGTCGCATGTAGCATGTCATCTCTAGCATGCGTCAAGCCTCCCACCGACCGCAACTTATTTTGCTCTGGCAGTGTTACCACACCCCGATTCCCCCATACGAACGAGCAGCTTACTGTGTAAGGCGACGGCATTCAAGAGGATGCAGCTCCCGTACTTTATGTAGAGTGCCAGGAAAGGAATAGGTGGTCCACCGAACACTGTAAGCAATCAAAATACAAAAAATCACCATAAACATCCGACTTCAGTTTTGAAGTTGCTGACTGCAAACTAGAAGCTTTAGCGTTAAGAATTGGCATCGCATTTCACATGTCCTGGAAGTCATTGTTCGAGCTATTCCAAGGTCTTTGGAGCTGTACAAGGTAAGATAATCTTGTTCCTGCGTTGTCTAAGTATATACTTTGCGTGGTCATCCCTGAACAAAGTAAGTAACTACGTATGCAAGTAAATAAGTAAGTAGGTAGGTAGGTAGTTAGACACAGACAGACAGACAGACAGACAGACAGACAGACAGACGGATAGACAGATAGACGGACGGACGGACGGACGGACGGATGGATGGATGGATATACATGGTAGAAGTACGTAACCGAGATTACGGAGCGGAATACTAACACCAATTTCGCAGTAACATCGATCACTGGACGGCCGCCACACGACGGCTCCTGGAAGACGCTGCGGGGTATATATCGTAGTGATCGGTTCATTCACTGATCTTTGCATGAGACAAAATGGCAATGGGTGTACCAGGTGCCATATATCGTTCCGTATATGGTAATACCAGGCGCACTAGTTTGGTTTTATTCCGGAAAAGAAGGTCGCATCTTTGAAATCACACCGATAAATGTAATTCTCATTAACGCATGACACGATAGCGCTGTATTTTACAACAAAGCACATCCTTTCTCTTGCGGTATAGAGACGTCTTAATCCAAGCGACCTTGCTGACCACTGCTCACTGTTTGGTGTTTGGGGTCAGTAGCAATCTCGAAAAGCGAGTGAGTGGATCTCCACGCAAGATATTGGTGGTTCCGCCAAGTGAAGGGAGACTACTGCTCGGCCAATGCATGCACGTGCGACATAGTTCTGATGGTACGAAACATCTACAGTGCTCAACGTGTCTTTTGCGCGGATTATGCGTGTCACCATAAAAAGATGGACAAGCAGCCTGACTTCGTTCATATTACAAGCGTGTACACCAGTGCACCGAAGGATGCCTTGCGTGCGGAACAAAGTGATGCAGTGGACAACGTGGACGAATTCTGCAAGAACTGTGCAACGTGTTTTTGGTGAGCTATAGATGAGCTAGATCAACAGGCTCTTACTGCATCTGCGTCTGATATCGATTATCTGCTGGGACAAGAGAAATTATTGACCAAATTAATTAGAGTATTTCCTCTGTGCATATTGATGTTACCCCGCTTTGAAATACAGCTTTACTAAAACGTAAACAAGTGGGGGCGTATGTCTCACGGACAAAGAAAGAAGTTGGCGATGCGTTAAGCAAGTCGATAGTCTAAAGGATAAGTGATGCATACGGCGCAGGACAAGCGCTCACATGAAGTTCAGAGTGTCTGAGGTGTTCCATTTTGGTTATGAGCATCAGACGTGCGTACCAGGAATGCACTTGACATCAGAAAAGGTGTCAGATTTCGAAACTCCCTCCTGATGACATTACGAAGAAAGAAATTGGAACACTCACCCTGGAATCTAGCAAGTATGTGATCGAAAAATCAATACATACATGAGATGAAAAAGAGTCTGGGCGATCCCCGAGAAGTACTGTAGAGGGTACAGTTGTCTAAAATCAGCACTCCATGGTTTATCGTATCTCAAATATCCAGGTGCTGCAAGACTATTTCTTTTCAGTAATAAGCAACTGCTGCACATGGTTCACCTTGAAATACAGTATTGGCACAAGAGTTTCGAGCGTAAAGAAGGTAATATGGAGCGGCGAAGTATTGACACGCGATTTTAGCTAACCGTGTCCCCTGTGCTAACAGTACATGCTGGACACACCGTCTGTGAAAATGATTTAGCTAATGTACTACCTAGCGCTATAGTATTACCTATTAGATGAAATGGATAGTTTCATCCAAAGCCCTAACAAAAAAGATGTAATGCATGTGATGAATAGCGGAAGAAGAGAGCCTGTAAACCAAACGCTTCATGAGACGTTCAATCAGTGGGTACTTAGTCTTTTTAAGGACGCTTATCCCGACATCAGAATTTGGATGACAAAGTTCTACACCCTTCGACATAAGTGAGTCCGGACTGTTCCACGTCAAAGGGTATGCGCGTGTTCGTTGTCTACACAACGTCCAGAGTAACTTCAACTTTGCTGAAAATTGGACCGTCAGTTTTTTTTTTAAACCAAGTACATACTGGAAGACAGATCAGATTTATTTATTCGTATGTGTCGTAGTGACACTGGTTTGCACCAAGAGCTTCGCAACAGTGAGCGACTACCTGTTCCACGAGAGTGCGAGTGCGTTCCTCGCTTTGAAAAATATAGTAGAGGCTCTCCATGGGGGATATCCTGTCCCCATTTTCACATGTCATCTCCGTTTCTAATGGTGCCGCTCCAGATTTCAAGAATTGGTTTCAGCTCTACGAGATGAGTAAAAATGGTTTGTTGTTGAGATGGCGATTCATTACCAGCAGACACGGCAAAAGCACCCGTGATCGTGTTGGCGCGTCACTGAAGCACACGGCAAGTTTGCATGAAATGAAGTGCCGAGTTAATGACGCCATTCAAACTACTGCCGCTTTTTTGCGTGCTGTGACTGAAAAGGCATACTCTACTCTTTTGCTGAATCTTCCGTCAAGTGAAGTTAGAGAATTTCGGAAAGCGAAACAAGACGAGTGGGGGTCCGTGCCAGCTGTTCCGGGGATTCGTTCCTCACACGTGTGGTATAAGGCACCAAACGAACCTATATTAAAAGTTATGGGAGCAAGCACATCTAATGAGATGGGTTCATCAGCGTAACGAGTACGTTGTGAACCGTCGAGATTTTTCCTTTATTGAACTGATTGATTCGTTGATTCGTTAATAGATTCTACAGGATATGCTTATATTGTGTTCATGGTTTGGTCTCTCTCTCTCTCTCTCTCTCTCGCATCTCATCGTCATCATGTTGTAGTTGTTTGTTGTTGCTGTTGTGTTGTTGATCATCTCTGCATATCCCTTATGTACTCTTCGAATTAAACTGTGTAGGAGTGCTTATATGTTTTAAGTCGTTAATTTATAACATCCCTGTCTGAAAAAGAAATTGTTGTCTGGTGAGTAAATTACAACCAAATTAATGTTAATATTATGAGATATTACGCTGTATGACACTCAACTTATGTGTATATAACACCAAACTACTGCATCTGGCGAGAGAGAAATATCCATGGTCATTTTGTCAAATGCGAAGATCAGTGAACGAAACGACAGGTAGGCGGCTAGGTAGATAGGTAGGTGGGTAGGGAGGTATTTAGGTAGGTAGATAGGTAGGTTAAAAGAAAGAGTGTTACTTTGCACTTAATTTTTATTTTACGTTTCTTCTCGTCAAAGTGTAGCTAGCCATGGACTTACGAGGATGCTCCTTAATGTTGCTGACATTGTATCCAGGCCCGGACCTGAGCTTGTATACGACATGACGATCAACCTCTCTGCAAAAGAACGAAAGTAAAATAAATTACTGGCCTTGCGGTTTGAGAAAGTCACCTAATGCGCCGTAATTTCTGCCGCCCATGCGCTACGCTTGTCTACAGGGTTCAGACAAACGGGACAGTGCCTGCCAGAGACGCCCGAAAGCAAACAAGCCTGGGAAGAAGTGTGGTGAGCTCTAGTATATCTGTATATGTGGGATTGCGGTCTGATAGACCATTGGTGGACCATTAATGGACGTAGAAAGGAATGGTGGACATTCCCTGCACGCTGCAGTGAATCTCTGTACCCTACGCTGTAGTAGTCATCTGTCCGCTGTTTCAGCATGGTCCACTGTTTCTCAAACTGTGAGTGATGACACCTAAACGGGCCATGAACCTTTTTCTGGGGTCATTGAGGGTGCAAGCAGACAATGCGATATGGTGAAGGAACGAAAAACCGAGAGACACGGGACACGAAGACAAGCACAAGAGTTCTCAGACACAGCAATGATTTAATAACACCAAACCTCCTAAATAGCTAACAACTCCCGGAGGTTTGGTGTTATTAAATCATTACTGTGTCTGCAGACACAGTGATGATCTTGTGCTTAATGATCTTGTGCACTCTTGTGCTTGTCTTCGTGTCCCGTGTCTCTCGGTTTTTCGTTCCTTCATCATCATGCACCAGTTAGTCTGCGCCCTATCTCTTTTAATGCGATATGGGTTGAGCCACAAAGACCACCGTATTGATTTGCTTGTATCAAAAAAGCAAACACATCATTCTCATTAAAATACATGATTAAATGAATCTTCGTTAAACGACATTAATATGATTTTTTGGTAGCTCTCTTTGTGTTTTTGTCTTTTAAGTACATTACAATGTAAATGTATCTGTGTCATTGAGAAAAAAGTTTTCGGAAGGCTTATGAAGGAGGGGGGGTCATGGTAGGTTTGGTACTACTCAAAGAGGTCACGTACTGTAAAAGTTTGAGAAACACCGGCATCGTGCATGTGTGTGTGTGTGTGTGTTTGCAATATGCAACTTGCACGCGAATATTATTTGTGCTGTATGTAGCGGCGGGTGGTCGCAACGGCCCGCATTTATGCCCGCCGAAAAACAGAAAAAAAGTTAGAAATATGGTCCCAGCAATAGTGGTAACTTGTTAGATATGTGCGTCCTTGATATGATTGTGGGGATGACGGGTAACCAAATGACAGAGACAACCGTTGACCGTGACAGCCAATGCAGACTGACGAAGGGCATGCGCCACACAGTTTATTCTCCGCGCGCCAGGCGCTAGTGGCGTTGAGGATGATGGTGCCTCTGCACGGCTCCCCCGCCCCCCTAGCCAACTGCCGGCAGCAGAGTGATGTACAGCGAGGGCAGGGGTCCAGGGGACGCGTTTCAGGGGCGCCTTGGGGAATTTAACAGGACGACAGTACCGGTCTGCGCGGTGGAGATCCGGGAATGGGCCGGTGTAGGGGCTGGTGTGGTTTTCGCACGGCGTCGCAGCGGATGAAGACGTGCATACAGGTGTTGGTAGCTTCTGGCGGAGCGTGGTGAGAACATGTGACGGTGCGAAGCCGAGAGGCATAGTCCGACGCGCCATTCGGAAAGCCGACGGAAGGGGACACAGTAGCTCTTCGAGAAAGAGCAGAGTGTTGCCATAGACGTGCTCGGCCACGGAGCATCCCAGATCGGGCTTTAAAGGGACAGTCGCATCGACCACAGATCTATTCCGAAACCAC
This sequence comes from Ornithodoros turicata, assembly GCF_037126465.1. NCBI lineage: Eukaryota > Metazoa > Arthropoda > Arachnida > Ixodida > Argasidae > Ornithodoros > Ornithodoros turicata. Next base: position 149,800,081 of record NC_088201.1, read on the forward strand.
AGTGAAATGAGATTCCCCGTCCTTCCCTGACCATGACTCCGAAAGTCCCATTCCGATCGGCTGAATACTTTTTGCATAATTCGTGTGTATGCGGCGCTACAGCAGACGACGGATGTGGTCGTCAAGCGGAACTCTCTGCTGAGAATCTTTAGCAACGTCACAAGGAATCTGACCAATAAGAACGCGGCGAGCCTGAGGAGTCCCCGCGGCTTGCATGAGCAAGGTCAGGGAGACGAAGGCGAAGGCACATACGGAGACGGCGGACTCGGAACGCGGAAGTGGGGAATCGTGCTGTTCAAATTCCTTTAGTAATAGCTCCCGTGACGAATATACATGTTTGATGACGGCCCATATTCGACGGATCCGCTTCTTCTGCAAGTCGCCGGTGATGTACGTGGCGCAGCTGCGTTAGCGCAACAGAACGAGCCTCAGGACCACTGCTTTAGGTACGTTCATGATCGGAGTGCTCAATACTTAATTCCCTGACATTCATACTACGACGCAGGAAACAATTCAAGCGTTTGTGCGGCGTCTCTGCTCCCCAGGAACGGGATGAGTACCTATATGCTGCAGTGCTGGTGAAGTGGCAGAGTTGTGCAATGACGGCAAAGTACAGTGTAAGCACGCATTACACTTTGTTCCCAGCTCTCTGTCTTCGGCCAGAACTTCTGGTGGTGTATCCACCGCAGTATTGCAGCGACGATCACAGTCTTCGCCTACTGTGCGCATGATAGACACGATAGGCACGTTGAGCAATCTTATTTTCGTAGTTGTCGTCGTTGTTTGCACACGCGACGAATGCCCCATGAAAGATACGAAGGCTCTAACCAACTGTGCAACTCAAGGGCCGGGTTAGAATTAGCATGACTGTCAGGAAATTACTGTGCTACGTGTTTAGAAAGTGTCCTTTCTTTTTACAGCTACGACAGGTTCACTGCTAGTTGTGTGTTTACAAGCTGAGTTCGGACATGCCTTGGACCGCGTAACAGACGACAGATACCTGGGTGTGTCGTCCGCATGATTCGCAAACGTTTTTCCATCCCGGTCCTATCAGGACTATCATCTTTAGTGTGCCTCATTTCCTGTTCATACCTACAACATAATAGACTTGAGTAGTTTCCAATTGAGACGTGTGAAACAGACTCTGTGTTACCACAGTAATCCCGAGAAGTGCAAAGGAATAGGCAGGAGCGATAAACTACTTGACCATAAGTGACAGTTATACTTTTAATGGTAGTGTAATGCTTCTTATCGTTGGCAGTATTATAGAACGTAAGGGATATAACACGTCCAATAATTTCAGGTAACGTTTCATAACTCACTAATGGTACAGTTACACCTCATTATCATAGTAAGTGATACATCTGTCTGGGAACGTCCACAGTTTGTCATTCCCACGGAAGATTGTTCTGCCTTGATACAGCAAAACAAATTTTGATACCTGCCATTGATTCAATTTTTTTAGTGCCACTGTTTTGAAAACAGCTTTCAAGACTGTAACTTCAAAGATCCTTGGCAGAGCATTACCTCTTGTCTATGTATTATAATAATTATTATAATGACAGGCAGTACGTTACGCAAATGTGAGTATATCTTTGTGTTGACTGAGTGTTGTTCATTCAAGAGCCATTGCACAAGTTCACATCCAACTCTTCACGCACAGATATTTATTATTTGCTATGCACAGACAGTGATCAGCGTGCACCACACTGGCAATGTCCCTTGGGATCTGAAGCGGGGACTCACAAAAAAAAAAAAAAATCGTAAGTACTTCAATTGCAATGAAAACGGGACGGTTGGACAGTAAATTGGACGGTTTCATTATAACAGTGGTACAGAGGAAAAAAACTCGGGGTATTTGGGAGGACCTGGATCGATTTCTGGGCACAACAAACTGTAAAATTTTGGAAGGGTTAGTACATCCTGAAATGACCCTCATGCCTCAGACGCCACTACTCGAATAATGCACCTCCATTTTACAGTAAAAGGCCTCTTACTATCTACGGCATATCCTATCAAAGCTCACAGGACAGTAAATTTGGCCTATGCTTATGTGACAGTGCCTCGTAGAACATGCAGCTTTTCTGTTGAATTGACACTACATCTCTGGTAGCCCCTTTAATTTCTGGAGGTAGGTGCACCACTTTACCTTTAACCAGCAGTAATGTATAGCATTGCAAAAAAGGAAACAAGGGCTTAATCTCAACGCTGCATCAGCATCATTCATCATCTCACAATAACATTGTTGTTGTCAGCCTCTGCACAAAGATTTGGGTGGACCTGAAAATAACCTTTTTTTTTTCTTCTTTCAAGTTATTTTGTGTTGGCTTGTAGCTGTGAGATGTCAGTAGAAGCCATGAAGTCATTCTCTTCACTTCTTGAAGTTGGATGAAGAAAGCACTGTTCTGGAAGATCCTAATTTGTCAGAGGCGTCGTAAAGGCATTAGTATAAAAACCAGGTCCCTCAGCAAAATTGCCGTGCACACACGTACATAGTTTGATGCCGTTTCATGGATGGATGGGACTTGGATCAGCAGCACCTGGCCCTTCTATAACACAGAACGTCAAAAGTGCACCTCAAGTTGGCTACGACAACCGCAAAAACCGCCGCCCTACAGCACACAAACAGCGAGATAAAAGGAAACTGGGAAGTGGTTTATGGCACTTTTGTTACGGACAGAGGTACTGCTTGTATATAGTGCCTGTTTCTAACACCAGCACACAAACTGCATCAGTTCTTCCTTTTAGTGATCGGGGTTCATAGTTTGCGAATTGTTCTGTGCCCAAAAAATTCTAAACACATTATATGTATTTAAGTAATATACGTGCCACTTGCGCTTGACCCTGTCGAGCTGCCTGCAGCTGTAATACACATGAAAGCCAATCACGTTCATATCAATGACATCATGTTCTTTTACTTGTATACCGTATTTTATTTATCTAGTTATTAAACATAGGTTAGGGGATACCTTACGTTGTACCAATTTCGTCTTTTGCTGCTAAGTTACTCACGCGCAAGAGTGACAGATCTGATTGGGAAACAGATATTGTGACTTACTGTCGAAGTTGCAGGCTCGCTTTGTTCGTGGAACACTGTCGGAACGGCGTCAAGTTTCAATTCGTTCCTTTTTTGTGTCAATCCAAGTTGCACTTGCATGATGTTGTCATCCAGGTACACATTATCGGTGAAATGCGAGGAGCATACACGGACAGCATGAACACTCCTTGCTTCATCTGGATATCCGCTAGTGCGCTAGTGATGTAGCTGCTTCCAACTTTCGCTTCGTCTGGGGTCTGGCTGTAGCTGTATTCTAGGTGTGCGAAATCAAACATGGAGGTTTTCGAAGGAAGTTTTTCTGGAGTCAGGAACGCTGCGTCGGTTTCCAAACGACATCTCACGCGAAGGATGCAGGCGTAGAGATAGTATACGCGTCACTAGAAAGTGTCACATGTGAATACGGGCGACGTGCCGGAAGAAACAAAGCAGCCCCAGACTTGGCGGCAGACGACAGCGTCCTTCACAGCGGATTAGCCAGATTCCACCTTGCGTCACGCGACGTTGTTGGCGGTGGCGCTTTCGAGGATCAAAACGAAACCGGATCTTTTAAATTCGATTCCTCATCACCCGGTCAGTTTTGGAAGGAGAAAATTTGGCATTGGCAAATAGCTCGCGGTAGTGTACCGAACACATTGGTATGGGACTCGTAACCACGGTTCCGGATGCGACAGTGCCTTTAAGGCGGCGCGTAAGCACGGAAGGGCAACCAGGATAGCCTCGGGCCCTAGGATCTGGGGAGAGGCGCAGAGCGTAAGTTTGAGTTGTCGGTGTAACCGTTCGACCAGGCCGTTGGACGCAGGATGGCATGCCGTGGTCCGGATTCATTTGGTGCGGAGGGAGTTAGTGGGCGCGGCAAATAATGCTAACTCGAACCGGCGACCGCGATCGGTTGTGACGATGGACGAGGTGCCAAAACGAGAGACCCGCCTAGTGACGACGGCTGCAGCTACAGTGGAGGCGGTCGCGTCAGGAACAGGAACGCATTCGGGTCAGCGGGTACAGCGGTCAATCATGGTGAGTACGTGAGTGGAGCCTTGACTGGATGGAAAAGGTCCAACTACGTCGATGTGGATGTGGTCGAAATGCCCTTCTGGTGGCAGAAAGGTTCAAGGTGGAAGGCAGGTGCGGCGCTGAACCTTGCCGCGCTGGCACTGTACACATGCGCGAGCCTAGAGTCGGATGTCAGAGTTCGTGCCAGGCCAGACATATCGCGTACGAATAGGGTGACAGAGGTGATGGAAGTGACTGAAGATGGCACGGCGAAGCTCGGAGAAACAAAAGGTCTAGCTGAAGAGTGCGACGTGTCGCAGGTGACTGGGGTCGATGCGCCAGGAAGTACAACGTCCTCAGGCCGGAGGCTGGTCGAGGTGGGACTTGCGCTGAAACGGGCGAGTTCCTCGTCAGCAACCTGAGCTGTCGCAAGGGTGTCGATAGAGAGGACGGTTTAGCAGCGCCGCTCCTACGGCACGGTGACAGCAGAGACGCGGCTGAGGGCGTCAGCGGCAGCGTTATTTGCACCACTGACATGCTGGATATCCGAAGAAAATTCAGATATGAAGGAGAGCTGTCCAATTTCTCGTGGTGCATATGCAGTGCCGGAGGACGAGATGGCCTACGTGAGAGGCTTGTGGTCTGTATATATTGTAAATGGGCAACCCTCCTGAAAATGCCGAAAGTGCTTCACTGTGTGGAATATAGCGACGAGTTCATGCCCAAAGATGCTATACCGTGTTTCGGCCGGCTGGAGCATGCGCGAGAAGAAAGCGACAGGGTGCCAAGCAGATGAGGCACGCTGCTGAAGGACAGCAGCGACCGCGACGTTCAAGGCATCCACCATGATGCTTGTAGGGGCATCTTGACGGGGGTGGAACAGGAGTGTAGCGGAAGCGAGGTCGTCATGGATCTTACTAAAGGCGCAAGAGCTTCCGAAGGTCATGATAGGCTGGAGGAACTGCGGCCGTGACCGGCTAGCAAAGCCTCAAGAGGACGAAGTGTCTGCGCATAAGGGGGTATGAAGCCACGATAGACGTTCACCAAACCAAGGAATTCCGGAGCTTGGTCGGTGATGATTGATGTGGAACGCAACTATACAGGATGTCTTTTTTTATGCAATACAGATTTTCCATTAACAAACTATAAGGGCTATAGACATGCTGTTTTCACTTCTTTCATCTGTGGGCCGGCGGACGTATTACCTAAAAATCGTTAATTAACTTTTTTAATTATAAGAGATACGAAGTTGTCTCAATGAGAACATACGTTCCTTTGGGTGACACCTCATATCGTAGCCATTTTTCAGAACAAAAATCCGTTCGGCAGATCGTCGGCAAAAAAAATCGCGAAGGAACACCATTTTTTTCTTTATTTTGGTGAATGCACATCTTCGAAGACCCGTCTTTCCTTCAGCCCCACTGTGAGAGCGAGAAAGAGCACACTGTCGCCTCTTGCGTCCTGGAAAAAGATTAACAGAAAATGGAGCCCAAGATAAGGGCATTTCCGATAGCGTCGCCCGATACATGTGTTTTTGTTTTCTTTCAGCAAGTTAAAGCTCATCTTCGAGGAATGGGGCGGCACCGTAGCGGCATCTTCGACGCATGAGGTCCCTTCACCATCTCTCGAATTTTTGTGGACGATCTACCGCACGGATTGTTGTTCTGGAAACGGCTACGATATCAGGTCACCGAAAGGAACTGATGTTCTCATTGGGACAACTTCGCACCTTTTATAATTAAATTAAAAAGCTAATTAGCGAAATTTTGGTAATTAGTAATTTGACGGTTGAGTAACAGATGGCCAAGAACGTCCGCCTGCCCAAAGATGACAGAAGTGAAAACATCATGTCTATAACCCTGACAGTTTTTTTTAATGAAAAATCTGCATCACTTAAAAAGACACCCTGTATAGTAGAGCGGACTATCGTATTGGCGCGGACCACCTGTCGCCATAAGTGGCTGGCAGGAGGGTTTCCCGTCCACGAGCATGACTGGACGCAGTGATATCGTCAGCTCCGAAGTGACGGTGGTACGAGAGGCGTTCAAGTCAAAGCGGGACTATCTGTCTCCTGAGTGTACAAATGGCTCGCGCTACTTCTTTTTCATAATTTTCACACGCGACAGGCATCCGCGTTCACCACGTAGTGGTCCCAAGTTTGTGCAAAACAGAAGACACGTGCTAGACAAGATGGCCGACAACGAGGTGAGCGCGAACATCGAACAGCGAATTGTCATGATGTTTCTCGTGAATGAAGGCGTAAAGTCACAGAAGCCTGAAGTCCACAGAAAACTTCAGGCTCAGTATGGCCACGATACACTTAGCTGCAGCAAAGCGTTTGAGTGGTGCAAACGGTTCCGAGGCGGCCGTACATCAGTGCAGGACGATCCAGGCCGGGGCGGCTCAGAGCCCAGTGTCAGAGATCCTGAGAATGTCCAACTTCTGGAGCGCCTGATCCTCAAGGACCGACCGATAACATGTCTCGAACTGTCTCGAAAGACGGACCTTTCTGTGGGAACGTTGAACACTATCATTCATGAACACCTCCAGTTTCGGAAAGGCGGCCCTCATCACCAAAGGAGTCCTCCTCCTACAGGACAATGCACGCCCGCATACTGCGCATCTCACGACACGCACCTTACAGGAATTTGGCTGGCAGTTGCTGCCACATCCCACTTACAGTCCAGACCTCGCCTCCAGCGATTTCCATCACTTCGGGCCACTTAAGGTGTTCCTTGGTGGCCGCTACTTCAGCTGCGACGACGTGGTCAAGAATGCGGTCCGATCATGGCTGCTACGCGTCGGTAAGGATTTCTACGCTGCTGGCATCCAAGCCCTCGTGAAACGCTGGGACAAGTGCATTAGTGCAGCTCGAGATTACGTTGAAAAATAAAACTAATTTCTCGCCTGTAAGTTCGCCTGTAAGTTTTGCGAAAAATGAAACTCCCGGTTTGACTTGAACGCCCCTCGTACAAACAAATCCTATCAGACTGCACATTGCGGGAAATTGGTTGCCGAGTGGTGTGACGGGAGCTTGAGCGTGGGCGGGAATAACGTGGGCTTGGGGACCGACTTGGGGTAGCGAGCGCCGCAACAACTTCTGTGAGCTGCGGAGACGCGCAACGTCAGAGCAGGTTGGGGTGGAGGGAGGGTCTTGACGACGTACGCGGTCTGGATTAATATCTACAGTGGCATGAATGACGTCCAACGTCAAGAATGTAGGTGCCGCGACCTCCATAACGGCATTGGCACGACCAGCTAGCTTGTCCGTGGAGATATTTGAAGGAGTGGCCAAAACCATTTGTACATGTCGGGGAGGGCGTTGCAGAAAGAATTCCCGGTGGAAACTGTCGCTGGAAGACGCATAAATGTCGCCAAGATGCTGCTTCATGCGGCGTAACAGATGGGTAGGGTGCCGGTCTCCGAGTTGCTCGTCTGAGCGAAGCTGATGAAGACGAGAGCGGTCGGAACGGGTCGTGCTTTTGAGTAGAGCTGACTTCAGCGTGTCACAATGTAGACCGGAGGGAGGGTTAGTGATAATGTCATAGACTCCTTCAGCAGCAGATGGAGACAGTGCCGATATGACGTGGTAATTTTTTTTTTTCTGCTGGGGGCTAATGCTGGAAAGATGAAATTGAGCCTCGGATTGAATAAAACAGGTGGCAGGGTTCCTGTCCCAGATCGGCAGTAACTTGACCACAATGGTTGAGACGGCGGCAACAGAAGGTCGGTCAGAGGGAGTCGGGCTGTCTCGCGTTTCGTGGTAGACTGTTACCCTTACTGTTTCTCTGTGGTTCGACGACACTTCAAAACCGACGCCCGGCGGGAAAGGAAAAATCGCGTAACGGTACAAGACCGCGGCAGAATCAAACATGTTCACAAACAATTTGCTTGTGTTAGTGAGGACTGACGACCAGTGAGAGGCAGAGCGCGCCTATTTTAGGTCATCATGGAGGTGTATATTTGAGGTTTAATGCGTTTAAAAACTTTCGTACACCTCCTATACGCCTTCGTCTGAAACGAATGGAAAAAGGACCATCTTTTCTCATTTTGTGAGGAGTGAATCTTATGCAAAAGGAGCATTAATTTGGAAAATTAGCATCGTTTTCAGACACCTTTTTGGTTAACAGTGTGCATACATGTGACGCTCCCTTCTCAAGGTGAGTAAGCCAATACGCGAACCCTCCAGGTAACGTATCAAAGGCAATACCAAGGTGCTTCAAAGCTATGAAGACTCACATAAAGTTTTGATTTGAAATGGTACTCACACTTCGCCGTTGCTTCCAAGGTGTGCATTCTTAAAAAACATGGTTAGGTTCCGAAGTGGACTGAGCTGCTTGTCAATAAAACACTTCTCCCCGATATCTTGTTCGAAGTTCTTCCAGTAGCCATAGTATATTCTTGGGACTGAGTAAGCCTACGACGAAAAAGTACGATTTGCAATATTTCTGCTAGCGCTACGAAAACAACACTGGCGTGTGTCAACAGTAAACCAAACTTCACACGTAACTGAAATCGACGATGATTGTTACGGCTCGCGAACTGATAAGGAATAACAGTGTTGATAATGAATTTTATTAGTAGTTTGCTATACAGGGCGTCTTTATCCTGTGCATATTTCTTTGGCAAACAGCTGTGAGCATTGCACTCATGCTATATTTGCAGGCGCTTTATGCAGCCAGGTGGTCATCCTCTTAGAAAGGGCATGAAACTACTCGACAACAACTTCTTCTTAGTTCAGTAATTATCTTATTTATTCCATGTTTTCAGGAATACGCGAGAAAGTTATTATACGAATCCACACGCTTTTATAAAAGCCCTGAAACGAGGATGTACAGATTGGGACAAAAGTTTACGGAACACGCGAGCGGCGTACTTTTTCTTCGGTGCGACACCCTAGCGGCTGGCGGAAGCGGGTGCGGTCACCGTTTCGGAGGGGTGGAAGGGTGCGCTGTTAGCGACACACAGCGGTAGCTTCCACTTCCCAGACACACCCAAGCGACACCGGAACTGCCACTGTGTGTTTAACAGCCAGGGGCGGATCCAGACCCTCGGTTTGGGGGGGGGGGGGGTTCTTTGCCGAACCGCGTATTGGGGGAGTGGGGAGAGAGAAATACAATGTATAAACTGACGTTTTTTTGGGGGGGGCGAAAGCCTAACCGCCCCCCCTTCCCCCCACCTTGGATCCGCCACTGCTCGCACCCTTCCACCCCTCCGAAACAGTGTACTCACCTGCTTCCGCCAGTCGCTAGGGTGTCGCATCGAAGAAAAAGTACGCCGCAACGTGTTCCGTAAACTTTTCTCCCAACCTGTACTTCGGGGCACACATCCCGAGATTTTGATATGCGAATTATTATTATTATTTATTGTTATTTATTGATCCATCAAGGGGTCTTTAGGCCATTACATGAGGGAGTGAGCACGTATGCAACACACTGGCACGGTACATCAAACAACAGCGAATGACAACAGCGAATGAGCCAACGCTAGAACACACACTAACTAATACCACTGTCACACGCAAAATAAATGTGGCTTCAAGCGAATGACATTCGCGTCACACGGTGAATCAAAACGGCGCTATATGTTAATGACATTCGCCCACCGAATGTCATTCACATTCGCGTTTCCCTTCGCACCGACTCATTCGCGTTTCCCTTTCGCACCGACCGCTTACCTTCTTCAGGAGAGACGTAGCAAAAACAATAATAATAAACCATTAGGAGAAATTAAACACGGATGAAAAGTTGCACTGCAATATTTTTTTCACCAATTTAACAAATTTCGACACCAAACTTTTTTTTTCATTGAAATCCGACCAGGCCGTGTATATTTGCATTTTCAATTTCCCGGCCAAACATATATTTGTTAGTTGGTGCTGAATGACGAATAAATAGCATGTTTCCAATGTCCAAACTGCACTCGTTTCCGGAGAAGAAAGGGGGAAAAAATCACAGTTCGAGGTAACTCGTTACTGTAACTAAGTTCCTTTTTTTTTGGTAACCTGTAACTTAACTCTGTACTTTTGCGCCGTGGTAACTTTCAGAGGAACTCGTTCCTTTCTCAGGTAACTTTCCCAAAGTAACTTCGGTTAAGTTCCAAGTTACTTTTAACTCGCTTTTCACTTACGTCCACATATTTTCTTGCTTTCTCTCCGGTTTCTTTGTGGCATTTTTTTGCCATAAAACGTGATATTCAATCAACGACAGTATTTTGTTCAGCAAGTAAGAACCGCTGCGTTTGAAATGAAGCTGAATCATTGTGCGCCCACAGGGAGTAAGATGCAAAGCGTTCGAATAGAACTCTACCAGAGAAGCGTCATCATGACATTGGTAGACGGACTGAAACCGAAACAAATCGGAAGGAGAGGGCTGGGTTCCACGAACGGGCACTTGTTCGCTGCCTCCCACTGAAAGAAAAGTTGGACCGAGGGTCGTGTCCCTTTAAGCGACCATATCTTAATCCCCTCAAGACCGTGGCTTTCGGGCGCGACCTTGTTCACCTCTAGCTTCGAGCGTAGTTCAGTTCTACCAAATTTTGGTGCTGTCGAACACTATGACGTCATTTGTTTAGAAACAGGGAGAAGTCTATTGTTGGACATAAACGAAAACTATCTAAGCGTGTTGCACTACTCCACACGCAACTCAAGGTCTAACTCAACTGCTCACGCGCGCTGCACCTGCGTAATGCTATTTTGTGTCCGAAGTAACTTGGAAATAACTCGTTCTTTTTTAAGTAACTCAGTAACTGCGAGTTACATTTTAGGCTGAAGAACTTCGTTCTTAACTTAGTTACATTTTGCACACGGTAACTTAACTTGTAACGAGTTCTTTTTGACGGGTAACTTCTCAATCTACGGAAAAAATACACGCGTTTTCCTGGCTGAGGTGTTGCGCGTGCTGCTCCTCAGTTTCACTGGCCACGAGGACATCGTCCGGGTATGCAAGAGCAAACGGCAAATCCCGCAAGACAGAGCCGACGAATCTTTCGAACGTGTGCGCAGCATTCTTCAAGCCGAAGGGTATCCTCAGAAATTCAGACAGCCCAAAAGGCGTCGTGATGACAGTCTTGAGAACGTCTTCGGCAGCCATCGGAATCTGCTGGTACGCTTTCACCAGGTCTATCTTACTGAATTGGCGAGCACCGGCCAAATTCATGGTGATCCTGAATATTGGGTAATGAATATCGATCCGGCTTGGTGACCACACTGAGTGCCCTGTAGTCCCCACAAGGTCTCCAATCAACCGTTTTCTTATGGATCATAAAGGCGAGACCCACTCACTTTGAGACGGTCTCGCAATACCAATGTCAAGCATGTGTTGGAACTCAGCTTGAGCGATCTTCAATTTTTCGGGCGCAAGCCGACGGGCTCGAAAGTGTACGGGGGACCAGTTTGAATGTGGTGATCCACATCGTCGCGTACTGGCTGGGTGCAATCCAGAGGCTCCCTTAAAGAAGGAACAACAACGACAGCTTTATTTTGGCTTTGGAGAGTGGGGAGGTTCATCGCCACAGGCGATACTCTACCCCATTGCTGGTGGGAAAGTGGGGAATTAAATTACGAGCCCCTTCACAATAACGATCGAAGTCCGATGGTGTCCTGAAATGTCAGAAGAGCTTTGAGAGCAGAGCGTTGCTGGGCTGGATTAGGCCAGGGACCAAGCAATTTCGATAGGGAGAAGGGGCGAGAGTCCAGCTGACGAAGAGACTCGGAGAGTGTGGTTCGGGAAGGTTGGTAGTGGGAGCAATGAAGAAGAATATGCTCCAGATCCACAAGAACACCGCAGTGGCAGCAGGTGAGAGTCAAGTTGTCTCAAGCGGTAACGCCACTGAGCTGTAAAGGCCACATCGAGGCGCATTCGGTGGATTAATGCAGCATCTTGACGAGAGGTGTTTCGTGGCATGCGGAAAACAAGCGTTGGATCAGCTCTGCTCAACATAGAGGGGGGAAGAATGTCGGTTGTCCATTGGCGGGAAGCCAGTGGTGTCACTAGGCGTCGGAGAATTGAACGGCGGTCTCCTCTCACCAAAACAATGCTGGCCCGTTTCCGATACGAGAGTGCTGCTTCTGCGTCATTGTCGGCCAGCTCGTTCCCCACGACATCACAATGGGCTGAAACCCACTGGAGAACTGGCCTGTGGACTTCTCCGAGTAAGTCTTGCAATACTGTATTACAGAATAAAATAATAATCCTCATAATTGATAAACTTCCAAATGTACAACGGCCAAACACAAAAGAAAAGCAACCTCCGAGTATGTCTTGCAATATTGTATTACAGAATAAAATAAAAAAATTGCAAGTTGCAATTTTCAGTTTTAATTGCGAGTTTTCAACACCGACTTTCCGTTGGCGTTCAAAACTTGGTGTTCAAAACTAGGCGTTTCAGTTACTGTTCGGCGTTCGAAAGTCCAAGCGTGAAAGTCACAGAACCTTCACCGTAAACAGGAATGCCGGTGCCGTTTGCCGCTGCGAGGAGGTAGATGGTATGTTCTGTCGGAGACGTAGAGAAGGGGACTGCCGCTGCTGACGGTTCAACGGGGTGCGCACGCCGCTGTCAGCAACACGTGCGACGGTTTCCCGGCCAGGGACAAGGTGATTAGCATCTTTTAGCTCTTGTGCCGAATTGCTAGACCAACAGAACTCGGTCGGGTTCTGTTCAGGCGTCGGCGAGGAACGGCGGGTTTCGCCAGGAGATCTTGACTGACGTCGGCGACGCTGCGGCCATTTGCGTTGGGCTGCACACGTGGCAAAACGGACCCAGAAGGGACGTTATATCCCGCACGTCGTCCTGCAGCTCCTCAAGGGCAACACGACGGCCGCCTTGGTAGTCTTCGGCTGGTGCAGGCGGCATTGGGCATGGGGCACGACCGGTGGACGGCGTATGACTTCCTGACCGCTGGACGGTGGAGATAGTCGGAACTGCCATTTCCCTGATCTTAGCAGTATGCTCAGCATGTTGCGCGATGGGAAGGGTGGTGAGTGTTGCCAGCAGTATCTTCACAGCTGGTGGGAGTCGCTGCAAGAGGAAATCCTTCAACAAGGGCTCATCGAAGCTGGCGGCGCGCACGGCGAGAGGGTTCTGCCTGTCACGGTAGAATTTGGACAGCCGTCGAACCCCAAGGTCCTCTGCGGACAGCAGTTGCCGACGACGCTTGCGTTCTGAGGCGGTAGTTCCTTCGACAATTTCCGCATTCAGCGTATCGTACGGCGTAGCAGGGGTTGTCTCACAGAGGATATCGGCGACTTCTGTAGCGATGTCTGGGGGTAGCACCGAGATGACATGAGAGTACCTCGTAGCTTGCGAAGTGATACCCGCCAAGTGGAATTCGCATTTCATTTGTGAGAACCAAACGTTAGGGTTCGCGATCCAGAAGTGTGGAAGCCGTACTGCTACGTGTCCTACGCTTGGGCGAAAGGCTGGGTCGTTGCGGTGCCCCGTACCCTTGTCTATCCTTGTAGGAGGCGCAGCGGGTTCCATTGTTCGAGTCACCAGTATGGTCAGTTATCCCAGGGAGAAGTAAAGACCGACGTGTCCGACCAGCAAGCCCGGCACGTTTAGGGCGCGCTCTGTGCGTGGTGTCAGCTGACCGGCTTCGTCGTCGGCAGCCACCACAGCCCAATAAAGCCGAATCAGCCGTCCAGTGCTGGTATGGCGACGTAGAGCACTTATAAACGCATACTGTACGTGCAACCAAAGTGTTTGTACTTGAGGCGATCCAACTGACGAGAAGGTCCTGCTGTTGACGTGAAGCGGTAGCATATCTGGGCGAAAACAGAAACCGCTGGTTCAAACCTGGCGTTACCACCGTTTTCCAGAGCTCTTGGAATTCATGGAAAGTGGCGCGTCGCGTTTCACTCGCCGTTTGAAGTTGTCTTAGTGAATGTAATTATCAGATACCTGCTTGAAAAGCAGAACTGAATGGACTTATCAGTGGGTATTTGCCGCTGGTTAGCACAAGTTCAGATGGATAGGGTATTTTCCAGGGGACGAGAGAGCACTGCTCCATCTGAGCATCCCGTGCGACTTGTCGTGACTGACGGTTGCAGCGTGCATGACATCGTGCCTTCGTTTTCTTAGCTTAATAACACTTGTGTCAACGATACCTCTGTTGCACCCTTTGCGGCATAGTACAACGTAATGTTTTCAAACCGAAAAATTTCGTCTCTGGAGTCGTTCAAACTTTCAAAGCATTACCGCCCATATACTTCGAAGTCTAAATTATAAATATCAAAATAGAAGACGCTTGTGCAGGTCGATGGCTCTGCCACGTGCATGATAAACTTGTGGATCTTAAATTCGTTTGAGTTGACGTGTATTGCCTTTCGCAATATTGTGCAGCACTAGCCGATTGGGAAGTCTCATGTGACATTCGTCCAAAGACATGCAGGCACGTATGCACGGCAGTCGTATGAATGGCTTGCGACCAGTGATGGGCAAAGTACCTCAAAATTATACTTAAAGTAAAGTACCAAGTACCTGGTGTCATTAGTACTTGAAGTACAGTACAAAGTACCCAATTCCAAATGTACTTCAAGTAAAGTACAAAGTACTAGGCAAAGTACTTCAAGTACTCATCAAGTACATCGCCAATTTAATTTGTGTCACATTGCATATCACTGTTTAGTATCTGTGTCTTGCTCTTTTGGCAAAACTTTAGCGAGCATTCTTGACAAATGGTCTGAAACCATAAGGTCCTAGGTCAAGTGCTAACCCGTGTATATGGACTTAATCAGATGTTATAATTTTCAGTTACATGTAGAGAGGTAATCAGTCAGCTGTGCTGTGATTATGCAAAATTGTATTATACCCTGATTGATCCAAGCCCGCCTAGTGTGGTGTTCCGGTACTAATATTCGAGTATAAGAGGCTAGATAATTTCAGGGGGGGAAAGTACAAGCCAAGAGAGATTATACATTTCTGGGCATTCCTTGTTGCTTTTTGAAATACAACATGTTTAAAAGAAGAAAAATTAGAAAGGATGAAACACGATACGCCTTCATTTTTATACGACTGTGATATGCAGCAATGTAATCCGTGCGACCAATTAAAAACGTAAAATGTAAAAATAAAAGCATGTGTGTCTTTCAGCGTGTTCATCTTGTAATGCAATCACACATTGTGATATAAATTGATTATTAATTTCCAATGAAGGAAATAATATAAAAAAAGCACAGAACCTTGCATTGGGAGGACTGAAATTACAATTGACCAAGTCATTGTGCTGCCAGTAAGTGTGTAGTAATGTGTGCGTATCTTTGCATTCCATTCGTTTTACAAAATCATAGAAGCGTTGATACTTTTTCAACATTTCAAGCCTCTCAACAATAGATGTGCTTCAACAAATATGCTCTTTAATAGCACAAAAATCCCTTTTGGTAAAATGTCATATACTGGGAATCTTAGTACTGCATTTCAGTAGAAGCGCTAAAATAACTGCAAGAGACGAAAACTCAGAGATATAGCTTTATCTGTGTGTTTTGTTTTCTTGTTGTCATTTTAGCGCTTTTAGTAGAGTGCATTTTTGATACTCTTTTGTGATTTGTTGTCTAGAGTCCAAGTTTGGGTACTTGAGTACTTGATGGGAAAGTACTCTGAAAAAAGTACTTGAAGTACAGTACAAAGTACACAATTTAAAATGTAATTAAAGTAAAGTACAAGTACACAGAAATGTACTTAAAGTACTACTTGAGTACTTGGTACTTCAAGTACCGCCCATCACTGCTTGCGACTCACACGTAATAAGGTGGTTTCTTCGCGCTAATGTTATTAATTATACTAAATATCATCAGGTGAAACTGCTTCACTAACACAGGGCCGTCGGCAATGTTCGGATTGGCGAGAGACTGCTCAGTCACTTACTCTTTCGAAGTTCTGATATTTTCCTAGGTCAGGCCGCTTTGCTTCCTCCTTTGAATCGTTCAGTTGTGCAGTGACGCAGACAAACACGCTAGCTACAGCAACTGCTATGACTTTCATGGTAGCTGCCATTTTGCTATATAAATAAATAAATAAATATATATATATATATATATATACGCTACAAAATTTAGGTTCGAACGACCAGGATGTTGAATATAGATAGGGGAGAAAAGACACCAGAGACTGAAGTAGGGAGTAGGGGAAAGTTATTTATTAAGTTGGCATTTAAACTAAGGGTCTGGGGAAGTCTACGTTTCGGCGGAAGCTCCGCCTTCTTCGGGACTGAGACGAAAATCTATGTACAAGTCTCAGTCCCGAAGAAGGCGGAGCTTCCGCCGAAACGTAGACTTCCCCAGACCCTTAGTTTAAATGCCAACTTAATAAATAACTTTCCCCTACTCCCTACTTCAGTCTCTGGTGTCTTTTCTCCCCTATCTATCTATCTATATATATATATATATATATATATATATATATATACTCATTGAACGATGCGACAGCACCAGAGGACACGTGTTTCGCCGTGTTTGCGGCTCGTCGACCCTGGGTAGCTGCGCATCGTTCGGGGTTGGCAAATCAGGGGTCACTCAGCGAGCGATATACACCTGGGAGGGTGACTGAGCACTCCTCAATGCCACAGTGCAAGCCAGTGAATTATAAAGAGGGGGAAAAGCCATTAAAAAAATAAGTAAATGATGCTAGACGTGTTTGAAATTCAAACTTACAGATTAAAATGGCTTCTATGGCTGCACGTAGAGAAACAGATACTCATTGAACGATGCGACAGCACCAGAGGACACGTGTTTCGCCGTGTTTGCGGCTCGTCGGCCCTGGGTAGCTGCGCATCGTTCGGGGTTGGGAAACCAGGGGTCACTCAGCGAGCGATATACACCTGGGAGGGTGACTGAGCACTCCTCAATGCCACAGTGCAAGCCAGTGAATTATAAAGAGGGGGAAAAGCCATTAAAAAAAATAAGTAAATGATGCTAGACGTGTTTGAAATTCAAACTTACAGATTAAAATGGCTTCTATGGCTGCACGTAGAGAAACAGATACTCATTGAACGATGCGACAGCACCAGAGGACACGTGTTTCGCCGTGTTTGCGGCTCGTCGGCCCTGGGTAGCTGCGCATCGTTCGGGGTTGGCAAACCAGGGGTCACTCAGCGAGCGATATACACCTGGGAGGGTGACTGAGCACTCCTCAATGCCACAGTGCAAGCCAGTGAATTATAAAGAGGGGGAAAAGCCATTAAAAAATAAGTAAATGATGCTAGACGTGTTTGAAATTCAAACTTACAGATTAAAATGGCTTCTATGGCTGCACGTAGAGAAACAGATACTCATTGAACGATGCGACAGCACCAGAGGACACGTGTTTCGCCGTGTTTGCGGCTCGTCGGCCCTGGGTAGCTGCGCATCGTTCGGGGTTGGCAAACCAGGGGTCACTCAGCGAGCGATATACACCTGGGAGGGTGACTGAGCACTCCTCAATGCCACAGTGCAAGCCAGTGAATTATAAAGAGGGGGAAAAGCCATTAAAAAAATAAGTAAATGATGCTAGACGTGTTTGAAATTCAAACTTACAGATTAAAATGGCTTCTATGGCTGCACGTAGAGAAACAGATACTCATTGAACGATGCGACAGCACCAGAGGACACGTGTTTCGCCGTGTTTGCGGCTCGTCGGCCCTGGGTAGCTGCGCATCGTTCGGGGTTGGCAAACCAGGGGTCACTCAGCGAGCGATATACACCTGGGAGGGTGACTGAGCACTCCTCAATGCCACAGTGCAAGCCAGTGAATTATAAAGAGGGGGAAAAGCCATTAAAAAAAAAAGTAAATGATGCTAGACGTGTTTGAAATTCAAACTTACAGATTAAAATGGCTTCTATGGCTGCACGTAGAGAAACAGATACTCATTGAACGATGCGACAGCACCAGAGGACACGTGTTTCGCCGTGTTTGCGGCTCGTCGGCCCTGGGTAGCTGCGCATCGTTCGGGGTTGGCAAACCAGGGGTCACTCAGCGAGCGATATACACCTGGGAGGGTGACTGAGCACTCCTCAATGCCACAGTGCAAGCCAGTGAATTATAAAGAGGGGGAAAAGCCATTAAAAAAAATAAGTAAATGATGCTAGACGTGTTTGAAATTCAAACTTACAGATTAAAATGGCTTCTATGGCTGCACGTAGAGAAACAGATACTCATTGAACGATGCGACAGCACCAGAGGACACGTGTTTCGCCGTGTTTGCGGCTCGTCGGCCCTGGGTAGCTGCGCATCGTTCGGGGTTGGCAAACCAGGGGTCACTCAGCGAGCGATATACACCTGGGAGGGTGACTGAGCACTCCTCAATGCCACAGTGCAAGCCAGTGAATTATAAAGAGGGGGAAAAGCCATTAAAAAAACCGACCCCGAACGATGCGCAGCTACCCAGGGCCGACGAGCCGCAAACACGGCGAAACACGTGTCCTCTGGTGCTGTCGCATCGTTCAATGAGTATCTGTTTCTCTACGTGCAGCCATAGAAGCCATTTTAATCAGGGCGTCGAACCGAACCCGAACCCGAACCGAAAACCGTACCCGAACCGTTATTTTTGCCGGAACCGAACCCGAACCGAACCGAAATTTTCATGACACTGTTGAACCCGAACCGGAGCAGAACCGTAAAAAATAATAGCGGTAACCGGTTCGCAACAAAACGGTTCGGACATAAAAGAAGTCAGCATAAGAGTTCCTCTCTATCCCCGAACGAAGACACATTGGTATCATCATCACGCGCCTATATCATGGATTTCAGAAATTTTCACCTAACAGTGAGACGACGACGTATAGTAAGTATACTTTCAGCGTCTTTTTAACATGTTGAAGCGCAGTTGTCCTTGTGAGCGCCGCCGCTAGCGCCCCACGCACGCGGTGCGGCATCTACTCTTCAGAGACCAGGTGCCACGCGGACGAATGAAACAGGAATGGAGTAGGCCAGTTATGTAGCTCTACAAGCCGAATATGCGATCAAATAAGCGCCCAAGATTTCCCGTTACACGTGAGCAGTACAAATTAAACAAGTCAGAAACATGAGAAGTGGAGAAGGAGCGTACGCAGAACGGTGCCTGTTTGATTGGTCGTGGCTTGAAAAGTAAATGTGGTTCTGCTTATTGGTAGTGCAGTTGTGTCGTGACATATTGCCTTTGTGTTGTGGACTAACTAGTACACTGCTGTGAGCTCGGACAGAGTAATGCTGGCAGGCTTATTTTCGACATGCTTCAGTACGGTTTCAGAACGATTCACGTTGCGAAGGCAGTGTGCCGGCTAGTACTGTCGTCTATGTTACGCTGTCCATCTTATTAGGCTTCCTTTGAGTGTATCTTGCTGGCACTGTGTGTGTGAAAAAAGAGATTTTGGGAACAGAAAGTAGCAGGACTACACCGCTTCAACAGCGTGGACTCTATTTGCAATAAGTGTTCATCCATTCCTCATTTCTCTCGCTAAAGGGCTACCTCACCGCTAGAGACGTCAATGCAGACAACAGCAGTAAGCTATTAGCCACGCATTTCCTGATAAAAGCTGTTTTATGGAACATATAAAACGGAAGCGTTGAACCGGTTCGCGAACCAGTTCGGGGCTGCGAACCGGTTTGCGAACCGGTTCGATTCTTGGCGTGGCCGAACCGGAACCGAACCGGAACGAAATCAAAACAACGTGAACCCGAACCCGAACCGAACCCGTATTTTTTGCGGTTCGACACCCTGATTTTAATCTGTAAGTTTGAATTTCAAACACGTCTAGCATCATTTACTTATTTTTTTTAATGGCTTTTCCCCCTCTTTATAATTCACTGGCTTGCACTGTGGCATTGAGGAGTACTCAGTCACCCTCCCAGGTGTATATCGCTCGCTGAGTGACCCCTGGTTTGCCAACCCCGAACGATGCGCAGCTACCCAGGGCCGACGAGCCGCAAACACGGCGAAACACGTGTCCTCTGGTGCTGTCGCATCGTTCAATGAGTATCTGTTTCTCTACGTGCAGCCATAGAAGCCATTTTAATCTGTAAGTTTGAATTTCAAACACGTCTAGCATCATTTACTTATTTTTTTAATGGCTTTTCCCCCTCTTTATAATTCACTGGCTTGCACTGTGGCATTGAGGAGTGCTCAGTCACCCTCCCAGGTGTATATCGCTCGCTGAGTGACCCCTGGTTTGCCAACCCCGAACGATGCGCAGCTACCCAGGGCCGACGAGCCGCAAACACGGCGAAACACGTGTCCTCTGGTGCTGTCGCATCGTTCAATGAGTATCTGTTTCTCTACGTGCAGCCATAGAAGCCATTTTAATCTGTAAGTTTGAATTTCAAACACGTCTAGCATCATTTACTTATTTTTTTAATGGCTTTTCCCCCTCTTTATAATTCACTGGCTTGCACTGTGGCATTGAGGAGTGCTCAGTCACCCTCCCAGGTGTATATCGCTCGCTGAATGACCCCTGGTTTGCCAACCCCGAACGATGCGCAGCTACCCAGGGCCGACGAGCCGCAAACACGGCGAAACACGTGTCCTCTGGTGCTGTCGCATCGTTCAATGAGTATCTGTTTCTCTACGTGCAGCCATAGAAGCCATTTTAATCTGTAAGTTTGAATTTCAAACACGTCTAGCATCATTTACTTATTTTTTTTAATGGCTTTTCCCCCTCTTTATAATTCACTGGCTTGCACTGTGGCATTGAGGAGTGCTCAGTCACCCTCCCAGGTGTATATCGCTCGCTGAGTGACCCCTGGTTTGCCAACCCCGAACGATGCGCAGCTACCCAGGGCCGACGAGCCGCAAACACGGCGAAACACGTGTCCTCTGGTGCTGTCGCATCGTTCAATGAGTATCTGTTTCTCTACGTGCAGCCATAGAAGCCATTTTAATCTGTAAGTTTGAATTTCAAACACGTCTAGCATCATTTACTTATTTTTTTAATGGCTTTTCCCCCTCTTTATAATTCACTGGCTTGCACTGTGGCATTGAGGAGTGCTCAGTCACCCTCCCAGGTGTATATCGCTCGCTGAGTGACCCCTGGTTTGCCAACCCCGAACGATGCGCAGCTACCCAGGGCCGACGAGCCGCAAACACGGCGAAACACGTGTCCTCTGGTGCTGTCGCATCGTTCAATGAGTATCTGTTTCTCTACGTGCAGCCATAGAAGCCATTTTAATCTGTAAGTTTGAATTTCAAACACGTCTAGCATCATTTACTTATTCTTTAATGGCTTTTCCCCCTCTTTATAATTCACTGGCTTGCACTGTGGCATTGAGGAGTGCTCAGTCACCCTCCCAGGTGTATATCGCTCGCTGAGTGACCCCTGGTTTGCCAACCCCGAACGATGCGCAGCTACCCAGGGCCGACGAGCCGCAAACACGGCGAAACACGTGTCCTCTGGTGCTGTCGCATCGTTCAATGAGTATCTGTTTCTCTACGTGCAGCCATAGAAGCCATTTTAATCTGTAAGTTTGAATTTCAAACACGTCTAGCATCATTTACTTATTTTTTTTAATGGCTTTTCCCCCTCTTTATATATATATATATATATATATACTGCACTGCGTAGAATTACCTTGTAGATACTGAATAGATACTGAAACCCTTTCTGCTTCAAAGTATGCTAACAGCCAGGTTTATATCTATGAGCGAGCGGTCGTCGTCCTCATTCCCTACACGCCTACGTGCCAGCTGCGTTCTACTTCCCGATGAGTGTGCTGCCACACATGAAACAATAAGAGAGCGCATATTCTAAACCAAGCTAACTATAACTAAAACTGCACCAAAACTAATACCTATAAAAAGCTATACAAACCTTTATACCTATATAACCTATACAAAAGGTATACGAAAGCCATAGGAGTCCTTGCTTCATGCTCGAAAAAATCCAGAGCTGAGGACTGGACGAGAAAAGGAACTGGTTACAGGTAGACCTAGTCAACACACTATTGTAAATTAGACATAGAAAAAACATTGGCTGTAGGTTTCCCACATATGGAATCACTACCATATTGATATTTTCTTTGTACGATCTATTGCAAAGTTAACAGTAGCAGAATCGCGTAACAACCGTAAGCAACCCTTGCAAAGCGCTGTTGAACGGTCTGCGCGGCAGATCCACGTTGTTTGATCCTGCTTTTTGCTAAAGGTATGCGGCAAAAATTTCGCAAAAGCAACATTGCATATTGCACTGATTCATCTGCCCTCTTCTGTTCCTTCCACACGGTTATTGCGGCAAACGAAAATAGGGGAAATATAAATGTGTAATATAAACACATGTCAGGAAAAGTGGTCTCCGTGTGAGGGCTTTTGATTATGTATGATTTGTGTCATGAATGCTTTGTTTTTCTCGAATAGCAATACGTTTTGACAGGCTTTTCTCTACTGTATGGGGCACGGCTGTCTGAAATCCCAGAGCGCTCCCCTATCGGCACCTTCACGCATGACGGAATTATTCCAACACGGTCTTCCAGGGAACAGAGTCGTTCATTGAAATGTAGTCTGGCCATTGGAAGGGGGCCCAAAAAGACGCTCGACCTGTCGATCACAGTTGCGCGTGTCGTATCAATTTGCTTTTTATTACTGGGTTCGCCATGTCACGTAAATACCACACAAGATGGCCACGTAAACAAGCACTGTGAAGCGGAAATTTCGTGACAAAATTTTTATACCGCCTACTCTGATTTTACGCTGCAAAGTAACTCCTCTTACAAGTTTCTCGAAAATAAATTTCAATTTATGAGCCGCTAGAGGTATGTAACCGCAAATAATACATCTTGCCACGTAAATAATACATCTTGACATAAACGTCCTTGCATTTCTTGCCTTCTGTATTTCAGTCATGTTGCCTCGTTTTAAAAGTCTTACCGACGGCAAGATGCGTACCAGCCACTGATCTCTATTGTAAAAAGCAGGGAGCACGGGTGCAGGGCCAAAGGCTGCCATCTTACTGTACCCGAAACAGTCACCACAGCGATCATGTCAGCTTGTTGCAATTACGGATGCACCAACCGTACGTGTAAAACTGCAGGGCCTAAATTTCAACAGGTAAGTCATTCGTTACCAGGGAATAAATTGACGCTAATTCTACGCATTCATTTGACGATTCAGAAATGTTGTTTTGCACGAAACCAGCATCTGATGGATTGCGTTTGATGGCTCTCCTCAGGCTCAAGCGAACAGCAATAAGAACACCAACTTTCTTAGGAGATGATGGACAGGGAGTTTCATCGCCGGGGGGCGATACTCTACTCTGAAGAGAGCTCTGAGGGCAGAGCGTCGGTGGGCTCGATGTGGCCAAGGACCAAGCAATTTTGTGAGATCGAGAATGCAGGAGTCCAGCTCGTTGAGGGATTCGGGGTGCACGGTTCGAGAAGGTTGGTAGTATGGGCAATGGCGAAGAACATGCTCTGGACCTTCTGCAAAACAGCAATGACTGCATTGGGGAGAGTCAACTTTCATCAAGCGGTAACTCCACTTGCTGTAAAAGCCACATCGAGACGCATCCAATGAATTAATGCGGCATCTTGACGAGAGGTATGTCGAGGCATGCGGAAAGCGAGCGCTGGATCAACTCTGCAAAGCATGGCTGGGGCAAGAATGTCCGCGGTCCATTGGCAGGAAGCCAGAGGAGTCACCAGGCGTCGAAGTACGGAACGACGATCTATTCTCAGCAGCGCAGTACGCGTCCGAGATGAGAGAGCTGCTTCTGCGGCGCTGTTGGCCTGTTCGTTCCCTTCAGCACCGCAATCGGCTGGAACCCATTGGTTAACAAGCATGTGCCCTGCTTTCCTGAAACCTTCCTGGTTCCCCAAAATTTTGAAACTATTGCGCCTGATTTCCCTGCTCAATCTCTCAAACTCTCCCTGCTAAAAAAAAAAAAAATCCCTGCTCAAAATCTCGCGAGCCTGAGCAGCAGGCCTCAATACCGTGGACGACTTATGGAGGGATATGAGAAACCAGAGGGTGGTCTGGGGGAAGAGAACCTCTACAGAAAAGCGCGTCCAACAAAAAGAAGGCTCTCGCCATTCTCAGAAAGCTGGACGCCTACACGCTACCATCCGGTTAGAAGAAAGTTTAATAGGAGACGCATCATCGCGCTCAAGATAAGCGACGTGTGGCAGATGGATTTCGCCGACTTTTCAAAATACAAGAGGTTCAAGGATAGCCACCGCTACGTTCTCGTGGCGATTGATTCCCACTTTCGTTTTCTGCGCGCACTCCCTCTAAAGACGAAACGTCCTGCCGAAATGAAAAGGGCTATGATGCGACTTTTTCGTGGAGGTGACGTTCCTACGCGCATCTTTTGTGACAGAGGGGGGAAATTCTTCAACAAGACTGTCAAGGAGTACCTGGCACGAAAGAAGGTCTTCATGTACTCCACCTTCTATCCTGTAATCAAAGCTTCACACGAGTGTGATGCATACGGGTCGTGCTCCCACGATTGCGGTTGGGGGTACGAATTTTAATACCTGCTCTCATTTCTATTTACAGGCTGAACGAGTTATAAGGACTTTACGTGACAAAATATTCCCCTATTTTAGAGTAACCGGGAAATACCACTTCGTTTCCGCGCTTCCCAAGATCCTGCGCGACTACAACACCACCTAACACAGGGCGTTGGGCATCAGCCCGTCTAGTGCTGAAGAAAAAGTAACAGCGTCAGACAGACTTCGCCAGACCCCAACCCGGTTATCTGACTGATATGCGCACTTTTTGTCTTATGATCGCAAGGACGAAACACAGTTTATCACATAGTAGCTTGATGTGACATGTTTTCCACTAGCACAGCAATGGCCCAAAACTTTTTCTTCAGCACTCTCCGTTGCGAGGTAAGCTCAAGAACACGTAATTCATTTGTGTTTAAGGGAGTGGAAGAGCGTCATTTTGCGCTTCACCGTGACCTCCCGCGACAAAAAATGGAAACCGAAACCAATTAATTACTGCAACAAATGACCCGCTTCTGTGGCATATTTTTATCGAAAAACTGTCCACTGAAGGTCCCAAATGGGGTAGTACCCATTTTAATGCCGACGGCGCCCAGCTTTAGAAGTTATGTATTTTTTACGAAACTCATTTAAATTTTTATTATTTAAATAGTGAACGGATCCCACTCATTCACACGGTGCGCATGTTGTAGGCGGTATCGGACAGATACTTGTAAAAAAGAAAGGTTCGCGAACTATTTAGCCCGGGGTTTTAACTAAGGCAGCCGGCATACCTGTGAAAATAAACACATATGTACCTGCGTTGCACACTTGCGTTCAGTATGGGAAGAAAGAACTAATCCAAGACAATTCCGTACCACAGAGCAATATTCCAGTCTACAAATGACAAGAGAAGAATATAGCCTAATAAAACAACACCTTGTGCAGCTCCCCAGCCGCACTACATTTTTGAAGAATTTTGTGCAGCTGTAACTTTTCGAACGTCAGCTCTGTTATTTCACGTCATCTTTCACGAGACTGGTGTTCCTTTTTCATTCCTGTTCACTCGTTCTTCCTAATCAAGCCAGTCGGAGCCAGCACGCCGGTAGGAGCCGAGGTGCGAGCGTAGTCAGTGCTATGTGGCGGCAGCGGAGAGCTTACGTCGTCCGCAGATAGGAAGGCTCGGTGCAGCATGCGAACAGTATAGCACATAGAGTGAAAAAGCGGCCCAACCCGGATTGGCTGCGCGAGGCAACATGACCGAGCAGTGAAGGAAGGCAAAGCAGTTGCGGTGAGACGAAGCCAAGAAGATTGGAAAGTGAGGGAACGCGAAGCCGAAGCCAAGAGATGAAGGTTGGACTAGGAACAAGTACGCGAGAACGAAGCCCGTGGATACGAGATGTAGACGGTCCTAGATGTGTGTATCTGAAACGAATACGCGTCCGTCACAGTTTGCACTCGCCAACGCGGAGTTTGCGGGGAACTTTCTGAAAAACGAGTTTGAACATGAATATAGGAAGAGCAGGCAAGGTACCTTGTGTTGACTTGATGTTAACATTGCCTTGAGTTTGAGGGAAGATACGGGACGAACACGCAGGACGAGACGAACACGTAGACTCACGAACCAGCAATGAAGCTTTAATACAGGGAAGGGTAACGGTAATGGTAACGGAAAAAGAAACGGTATATTACCGAAATTGAAGATGGTAACGGAAACGGAAACGCACACCACGGTCCTCAAAGTCCACGGTCCAGAAACGGAAACGAATTTATCGTCCTGTACTGAATTCGGGTAATGGCTATTCCTGTTGTGCGCTGGCATTTGAGTGACTTTTCTTTCTTTTTTTTTTTCATTTTTTTGATGACTCCATCCCCTGTAATGCTATGAATACTACACGACACGAGAGCATGGAAAGAAAGCGCAAAATGGATCTCGAGGGTGCATCCCTCACTTACCTCGTCCCAGTCCTCATAACTCCATTACATCGACACATGGCTATTCTCCACCATAGCACGAGGATGCCAGCCTATGATTTTCAGTTACTTATTTTGTACTTTTTTTCTTTTCACTGTGGCATTAGCAGTATTATTTACTATTGAGTGCGTCCGCTTATGAATGCGACATTGGATGAAATTTACGCCCCTCTTGAGTTGCTGGACTCCGAGTGACTGAAGACTGAACACATGTTCCTACATATATATATTATCTTGCATGATGTGCGCATCCCAACGACGTAAAATTACTTGTGTAGTGTGTACGCGTGACACCGAAGCAGCACTTGGGCAAAACAGGGTGCTGATAGAGCCGGATGGGCTGTCCTCCCGCAGCTCTGTAACAACCGTTCCATTACTGGAAACAGTAACGAAAACGAAAAATAGCAGTAAGGAAAATGGAAACGGCAACCAAAATACGTCCGTCATCCTTCCCTGCTTTAATACACACAGTACAGGGGCGACCGGGTAAAAAGAAGACGTACACTTCGGCGTGTACACCGCCGAATTGTACACCTTTTTACCTGGTGTTTTTCCTTAACGTGGTGAATCCTGAAAATGTGGATCCTTGTTGCCTGGAGATGTACGACTACCTGTGTGGTCCTACTAAGTACCTCTCCTATGACAAGGCTATCTGCGCAGATGTCTACAATGCTCTCCAATAAAGTCGTCGATGCCGACCACGACGTTCTAAGCGTCATGTTTAGCAGCGTGCAAATAGGTACGATTTGTGGTACAACAGAAATACGAACATTCCATAGCCCATTTACGATGAAACTGTTTAGCGGGGAACGTCGAACTTTTGTCGTTTGTCACGAAACTGTTGGAATACAGTCAAGTGAACCTAGCTCATTTGGTTCAAAACTGTAGTTCCATATTCTTTGGTTATTGTTTACCTCTCTAACATTTTCCCTCTTTATCTGTTTTCTTCTTTACTCAAAACACACTTTTGTACAAGCCCGTTTTGCTTTAACACCCTAGCCACACGACAAACTTAATACATTAATTGGAATGGCAGTAACTTCGCCTCCTAAGACTTGTGCCCGTTACTCGAAAAAAGTTATTGATTACCGTTAACGTTACTTCTACACAAAAAGTAATTGATTACCGTTACCAATTACTCGACTCCAAATGTAATTGAGTAACGAGTAAAAAAGTAACGCGTTACTTGGGTCCTTACTCTGCATTCAGGCAAATTATACCGGTCTTTGTGTGCCTCAAGAAAAGAAAGAGAGAAAAAAGATCTACAGCGGAACAGCTGAAATAACACGAAAAACAAAAACGAGTAGGACAGGTAGAGCTCTACGTCTACACTATTTCCCACCCGAGACGTTGACCCGATTGTGGAAGAACATTCCCCGGAACTTCCCCATGACTCACTAAACCTCCACAGGTACCACAACACTGGTGTAGGAAGAGATTAGGGAGAGAGACCCTGAAATCCCATAACGTTATTACAATTACCTGCGCTTGCTATAGTAGAACGATCCAACAAAGGCTGACAGCACGAGGGACTTGACTTGGGGCAGAACATCTGAAAGATAAGTTAATCTCTCTCTGCTGAAAAAGTAATCAATTACTGAGTAATCGATTACTCGAAATAGTTATTGATTACTCGAAAAATTACTGACAAACGTAATTGATTACAAGTAACGCAATTACTAGTAACGCGTTACGCACAAGTCTGCTCCTAACTAACCATAATCTCGAGTGACATCGTTCTGCCCCCTGATTTGTTGAAAACAGGAGGCGTACTCCTCTTTTGTGACAATTATGCAGGACATAACTCTAACAGAAAAGGCGTACGCCTCCTGATTTCATCACACAATTGTCACAAAGAGGCGTACGCATCCTATTTTCAACAAATCAGGGGAAAGAACGGTGTCATTCTAGATTATGGTTATTTAGGAGGTGAAGTTACTGCCACTCCGTTTAATGCATTAAGTTTGCTGTGTGGCTATGGTATTACACTCACACAACCATAACAACACTATCGTGATATCTGTGACCGTGGTGTTTCAAAACTAAAGGTGATGCTCTAACAGTTTCCGTGCAGTGATTTGGCGAAAATACAACGATGAGCGAAACTGGTGACGTATAGTGGTGAGGATAGACACCAAATAGTGCTTTTAGGGTAAAGAAATTGTGAGCTGGCCTTGACCGTGGGACAGTGTGGGAGAGTAGGTGATCCACATACACTCTGGGCGTAGTTCTGAAAGGTTGGTAGCGCGGAGAATGGATTAGGAGATGTTCTCGATCTTTGGAGTTCTTGCAGTGTAGCCGCATCTTAGAAAGTACAGATGTCGGAAGCGGTTAGCCGCTAAGCTGCATGTAATGGCGACATTGAGTCTCATCTCATGCATTAATGCAGTATCCTTACGGTAGGCATTTTTTTGCCATCCTGGCGATTGTAGCTTTAGCTTTAACTGTCTGTATTGTCTTTCCCCTGTTCAGAGTTGTGTATTGTGTCGTCTTTTTATATGTTGCCCTGCACTGGAGCCGATTTTTAGCCCTTAAATTTTAGCATCGTTCGACAAGAACACATGTGACTTACTTGTGAATATGATGCTCATACCTTCGCGCAACCCACGGAGTTCAAAATATGCTACCTTCAGGACACTCGTATTGAGCCATAAACGTTGGAAATATTCGTGGTTTGTTATACACGTGTACTGCAGTTATTCTGGAGTGCTTTCGAGCTCTGTCAGCACAAGCATTTGATCTCGTTGAGCATTATGGCACACGAGCCGTACAAGCACTTTAAACAATAAGTGCGCGTTGAATATGAGAACACAAAATTTTACAGATAACTTTTACGTTTACTAGACTTTACGTTTACTAGATCATATAATGTGTGCTAAAAAGCTCGTGACCTAAAAGTCTGTCGTAGACAGGCGACTGATGCCGTTTGCTGTTTCCGATGCGGTTTGCTTCGGCGGTGTCCGAGGTTCCTGGAGCTTCGACTTCGGCTTCCCTTCGCGGCATCGGCGGCGTTTCGAAAGCAAGGTTCCCGAACTGTTCAGCACGCAACAGAAAATCCTTCTGGATCACAGGAAGGCCAGAGAAAAGCACCTGGCTCGGAGTCTCCGCACTGATTGCTTCGGCGTCCATTTTGAAGATGGATCTCTTATGCCACCCTCACTATCTCACTAACGCAGAACTTCTGGTCCGGGCGTCGAATGAACATGAGCCTGATGTGCGCGTCACACAAGCGGAAAACCGCTATAAACAGGCTAGAGTCAGGCGCCGATTGCGCGAGTTGAGGGGGAATGTCAATCCGGTTTTCAGTTCCCCGTTTGGCAAGCTTCCCTGCCGGGCGCAGTTGAAATATGTCGCAAACAGAACTTCGCCGCATAGCACGCTGTGCGCTAACCATTGCTAGGAACGATAGGGTTATCGTCCCTGATTCGAGGAGAGAGGAGGGCATACACCCTTTTGTGGCAATTTGGATATATGATAATTGCCACAAAAACGCGTATGCCCTCCTCTCTCCTCGTATCAGGAGCGATAACCCTTTCATTCGTGGCGATGGTTGGCGCACAGCGTGCTAAGCAGCGAAGTTCTGTTTTTAGAGTGTGGCTTGGAGGCATATTATGCCTTCGTGATAGATGCCAACGAAATATTTGTCCAAGTTCTGGTCAGAGTCCCTTTAAGATGGGTATCAGCGGGCACGTTGCGTTAGCATGATAAACCAACTAATTGACTCTACTGGATCAAGTCGAGCTTTTTCAAGGCGAACTATAATTTTGAGTGCAATAGCGTTATCGAAACTTCCCATGGTCTGAGCTGAAAGCTCAGCATGGATGATAGATGGCGACGCGGGTACCGTGAGTGCAAAATCGTTCATACCACTGTATTGACCTCTCCCTGTTTACAAGCAAGTGACGTCAGATGGTACAACAGCGACGCCAACTTGGTAGACTGGAGGTACAGTAGCGAGAAAATCTATAAGTCTCAAAAAAGTCACGTTCCAATGTAGATTTTCACATTGCATGACTTTCAATTCTACTGGTAGACCTACTTTTCGGTACCCCTTTCTAAAGATGGCTACCGGGCTCTTCTATTATCAAGAGCGTGAAAGGCACCAGTTTCTCTCGGAGTGCACTTATAGTGTCTCTATAGAAAGCAAGCGGGAACTAAGCCGGAATAACAAACACATTCCGCACAGGATTACGACGTTGACTTTCGAGACGATACAACCCTTAGCTGAAGGCTTTTTTTCCTTTGCGGGTGGACTGGGACAAGGGAACTGCCGCTGCGAATGAAATCATCGAAGTGGCTAAACACGGGACCTCATCTATGCGTACTATTAATACTAAGAAGCCCCCTTGATCACGTCAGTGTGACGTTTCTTCGGGTGAGGTACGAGGGTGGTTCGATAAGCTTCTGGCCCGACCAACTTTTAATAGTCACCCTTAACTTCGATGCACTTTTGACACCTTTCAACCAGCATTCTTCTTATACCCTTGAAAAAATAGTCCGAAGTTTTGTCCGCAAAATGCTGGAAAACTGCCTCTTGCACCTCACTATCGTTTTGAAATCTCCGTCCTCTGAGATCCCTCTTCAAGTTTGAGAACAGGAAGTAGTCACTCGGTGCCAAGTCTGGACTGTAGGGTGGGTGGTGGATTTCTTTGAAGACGCACTCCTTCAGTGCAGCCTTGGCAACAGAAGCCGTGTGGACAGGGGCATTGTCCTGGAACAACCGGACACTTCGACTCTTCCTGCCGCGCCTCTTTTCCTTGATGGCATCTCTCAGTCGGTGCAGGAGTGAAGCATAATAAGTCGCATTCACTGTGGTGTTCTTCTCTTTCAAGTCGATGAGGAGGATCCCGTGACAAACCCAAAATATTGTTGCCATGATCTTCTTTGTGGATTGTGTGACCTTGACTTTTCTTGGAGGTGCTTCTCCTGGTTTGCGCCATTCCATCGACTCCTTTTTCGAAAGGGGATCATAGAGCACCATAGTCTCATCCCCTGTGACAATTGACTTCAATATTTCTTCTTCGTTCTCTTGACAGAGCTCCAAAAACTCTTTGGCACAGACGACGCGCTGTTGCTTTTGAACTGACGAGAGAAGCCGTGGCACCCATCTCGCACTGACCTTTTTCATGTGAAGGCCCTCGCCGATGATGCGAAAAACGGTTGTTTTGGAAAGCCCCAGCCTTTCTGAGATTTCCTTCACCTTCAGACGCCTGTCGCTCAGCACTTCCTCCTCGACAAGAGACAAATTTTCTTGTGTCACCACTTCCACTGGACGACCATCGCGTGGATCATCTTCAATGGACTCTCGGCCCAGTTGAAGCTGCATAGCCCAGTCTTTTACCGTTGTGTACGACGGAGAGGCTTCCCTGTACACGTTGTTCAGTCGCGCTTTAATTTCTTTAGGCGAAAGTCCCTCTTTTGTCAATAATTTTATCACAGCGCGGTACTCGATTTTTTCCATTTTAACTGAAGGGTGCACCCTGGCTGTTTGAAATGCCGCTCTCCAACCGACAAAAGCATGGAGAGGGTTAAGGGTGGTGCTCCGGCCCTCCAACAGATGGCGCCACGCGTCCTTATTCGCATTTTCAAATTCGCGCGCATTTTCTCTCTCGGGCCGGAAACTTATGGAACCACCCTCGTATATTCAAGGTGACCCCTTCTTCCGTATACTACTCTGTGTGGAGATGGTCGCTTGAGAACTCGCTGGAGGCTGCCTGCCGACGTCCAACACAGCTTCACGTCTTGCGACGGCGGAGGGGTGGCTAATGAAGCATAGCACCTCGACGTGTTTGCTAGATTAGACTATCACGAGACACTGTGGGAATTGGAATGGTATGTTGTTTTACACGTGCCAAACACGGGAGAGCGATGTCTTACGTATTTCAGTGCTCATAAACCGTTGCTATGCATACGCTAAACTCGTGTACACAACGAAGAAGGGAAGAACGAGATCGACTTGAATAGGAGTTGTCCGCTAATTCTGATCGGTGTATCTCATTTCTTCACGCACAACCTCACGAATAACTAATTGCAGTTCTGCTTCTACATTGGACTCTTGTCTGCAAACCACTACACGTAATTTAAGATTACCCACTCGTTTCTTCAGTAGTTCAACGATTGCTATCGCTTTACACCTAGTTGTATCAGCAGGAAGAGCGGTAATTGTTTTCCTGCGTATCGACACTTAAAAGGGCACTAAAATGCACAAAAAAAAGAAACTTGTTCCCAAATAAAAGTCTGTGTTTCAATTAATACAATGCGAGCAAAATCAGTTAACGCAGGTCTACCGTTTAGAAGAAAAACGTAATGGGAACAGAGCCGTCTTTTGCGGCAACGAATGGGGTCCTCAGGAAGCAACGATTGGCGGTATCCAATCAGAGAGCAGGAGAAGCGTGCGCATGCCCATCGTGTGCGTGTGGTTGCGCGGTGTTTTGTACATGCGCTGCATGATGCGCACTCTGCATTTTTCGATACCGATTTACTGAATTGTAGCTCTCAACAGTAATCACGAATGTTCTAGTGACAACAAGCTTCTTCACGTCATTCGGACAGCGACGTCAGCGTGCTTCGTAAGTCGCACTATGCTTTTCGCAGGAACTGGGCCATGGCGTGTCACGCGCTTAAGATGGGTTGGCTTAAGATGGGTACCATAGCACCGCGCAGTCGCCACATCACACGCAATCCATACCGTACTTGGAGTTCATGTCGGAAACACAAGCCACCGACTCAGAACGTCGCTGAACTTCACGTGAACGGCACTGAGATACGACTATGGGAAAAACGAATCAGAAAGACTCGAAATATATTGCTAGGATGTGATTTGCGGTGGGTCTGCATGCTGAGCTCTGTCATTCAAGGCCGCAGACGTCGGCAGTAGCAGACGACAATAATCCTGTTAACTCTCTGGAGTGGTTCTCCCGGTCGCGTTGTACATCGTGCGCTCCGTTGTTCACGTTTGTTGCGGGCTATCCCGAGTTGTGCTGAAAGAGAACCTTTCGGGTTGTGCACACATGTAGGTCATAGCCTGGGCTATATAATTACAAAAAACATGAAGGAAATCAGAGGTGAGGTTTTTGAGAAACGAGAGTCTAAGAAACCCAATTTTCGAGAACATAGCTGTACTCTACACCGCCTTGCCGAGAGCGACAAGGTACAGACATGTAAACTTGACACCAATCTAAAGAGCACGCTTCGATCTACACGACGGTTCCTCATATATATCTATAGTGCGTATAGCAGGAGTACTGCGCAAAGACAAATATGAGCAAAATGTAAATTTTCTTGCAACTTTGGCGATTTTTAATTGAAGATCCAAATAGAGTTGACCCTAGCTGTTTGTGCACGCTAAAAGTCGTTATACCTGCCATATTGTGCAAAAAAAATCTACAGTTTGGGACCCTCCCATGGCGAGGAATATAATGTCAAAGTCGCTCCGTCAGAAAGCTCCGTCGCCGAGTCAATTTCTTTGGGATTTTTTTTTTTTTTCTGGCGGACCACAACACACAGAGCCAAAATATTTATTGCTCCTGTGTGTGGTCAGAGACGTTCTACAAGCATGATATGGGATTGCGCTGAAGGCAGCTCATAGTAAAAGTCGTCGTCACGCGGTCAACTGCTAGCGCCAACAATGGCGAAGAGTTGAATACGCAGAGTTGAAAGGTATACTTTCCTCATAGGACACCAAAAGAGATGTGCACAGAAATGATTGGCACCGCACGAAACAGCGGGTCCGCGTACGGCGGTCGTATTGCGGAAAGGAGGTGATTCATGCCACAGGCTATACCTTTATTTGCTTTGCGTACAGTCTTTCGAAGGCAT
Source organism: Ornithodoros turicata (assembly GCF_037126465.1). Classification (NCBI taxonomy): domain Eukaryota; kingdom Metazoa; phylum Arthropoda; class Arachnida; order Ixodida; family Argasidae; genus Ornithodoros; species Ornithodoros turicata. Next base: position 149,834,285 of record NC_088201.1, read on the forward strand.
TACACTCTTGTGCGATACGAGCCAAAATAAGGAGCACAACATGCCAACAAGTTGGAAACCACCTACTACAACAACACAACCGCTATTCCATCTCGCACATTTGTCATGCACATCTAAGCATTTTTGACACTTTTCAATATTTTAAACACTTCCACATCCTTTATAGTCAAAGTGCCGGATAGGTTTGCTTGCGACCCTGACACAGAGCCAAAATGTGAGCCAGCTCAGGTACATGAACACACTTGTGGAGTACGAGCCAAAATGTTGCACAAGGTTGCACAAAGGTTGCACAAAAACAGCAAATCTCTGTCGAGTAAAATTTTATATATGTGGATGTTACCAAACCGTGTAGTTTCCATCCAAAAGTAGGACTTGGCAAGGTTGTCTTGTTGTTGTTGGTAGGTTGTTGGCTTGTTGATGTGCTATACCGTTACGGCAAATCAATATAGATGAGGGACAAACACAGTAGACAGCGTGATTGCTGCAAACTCTCAAGTGAAGATTTATTCAACAGAACAAGAAACCGAAAGCATGAGTAGAAAAAGGCAAAGCCCATGCAATGCATGGCGAACCGCATTAATCTCTGAGGAGGTAGAATCTTGAGAGCAGTAAAGAGAAGTGACGGTTGTGTCCGAGATAGGGGAACACTGCAAATTTAGGACCAATATGATGTGGCATCCTTGCATGGCTCACTGTAGCTGTGACACTCATTGAACAATTCCAGTAGTGGGGCTTCAAAGACAATGAACTTTCGCTGTTTCGCTGGGCATTCAAGTGTAGAGGATGCCTCTCTAGAGAATTAATCAGCGTTCCTTATCCATAACTACACCTCAACAGGAAGTATTCTTCTACCCATCAAACAAGCTAGTAGTTCTCATTGATTTCTTCTCCTACTGTTGACGTCATACTAATGTTGTGCACCTGTCCAAGGACTTTAAAAATGTCACAAAGTCTGCAACACGTAACTAATCTACTGCTTCCATCTGTGGACTTTGCATGCCTGCGTTCATCTATTTCTGTCATGTCAACTTGAGTGCCTGGATCACATACACACGAAGCAGTCTGGCTCCACTTGAAGGCCCCTAAAGTTTGTTGATGTTCACAATGTTGAGTACGGGACAAGTAGGATAACATAAGTTAAATGGAATACGTCGTCGCTATATTATAATTAGGGTTCGTGGTTTTCGGCATTTTCCGAAAAATGCCGGAAAACACCCCCCGAATGATTTTTTTCAGATTCGGAATATTCCGAAAAAATCCGAATTTCTCGTAGCTTGACAGCTGCCATTCCTGGAACCGCAAAGGGAAATCCCCTTGGGATCTCCCGTTGTCGACTATTTCTCGAGCGTGGCATTATCTTCAGGCTGTGCCCTTGTTTCGTTGTGCTTAAGCGGTTATAAGAGGATGACCTCAGCTGTGTTGTGCGGTCGGTGACCGCCTTTTTGCAGCACACGTACTTAGTGACACACCTATCTTTAGTGAATTTTCTATTCAGAACCTTTGTGGTCTGTTGTTGTCGGGTTAAAATGAGATCACCAGTGTACGGAGTTCCCAAACGGTTTCAAAAGCTGATCGCTGATCCCCTGCCCTAGCCTTCTAGTTCATTTTTGTGTTCTTTGTATTCCTCTATCTACTCCCTTCCAGTTACGACTTGGAGTGAACCTTGTTTCCGTTCGTGAGGCACTTCAAGGCACTTCACTGTATGAGGACTTATTATTATTTGTTCTACGAGATGAATCTCGTATGGATGATATAAAGCGCGAGTTTTTCGAATATGCTGTATGCCCTGCCCCTCAGGTGGATATATCTCCTATTCAGTTTTGGACGGCCCGTTGCAGCACATGGTCTTTGTTATCGCAGTGCGCCTTAAGCATACTGGCTATTCTTGTTTCTAGCGCTAATGTTGAGCGCGCGTTCTCTAAACTGCGTGTTATTAATCGCAAGGAGCGAGCCGCTATGACAGACGACATCTATTACAACAAGAGGTAGTCTCCTTGTTTGCTGGTTTGGCACAGGCAATACAGGACATTGTTAATGAAACCATGTATCGATTCACTTCTTTTCGGTTCGTTGTTAGTTCGCGCGCAAAATAGGCTTTCCTTCATGCGAAACAAATAGATGCCCGTATTCCGGCATTTATTTTTTGGGCGGAATATAGATGCCGAAAAAATCCGATTTATAGTCCCCCATATAAATGCCGATAAACACCCCCCGAATTGGGTTGAAAATAAATGCCGAAAACCACAAACCCTATGATTTATACATGTGTGACGCCTGTACATACCTAAGACGTTGTGTTGCACTCGTCACCTCGGTGAAGCAAAATCAGTTGTTACTGAACGGCAGTTTGCTTCGGACGCCTTCGCAATTCGCCTTCTACGGCATCTTCGTAGCCATCGGCACCAAAATGAGCTCAGCACACACGACACGACTGCTACATCTAATAGCCAAGTGTTTCGAACCGCATTTGTTTTCGCGCTCTCTCCTTTAGAATCTTGTGGTAGAAAACGCCCGCCGTCGAAGATCAACGAACATGATTTCTGCATCCACGAACACCAAATCTACACCAGGCATATGTAGGTCTCTCGAATACGTGACACAGCAGCCACGAACACGTCATCCACTTCCACGTTCTGCTTCGCACGACCAACATGACCACCCACGACGTAAACAATAAACGTGATAACACAGACGGCCTTGCAGATGGCGCGGCGAATCGTAGCTCGTACTGGCGAAGTAGCTGAGTGCTTTATTAACGTAGAAACTATGGCAGTGAGCGTAATTTTTAAAATGGCGTTTAGCTGTAAGATAATATGCGTCAACTTTGTTCTCTACAAAATTAACTGTCGAGTGGTAAGGGTTGACCAATTCCTGGGAGCCCTGGACCCGAAACCCAAGTTGCTGTTTTTCGCCGTTCGTTGGCAGCACCGTTCATGTTCCGGCAATCTTCAAAATATTTATACGTAAAAAATATGCCGAATTGAGAAGTAATGCTTTCTGTGTCTTCTCAAACAATGATGTTGTGCACGACAGTGGGCAAAAATATGGTGGTTATTTTTCACTTTTCGGTCCCTTTAATGGCCTTTTCCCCCTTCATTATGTACATATATACCAATATATAAGAAATTTTTCGACGAAAACATGAGCCCGGTAGATTGCCGACCGAGGCCGAACGTAGTGGCTGCTAGATATGTCTCCGTAGGCGGATGTCATTTCCGCTGCCTCAACGTTGGAGCTTATGCCACGGGCTCACAAGCGCCGTACAGAGCTGGCTCTGAGGGAAAGTAGTGCAGATCGCGGGCCATCTGTATTCCACATAGTTGAAACAGGGACGCGTGTTTCGCAGCAACGTACGGTGCGCATGAGGTTAGTCACTCGTGGCTGTAGCGATCGTTGCATGTGTAGGTTACAAAGGCTAGGCTCCCAACGATGTCGATCGCAGCAGCTGTAACAATAACTTTGCTGTGTTTCTGTTCCTGTGCGCGTGGCTCAAGTAGACCGGATCTGTCTAACTATCAGGATCTCGAAAGAGTAAGTACGCAAGACATTCCAAGTCCTCTGTTTTTCCCAGCAATGCGGCACGAAGCAACAACGACAGAAGACACATCGTACTTGCCGCAGACTTGCAAAGTGTAGTTAACGCAGCGCAAAGTTATATTGAACGCGCAAGACTATAAACCTGTTTTTTCTTTACCCTCCCCTCCTTCGGATGATCTAACCGTTTCGCGGTAAAACCTGTATGAATTTTTATCGCACCTTCTCAGGACCGCGTTTGAAACCGCTGTCGCATACATCGCCAACATTTCTTATCAGGTAACACAAATTTCTCGGCTTCTTGGTAAAACATCTTGAACGGAACGAGTGCGATGACAGGACAGAGACACAGCAGACGACAATCCCTACCAGCTCCTTTATTTGAAATGAATGAAACTTTCTGAGACATAAAAATCACTTCCTCCCAAAACCGCATGGGTTATCACTAGGGCCGGAAAATGTAGGTGCTAAAAAAGGATGGAAATAGCCTGGCAGTTAGGCCTTCGCAAACAGCGTAATAGGCGGCCTAGAACCACGCAATACTCAATGCTACTTTTAGTTCTCTGCCCTTAAAGATCTTGAAAGGCCAACAAAGGCGAAATATTTCGTTCAAATATACATGGTACCAGGGTGCCGAAGGAAACCAAACGAGACAGAAAAATAGAAGGACTAAAGGTGCAAAACGCAGGAACGAAAAGCAAAATGCAGCACTTAGCATAAGACCTAAAGGTACACCCGCACTTGCACCTCTAAAAAAGGCTGTTATGCCATCTAAAAATGTTCAAAATAGGCTACAATTCAATAGAGTCGATAAAAAGGCAAGCAACCCTGAAAATGTTGCATTTAGGCATTTTTAGGCAACTGCCTAAAATGCCGGGCCCTATCGTTATCACTCAGCGACGTCCTCCAGTAATTGATATTTTTTTGTAGAGCTATCGACTCCGCACTTATACATGTATCCCCGTTTCTGCAACTTCCCTGCATACCTTGTCAATTGTTCTATATTTATCTGGGGGTTCGATAGCCGCACTTCAGCACGTGGTCCTGCGTTACCGTGGGCAGGTTGCCCCGAATGGTCGTCTAATGTTCCTTAAAGGGACTTTCGCATCCGTCGCGGTCGATTCCGAAAGTACAGTGCCATTTTACTCATCGTTCATCACTGACCAGGACACCAAAATCCGACGCGGATTAGTGGAGTTGTCTCTCTGCAGTTTGATGTAATGCATGACAAGAGCAGACGACGGATGTTGAGGGCATTCGGGAATTCACTCTCTGCTAACGTCACCTGGACAAGGCCAATCAGTGAGTGCTCTTGACGCGGATAAGGCCAATCAGGGAGCGGCAGAGAGACTTTGGTGTCCGACCGGCGGACGGGAGTGGTGCCAAAGGGAATCTCGCCATTAGGAGGAGACTAAAAAAGAGGCTCGACCAGTCAATCAAACTGAGCGTTTTTCATTGGCTGCTGCTTCCCAAGCGAGCCGCCATAACACCAATTTTTTTGCCGAAAATGGCAGTGTAGCTTTAACGGCGAAGCGAGGATTTCATGACATTTTTCTTTTCCCCAAATTTCTTCAATTTATTTAAAGTTGTCTTCTGTAGAGTCAAGCCGGTGGTTAAGCTTAATCTTCTAACCATGAGTCTTGGCTTTCGGAACATTTTCACCGAACAAGTTTGTCGGACCGAGGAAGTAAAAGGCGCCATAATAGTTTCATAATAAGAAATTTAGGAACCTGACGCAGTGCCTGGAGTAATGCGTTGTCATGGAGACATTCGCTGACGACGAGTATTTTGCAATTGTCAATGGCATGCTTTATACATCTATTCATTTTGTAATGAAAATGTCCGCGGTATTTATTGTTATTTGGAACCTATCATATCTGTGTGTATACGACAGGATTAGTGTTATCGGAGTATTCTGTCCTATAACTAGGGTTCCGGGTTTTCAGATTTATCCGAAAATCTGCGCTTGTCGAAGGGCCAAGTAGGCAGGAACTCGGCAGTCAGATGTTTTCCCCGATAAGACGATAACCATGTCTTTGTTCTTGGCCTCCTTTTTGTGTCCACAATATTTTCTGACCTCGGGTACCGGCCCCCACCACAACATAATGACGGCCTCCGTGACCCAGTATTTTCTAATCTCCGTCGGGGTTTTTCCCTGCCCCGTTTCACCGTTTCCTAGTCCTGTACGTGACCTAAGCTCTAAAAGTAAGGCACTGAACCAACGCCACACCGAGTGGACTTTTTGAAAGGGCAATCAGTTGCAGCGCTGACGATAAGATGGGACGCAAGCGAAAGCTGCCCTCCGACTATGTCAAGGAGTACCCTGATTTTGAGGTGTTCACATCGTCCGCATGATCGCGATGCAGAAGTCGTCGTTTGTAGGTACTGCCGAATAACAGTGAGCACTGCACACGGAAACGGTGCATTGAGAATTGCGGAACACCTCAAATCTCAGCGACACGCTCAATTGAAGAAGCCACGGATGGATACTGGTACGTAACTCTTTGAGCAACTCTCGTCAAAATTCTTTTGAATACAATTACGCGTATGTGTGGGTTCATGCATTGCATAGCTAACAAGCATGTTGTTCATTACAAAAAATGCTAAAAACAAAAGCGCGCTGCCCAGCTCATTCCAGTCACCAAGACTCTCTGGGGGACTGCATCACTCGTCAACGGAACCGTAAAGATGAAGCTGACGACGTCGCACACCAGTTTTGCCGTGCTCTTTGCCATGCTGACGTTCCACCGCATCAAGCTGACGGCCCCATCGGGAGCCTATTTCGAGCCCGGTGCCCAGCCGCACGTACTCTGGCTGGGAGCGACCAACTCTACGAGAAGTATCTTCAAGAAATCTACGAGATGGACGTCTCTACGATCAGAAGCTTGGTGAAGGACAGGCCGCGATCTGCATTACCATTGATGAAACCCCAGAGCTTCGTGGACGTCCGGCAGTGGCAGTCCTGGCTACATTTCATGACGAGGACCTCTTCGGTCGCAGGACAGTGATGGTGGGTTTACAAGTCCTCCAAAAGTGCACAGCGGTCACCGTAAGCATGGTCATACAAAGTGCGCTCCAAAAGATCGAAAAAAACCATTGCCGATGTACGTGTGCTCTGCTCAGACTCAGCTTCGTATATGCAGAAGCTTCACAACGATTTGCAGTCAGTGTCGCCGGAATTTCGTGGGCTTCATCTTAAAGACCCATGCCATCTTCTGAACAACGCACTTGAAGAAGGACTAAAGATGAATGCTTTAAGCATGTGCATGACTTTGTAGTGCATTTTCCGGCGCTACTGAAGTCGTCCCGCGAGGTTCGTCGCAAGTTTGATTCCTTGTGCATGAGCATGGGCATGAAAGTGAAATCGCTTTCAAGAGTAAGTCCCTCGCGATGATTTTCCTTTCACGAAGCGCTCATCGATGTACTGCTGTACTGGAGGCCAATCATCGCATTTCTGCGCAATGATAGAGCCACCGGAAAAAAGTACAAAAAGCTACAGTCGTTAGTGTCGGCACCTGGTGCAACGTCAGATCTTCTGGTAAAGCTCAAGTTCATCAAAGATCACTCGACTGCCGTCTGCGCGATCATTAAACAGCTTGAGTGTGAAAGGAGCTACGTGCACGATGTCTACCCTCTGCTAGCGTTCTCGACCTTCTTGATGAGTCCGAAATGGCTAGCATTACTGCCGATTTCAGTGAGTACACAAAAGCATTTCGATGCAAATGGCACGGTACTGTGGAGAGAAATATTTCTGCTGATCTTCAGTACTGTAGCGAATCCTTTTGGTACCACATTCAGATTGTGAATCCTAACGTGAAGCACGAGCTTCCTAGCTCATTTGAGTGTTACCGTGTGTTCACACGAGCGTGTTTTCTGACGGCGCAGCGACTGAAGGAGCGAGAGGGGTAAATGATAAGGCGCTGAGGCTACGCCCTTTTGGAACGCCTACACAGATAGTGTTCCAATGTGATGTCGGCTCAGATGCTGGGGAAGCCGGGGATTACGTTCGCGCTGCGGTTGAACGTTGCAGCATTAATTTTATGTGCACGGCGCTTGGTACACAATGGACGAAAGAAAGCGAAAATTTGTGGCTCTTGCTTTTCTGATTGACGATAGTGAATGCTGACACGAAAAGAAGCGGTTAAAGAAGCTATGGACGAATGAATGGTTGCTGAGGAAAGAATACGGTCTGCAAAATAGCCTTCTACGCGAGCTACGACACGAGGACCCATTTGTCTACCGCAAGGTTTTGAGCATCGATGCGGCCACTTTTAAATACATTCTGCTCCGCATAGCAAAGCGCAAAAGGAGAGTATAGAGGCCAATATGCGGGACAGTATACTAGCCAGTGATCGTCTTTCCGTAACCCGTCTGCAACAGGTTCGTTCGAATTATGTGCGCTTAAACATGCCTCTAAATGCATAAAACGTTCGTATATAAGAGTGAGCGGGAAAGAGTGTAGGAGAGAGTACTGTGATGTGCGTCGTCGTTTTTTACCGTGACTCCGCAGCAGTCTCACGGTGTTGAGTGTGGTGTAAAGCAGGGACGGCTGTGGCGTAAAGGTCGCACCTTTCGAACACAGTAAAAACAGCTTCACCGCATAGCAGGTTCTGCGCCAATCATTGCAGTGAATGATAGGGCTCTCACTTCTGATTGGAGGGCAGAGTGGAGCGTACACCTTTTTGTGTCAGTTGTGTGTGTGTCTCTGGTGGTCCCTCTGCAGTACGTTCCGCTAAAGCAAGAAACCTTGTCCTCTTTCTGCAGAAGGGAGGTCTTGCTCAACGGCCCATCTAATACTTTGCTCTCCCCGACGAACTCATGCACCCTCAACGCATCTCCACCCTTCATCCTCTATCCTCCATCCGTCTTGCTTTTTTTATTTTTTCGGCTAGCTTTGGTAGCTTCCAATTCCAGCGTTTCATTGGCCCCATTGCTTTAGACGTTGGACAGGCCATGTTTTTGTGTCTACTACTCATTCCGGTGGCATAGCGAGGCAAAGTTCACACCCACTCAAACAACCCTTATGATCTGTTTCTTTTCTTTTTCTCTTTTTTTGGTGGAGGTACGTTACCGTCCCATACATACATATAAAATTATGGAACAAAACGAAATTCACGAATTGGCACTTTTTGCATATCGCGTTATATAGGAAGCTCTCCTAGTGACTAATTATGAAATATTGTCATGGCAAAGCGAGACGCCATCACGTAAGTGTTGCATCTTCAGCACTATAGCTTTGTCCAGGGGTTACTCTAAAGCACTGTGGCGGTTCTCAAACTGTGTGGCCGCGATGAATGGGAAACACGTAAGAATAGTGAAACCGCGGAAAACTGACTCCCTTTATTACAACTGATCGTTTTCGTTGGTGCTTGTCAGAACACGATGTATGCACACAGTGGCCTCCCGTGAGTGCGCCGCATGACGTGATGATGACCCCGGGGAGCTGCCATGTAGGCTTGTGTAATGACAGCCCTAAAATATTATACCATTACATGGTTAATTTATCATGCCAGACAACTATGAATATGCGTGACCCCACAGTGGCCGGCTTGGGGATAAAATTTTGCACCCCTTTGTCTTACCCGGCGTGCGATACTGCTCACACATTTCTCGTTTTTAAACCAAACTGCTAGCGTCCTGAGCCGATACCTTTTGGTTTGGAACGCGAATGCTGCCAGCTCGTTATTATTAATTAACAGCAACTGATACAACGACTGCGCCATGAATATGGGGACCCAAAAAGTGTTTTGATGTACACATCTACCGTTGCTTCGACATCCGGGTGTCTCTTTTCCATTTCAAGAGCGATCTTTTCCCACATGACATGTTTCCTCGGTACACTTCGGTTTTGCTCATCGGCGAGCTTCCACAAGATCGGATGTTGCTCTACCTGGTGTAATAGATAAAAAATAATAGAGCTTGTAACATTGGCAACAGAGTGTGGCTTTCTTTTTCGCTCCGTCCTCTTTCTGCTCGTCAGTCGTCAGATTCTGTGCCCCGCGAACAAACTATCCGTGTGCTTCTTTCTGACGGACGGAGCTGCTGAGCGCAGTGATGTTGCACAAGGCTCTTTGATATCTCGCCAAAAATACAATAAAAACGTGTGCGCTTCATAGATTCTGCTGTGCGATAAGCTCCGCCCGCGACCGAATGGTTGGATGGTTGCGTGATAATGCTGCTACCTCCTTCTCCTCCTTCAGTCGCTGCGCAGTCAGAAAAGGCGCTCCTGTGAACACACGGTTATACGCATATTTTCGGGATGGTTCTGATGGAAGACGACCCGGGAGAACAGTTGGCTAAAGAATTCAGTGACTACATGTGCTACGCCGTGACAACACCTGTACAGCGATCAGCGTTTTGGCGATGCCATAGTGTTGACATGCCCATTCTGTCGCGTTGTGCAGTGCATCTTTTAGCCTTTCCTGTCTCTAGCGCAAACGTGGAACGGTCGTTTTCGATGTTCCGAGTCGTTAACAGAAAGGAAAGGTCAGCTGTTTCGGATCGCAATCTGGAAAAATATGCTACGATCTACTACAATAAGCTCGATGGTATCGAGTTCTAGAGCGAGCCTCGGACGGAGTGTACTGTTAACCTCGTGCCTTTAATGTTGAAATAATAAATGTGGAAACTATTGTTGGTGTACAATTATGCGTACGTTGTCATGTTTTCTCGGAATTTCGGATATTAACTGAACTGTAAATAAGAAACTCAGAAAAACTCAGTTTTTACAGAAAGTAATAAACTTCGAAAAACATCCTTCGGTAACGCCCAGAAATAAACTCCGAAAACCCGGAACCCTACCTATAACGTGAAGAGGGTGATTCCGGAAACAAACTGGATGCACGATTGAGTCGCACGCTCCCTCAATTGTGCCTCTAGCTGTTCCCAGACTCAATCTATTCACAGATATGGTGTTTGTCCTGCACCAGCTGGCCTGCAGCCATGCCATACTCTCAGAATATTTTTCTGGTGCTTCGTTCTGCAGAATTCCATTCGTTGTTGGAGCTTATGAGTCATTGTGACAGCGCTTTACTGATGCAGGCTCCAATTCAACAAACTATGTCTTTTGTTACAGTGCTTCACATCATCAATCACGTACTATGGCTATCTGAACAATTTTGAGGAGAGGCTGCCGCACAGCGGTTGCTTTGTTGAAACAATCCACCTAGCCGACAACAAACAAGGTGTTACTGATTATGCGGAACTGGAAAGAGGGAAAATGTAAGTGACAGCTTCAACTGCAGGAATACAGTCACGTGCTTCAAATGACGTGACATATTCTACAATGGTGCACGAATGAACACTTGCATTGCAGATGCACACGGAACATGTTATAATGGTGTGCATTACTAGCAGTATTTTGTCGAGTTTTCAAATACATATACGAAAAGTATCTGAAAAAGTTTGTTGCACAACTCATAATCATGTGCCCTTCCGCCGTACCAGTTGTTGTCTGACAAATTCGTGCTCGAGTGGAAGTTCCTTTTGTCTGTTGCAACTCACCTCTACCCGACAACACTCGAGCTGATCATTTTATTATCGTGCATAGTCGCGGTAAGACGGGAAAATTTACCATCAACTGAAAATCGACGTACTTTTTATTGAACGTATTGACTTCCTACTTTCTTTTACTTTTTATTGACTTTAGTCAACCAAAAGCCAATTGAGAAATAGTTGACACGAATTTACTGCACTTTAATTGCCATGAGTAACTGGCAGCAAATTGGATCCTGGATTACTCTTGGAAATTGTTCAAGTTTCTGCATATCTGGTACCAAGAAACAAAGCTTGTCCACTTTTTTGGTCTTCCAGCACAATTGTTTGTATCTGTACGCTTGCATAGAGGAAGCGTAGCCGTAACGGTTATCAAATAGCAAGCAAGCACAGCGATCCCCATCGCCAAATTTCAGCACGTACAAGGCCTCACGTCGGTATGAAGCGCCTTTGTACCCGCTGAATAATATGTGTGCCTCCTGAACCGTGTACTCTTGTGCTTGTTTAATAATCCGTGTGCCGGCTGAATATATGTGCCTTCGTTGGAGCCTATTACGTTGCTCCGCGCTCCGCCGGTGAGGAGTGACATGGCACCGCGTATTCTTGCGCAGTGCACTTCGTTCCGCTTTCTTGACCGTTGTCTGCGCTGCAACCTCGCCTTTGAGAAGGATGACAACCTTGCTCCTTAAGTACAGGTTTAATGTTTGCTTAAGGTAAGTCAACCTAGCTGTGATGCATCGTACGACGCCTGCGTTTTAGTCGTGTTTGACCATCGAAGTACATTCTGTTGCAGACGATGGACGCAATGCAAATGGTGGCAGGAGAGGATAGGCTACATCGGTGAAGGGACGATGTACATTACAAGCGAGATTAATTGTATTCTTTCGTTATAGGTGACAATGGGACTGTCGATTGCAAGGACGTGAGTTAAAAAATGGTGTACTATTCCACCATTCACGTTGGAACAATACCAGCATGATATTCACTTCGGTCTTTTTACAGGTTGTTTCCTGTCTCAACGGTCACACATACGTGTGCAAAATTGCAACCACTTCTCACATCATAGCGTGATCTGGTGCCTCTTGTTTGGACGATTGTTCGCCGGCCATTTCCTTTCAGGAACTGTCACATTGTCGTCACTAAGGATGATCTTTCCAGTGCACGTTTCTTCGAAGTTTTGAGGATTGCGTGTTCGACGTTTGGAGGACTGCCTGGTACATCGGATGAGTTGTGTGTACGTACAACGTGTGCTCCATGTGCGTGTGTTAAGGTTAGTGAACCGTGTATGCTTTCCATTCGGCAAAACGATGATGTACTGGATGCAACTTAAAGGTATGTGCAGGGCAATAAAATTTTGTTCATGTTGGATGTCCTTGGACCATTTTCTTCTTTTCTTTTTCTTTTTTGCGAAGCCTGGAGGTCATTTTTCTGTTAGGGAACTCGAGGGGCACAATGTGTCTTGCGTATTAGTGGGTACAAGTAACCCTTCAATACGTCCTGTACATTGTGGCTCCTGGCGTTAGCAGGGATGTCAATCAGAGTCACTAAACACGATGCCCATTCTCAATTGAAAATAGTCAATCACCAGTCCATAAAAAGGCACATAAGAGTCAGTGAATACAGTGCCTAATCTCAATCGAAAATAGTCAATCGCCAGTCAATATAAAGACACCGGTCAATTATCAATAAGAAAGAGATAAGAATCAATCACTCATAGATTAAATGTAAATTGGAGTTTCGCTGGCATACGTTGACTTTAGTCAATTGACGGTCAATTCAAAGGAGTCGTTTATTTTCGTAAGGGTAGCTCTAACCGTGCTAGTCAATGCTAGTCATTTTACCACATGCTCGTCAGAAGTTACATGGTCGTGGATCCTCGGCCGGAAAAGCAGCTCGCCTGTCATTCCAACCACTTATGAGCTTGTTTATCTGTGCAGTATAGAAACTGCTGACATCCTGCGCTCTAAAAACACGGCTTTACCCTGTTTGATCGTTGATTTGCTAATTGATTTACTCTAATTGATCGATGGCACTCCCATGACCAACAATCCTTATTTGTGGAATGCACAGGAAATTACGTACGTGTGGAACGCACCCCATATTCATAGAATATTGATACTCTAGTACACTTTAATGGAACGATATAATTCGCGACCTTCGGGTAAGCTCCGACCTTAAAGTCGCTTCTCGGAAGATAAGGGGTGTATAGTAGTAGTTCTGTACGCTTTTAGAGCTCTGAAATACAAGCGTGCGCGTAGATGCGCTCTTCTCGTGTCACGTGGTGCCCTTTCTAATTTCGCCCGCATTCTTACTCAGAAAAGAAGAAGAACAAAAAAGAGACGTCACGCAGGGCGTACGCCCCAGGTAATATTTTCGACGGGTGTTTCTCGACATGCTCCACAACTTTCCAATTCACACCTCTGCCTTAAGAGGAATAATTTAAAAAATACTTATTAATTCCGCCTAATCAATTTATCCGCCATAATGAAAAAGTATAGGAGATTAGCGCACACGACTTCTCACAATATTCTGCAGTTTTCATTCACTGATGTCGCACCGGGTTTTTAAGACTCCAGTGTACGTTAGCTTGGACACCCTGTATAGTGTTCTGCATCTACAGAACATTTGCTGCGGCATTCTGTTAGTATCACTCGGTAAATTTGCATAGCTCGTTAACAAATCACACATGAACTGTACTACACATCGAGGTAAATTTTCCTGAGTACAACGCATAAAGTTATCCGTGAAATATGGAAGATCGCGCAATGGCGTCACCCGGTGTGGGAACTCTTCGCGTCACCCCTACCCCCACCTCAACAACGGATCCCTTTCCGTACCAGGCGATGCACGCCTAGTATCATACCATACGCCAGCATACTACAATATCATACCACACGCCGAAAATAAAAATCGCGCCTGGCAAGAGGCCTCGTGGAGTTGTTTTTGGTGTAATCGCGCCACCGACGTAGGACGTACTGAGGCGGACCGTCGCCCCTTTTTGTCGCGTCACTAGGTGCGGATGACACCCCCGCATCCCCTAGTGACCCCATTGCAACGCTCTACATGTGATGTACTGCGAGAACGTAAACAATCGAAGTTTACAAAGTGAACGGCACAGCGACAAAAGGCCAAACAAAGTGTCGTACCAACTAAACTAATCCCAGTTTGAACACTTGCTCGTAACAAGATTTTAACTTGTCAATATATTGTAGATATTCGGCACCTAGGAGCATTATTTCAGATGTGATGAACATGTGTGAGTGCAGCTTGTACTGTCATCGCCACTGTTATCCAGTCTCCCGTTTACGTGGCCTCGCTGCGATAAGCAGTCGACTACCGGAGAACAGTGGAAACAGCGATCACTTTGGGGGCGATCGATTATCTACCATCATCTCTAGATATGTATGCATCAGGTCTCCCACCATATTCCAATACTAATCTTACGGCGGGAAGGAGATTGATTGACTGATTGATTTGTAAAACAAAAAAAAAGGAGCTGTTAGTCGCGGGAAGAGGGAAATATATATATGCATCGTGCTTGATAGTTTGGTCTAGGTTTGCAGTTGGTGCATGTGTGGGCCAGATGCCAAGGCTTCATCAATTGCACAACGATTGTCAGCATTTTCTATCGTTTTCCGCAGTGTGAGAGGCAATAATGAGAGGGTCTTCCTGAGTTCAGATCCGGGATACAACGTCAGCAATATTCTCAACTATCCTGGTGAGTAGGTGGCGGCTGTGGTGATGATAGTGCGTGCGCTTGCCAAAGTGGGTACATGAAGCTGTGCATTGTGGTACCCGTACAAGTGTGTCCAATGAAGAGTGTGTATCTTTGTAGTCACGTTCATGTTCGTTTTGTGACATACAGGGTGTTTCAGAAAACGTGTCATTCGGACTTCATAAAAAAACGGGGCGACGGAAAAATACAGGGAAACGGCATTTGTATGGCAACTAAATTTGCCGCCTTCCAGAAATATCCTCATTTGATTGTAATTAAAAGAAATTGGACTTCTTTAATTGAACTCCGAAATTTCCCAAGCTAACCTAACGTTTTATTTATTTATTCTCTCGTTCCTTTTTCGTTTTGTTTTTTACAGAATTAGAGAGCCCGTAGCGAACTTAGTGGGATCCACCAAGAAATCCGCTCGATATTGCAAGCGGAACTGCCCCAAAAAAGTCCCGAAATTTGGGCTTCAAGTTTCGGATATTCAACGGCGCACCAAATCCGTCGCAAAGATGTGCGTAGAGGAGGACATGCTCCTGCCCCCATGAAGCTAGAACAATTTATAGCCGGACCGGCGTGCAGCACAAGACGCGCGGATAACAAGGCGGGTGACATTCCACTATACGTTGATAAGCGGCAAAAAAAGAAAAGAAAAAGAAAAGGTTCCGCCTCTTTTTTTTTCGCCCTCTTTTTTATTTCGACGTCGTACTGCAGAGAAGCCAATCATGCATTGTCTGCTATATCCAATGGTCAGAGGTCAACGGCCTCGTGATAAACACGCGTAAGACAGAAACTGTCCTGTTCCGTTCAGAAAAACAATTCTGTTATAGATTTAGACCTCCGTCTGGGTGGGGCCAGCATACCTCAAGCTCGCTCCATAAAGGTGCTTGACGTAACCTAACCCGATTCATGTCCAGGGGTGAACATATAAATGGTATACTGAGAAATGCTTCCAGGGCCATCGGAGTACTAAGTAACATCAGACACTTATTCCTAGCACACGTCCAATTATTAATATTTAACAGCTTGATTACACCTTCTGTATTGCCACCTAGTATGGGGAACAACTACAAAAAGGAACGTAACGTCGCTCTTATCACTGTAGAAAAGGGCGATACGCTTAATCGAGAACGTATCTTTTGGTCGTCCCACTCTTGGGCTATTTGAGAGATATAGAGTATTTACATCTATTAAACTTTATCGCTACCTGTTCGGCAAACATTATATTGTCCGGAGCCTTGTGTCGTACTAGTTATGGATAACAATTATTTCATGTCACTATACTAAGGTTACTAAATGAAATGCAAATCTGAATGACACGTTTTGTGAAACACCCTGTATAAGAGCACTAAAGTATTAACAGCATATAGGGAGAACTATATACCTATCTCAACAGTTTGGCACAGAAGAAAAACTGTCTCTGTACGAAATATCGTCAGTTCCCGTCCTGAGGCACTTCTCTTCACAATGATTTTCTATTTGCTAATCGTTCCCGATTAGTTAACCGTTGCAACAAGAGGAGCAACCCCCACAAGCGAAGTATGAAACGCGCATTTGCGGAATTTGAAAAGAGTAAGCGGTTATGGAATGCGCACCATAATGCGGTTTTTCCTTGGTGTCATCTTTTCTGGTTCAGTTGGGATTACAGATTTTTCTTTTGCTGGTTTCTCGTCCTGGGACAAAACCGGCAAGATTAGCTTTCTCCTATGAGAAGCAAATATCACATAATGAGGGAGGAAATAATTGATGGCTATGTTTTTATTAGTAGCTGGATGGGAGGGGGTTCAAACCCCTCTCGAAACCTTTGGTAGCTGATTTGGGAGAGGGAAACGACGGGAAGTCCCCCTCTCTCATGCAAAGTCCCCATAGAACCCCTCCAGAAATATTTTTCTGGCTACGCTATTGCTATTGCACATCCTTGAAGGCATCTCAGTTCTTGTATCAACCGCGTCTGTTTGAAAATTACGAGTAGGGTGCCCAACTACCAAGTATATGTTCCCAGTAACAATCCATAGGTTATAAAAAGAAAAACGTACGGGGCTCCCCTCGTTGGAGAGAGCAACGTACGATACAAGCGATCACCGATTCGCAAACTAGTAGCAGAAACTCTGCACTGCAGAGACCACTTCCTGATTATACAAAACAGGGTTACGGAAATCACGCTCGACATGGGTGTGACGACCTAGACAGTCACGAGTGTGGTTGCAGCTAACGGGCGCCCGACGCTGGAAGGCACGCTCGTGAGTAGTACAGGGTGCACAGGTAGGGGCGGTGACCCCTTCGTAGCAGCAAAGCAGGTGTTCTAGTTTATGTCCCGCGATCTCGACCCCCGCAGGTGATATGGATAACACCCACGCGCACCTGTGCTCGTGCCGTCACTCGGACAGGCTTTATTTTCAATCATGCAAAGACTAGCAATATGCAATCCACGCAGATGGGAGTAAGGATCAAAGGAGGAATAGCAGCAGGCAAGATTCATATATTACACGCAATGCAAATTTGATAATAGCTAAGGAACACAGTCAAAGTTATTGATATCTAATCTAAGAAAAAGGGTGTGAAAAGGTGGTAACTTCTATAGCTACCACATATTTCAATATAGCGTCTGATAAAGGGTGTAAGGGGTGCGTGATAAAAGCAATTATCTTATATCCAAATTGCTACAAAAAGGCATACGTCCCCCTCGCTCACCGAATCAGAAGCGGGAACCCTATCATTCGCCGTCCGGGGCCGACGGTAGCGATACAGTCATGACAGTACACTCTTAGAAATAAACTTCACCACATAACACGCTGTGCTCCAATTATATCCAAGAATGATTGGGTTATTGCTTCTGATTCGAAGAGAGAGAGAGAGGGGGGGGGGGCGTACGGCATTTTTGTGGCAATTTTCATATATCGAAATTGCCACAAAAAGGCATACGCCCACCTCCGTCTTCGAATCAGAAGCGATAACCATATCATTCGAGGCAATGGTTGGCGCACAGTATGCTATGCGGTGAAGTTCTGTGTTTAGAGTGTAGGTAGCAGGTAGAGCTTTGCAACCTTTTAGGCACGACGTATGCGAAAACTATTACTTCCTAAAAGGTGTAACTTATCCATCCTTTTTTTTAAGGGTGTGGTTCCCAAACTGTGGGCCGCGAAACGTTGCGCGGGTTATCGCAAAACGGTACACAATTTGAAAAAATGTCTGGCCGTGCCCGCTATTCTGGGTTACGAGGAAGCCCATGGCAGCAGACCTCAAGGCTTCTCATAAATGCGCTTGCATGCGGGGTACGCGACGGTTTCGATGCATCACACAACCTCGCTTTTACGCCTTCTTTCACTTGTGCACGAGGGCCAATATCCACGTCGTGAGATCCACTCACACCCACTAAAGACCACAGCGCCTGCATCTATCGCGACGTACACTAACGCCCTGCCTTCACGGTGCACCGCGCAGTGGCGTCTTCTCGAATTAGAGCGAGCGCCAAATTTCTAAGAAAACTGTTTCGCGTACGTCGCCGGTCAGCGAAGCAGTAGTCAGCAGATCACGGCGACGTATTTGCTGAGGTTCGTTCGTGCTTGTGGTTTCAGAGTTTTGCTTATATTCAGCTGTTTAATAATGGAATAACGTCTGGCCACTGTTATACGAAAATCATCTTTAGAGTCCCGAAGTACAAGCGCAGCGTCATAGATGGCGCTCCAACCGTTGTACAACACAGCCGTTTATAGAGAGAGTTTCGCCATTAGGAGGAGCCTAACTTAAAGCACGTCATGCAACGTCACGGCTGAACGACCTCCCTCGTCGTGCTCTATTGTTATCCAGTCGTCAACCGGCCTCCGACGCCATAGTGATGCTGATGGTTGTTTACAATCCAAGGAGAGAAGACACGTGCGTACTTCATGCTTCGAGAGCCTTTCGTCCTTGAGCTCTTTCAGTTTGACAAGAAAGCCCCCCTTATCACTGGCGCCTGTGGCTTATAAGTCGGTTGTTGCTTAGATTACATTCAGCGCAACCATCCAACTGTCGACCAGCTGGCGGACAGCATAAATATGGTGCAAATTAGATGGCTGATAAGCGGATTCTGCTTGGATTCATACTTTTTGGGCGGCGCAACGGCGACTCTGACGTCAAAATAGGCTCCACCCATGAAGATCAGAGGTAAAAGATCAGGGAATGCTCAAACTCTTCCTATAAATGGCACTGCTGTACGCCCTGCCTTTTGAGCAACTTGCCCTGCAGGGCTAGTTGCTCAGGGCAACTTGCTGCAGGGCTACTTGCAGGGCAAGTTGCTCAACAAAAGAAACACCACAATTTTGCTTTGCTTGTAAGATTCAACCCCACGTGTATGCGCTGGCCCCTAGAGGGCGTTGCTGGCATACCTGATACTGTCCCCTCTTTTCTGTTTCCTTCCCGTACTGCCTGACGAATAGCGCTCAAAACATCGCACCGCTCGGCAGTACCTCATTCTAGCTTATACCAGCCCCTTTGGTATACCTTTCCCCCTTTTATTGCATTTTCGAAGGGAACTATGCCGACATTCTGCGTAATTTGGATTTTCATTGTCTTGATTGATAATATTTTTAATGAAAAGTTGTATCGCTGGTTAGTTGTTTGGAGATCGTGTGCGTGTGCAAAATAATAATTGCTTGAGTATCGTCTGATTTTAAGTACTGATTTAAGTGATTTTGAGTTGTTGCTATCGCGACTGTGATGCTATTAATATCATAGTGTTAAGTAATTGATATTTGCTATGACTTGTTGGTATATGTATCTCCGTTGATTGTACGTTGGTTGAATGAGGATGATATCAAAAGATTATACCTTGCATGAAGAATAACTACTACATGCTTGGGGAAATGCGATGGCTCGCTGTGATTGCCTGTGCACAGTGTCATCGAATCTATCCATCTGATATCCATCACTTCGAAATTTGTAGCCTGTCTAAATGTATGACTGTTGCCTGCTGCTATTCCTGTTTTCGACCTTGCAGTTATCTGTGTGGATTGCGTGCTACCAACATTAACAAAGTATTATGACTTGTACAAACGTGTGCGTCTATTCTTTGCGAAACTAAAGCCTGTGTGGAAGAAAGAGGAGGAGGAGAGGGCTCTTAGGCTCAGCTGTGGACGAAGACGAGGAGCGCGAGAGAGAGGAATAAAGGTTCAGTTTGTAGAAGGCATCAGAACTGTCGGTCACGAATTCTTGGGTCCGATTCGAAACATTTTGGTGCCGAAACCCGGGAACGACGACCCTTCTCGATGCCCGTTGACCTGTTAGACGGCCTGAAGCGGTCACGAGCCGGGACCCGAGCAGCAGTCACTCGCACCGTCAATCGACTATGTGAACCCCGGACAGGGGAGGTTTCCCTCGAAGATGTTGAAGTCGACGTCGAGTATTTAGTGGCGAGGAAGGCTGCGCTGCAAGACTTAGACAGTCAGATCCTGGCGCTGACCGGCGAAGAGCAGTATGACCAGGAAGTCCAAGGCATCCTGGAATGCGAGCAGCAGCTCATAGCCGCCATCACGCGCGCGAGGCGGGTCCTTCGAACGGCAGGACAGCTCACATCGCCAGTTGCGCCGTCTGCCGCACTGTGCGATTCCACTCCTAGAGAATCAACCAGCCGTTCTGTTTCCTTGCCGAAGCTGCAAATTCCAAAGTTCGGAGGGAAGTTGCAAGACTGGGCCAGGTTCTGGGAACACTTCCAGGCAACGATCCACAACAACGGTGCGCTAGCTACAGTGGAGAAGTTTAAGTATCTCCTGTGTTACGTTACCGATGAGGCCAAGCGCGCCATTGATGGGATCAGCCTTAGTGGAGCGAATTACCAGATAGCTGTTGACGCCCTGAAGCAGCGGTTCGGACGAACCGATCTCCTTGCAGCCGAGCACATCGACAAGCTGTTGTCGCTCCGCGCAGTGCAAGGTTCTGGGGACGTGACTCAGCTACGTCACTTGTTCGACGAAGTCTCGCGGCACACGAGGGCCCTGGAATCACTGGAGATTCCGCAGTCTTGCTATGATGTCGTGCTCTATAGGGTTGTTACTCGCTGCCTTCCACCCGATCTCTTCGTGCTGTTTCGGCAGAGAAGGAAGGAATTGGCCTCTCCTAGCGAGAGCGCCCTCCACAGAGTCTACTCGCATGTCGCCCACTGCCGCGGAGGTTCGTGCACTGATGGATTTCCTACGCATTCAAGTGGAAGCAAGGGAAGAAGTCGCTCTTCACCGGCCTCGGCATACGCCTCCGGTCCACGCGGAAGACGAAGCGCCAGCCCCCTTTCCTTCAGCCGCAGCGCTGCCAGCTGGTGTGCGCACAGACTCCACACGCCCTGATGGAGCTCCACCAGCACCACCGTCCGATCTCCCTTCGTGTGCCCTTTGCCACGCGTGCGGTCACCGCACGGCGACTTGTCCAGCGCCGCTCACACCCGAGGGAAAACGGCGAAGCCTCACGTCAGCGCGTCGATGCTTCCGCTGTGCCAAGCGGAAATACTTGGCCCGTCAGTGTCGCTCTTCAGCTAGTCTCACGTGTACCAGATGCCACGGACAACATCTGACTGTGCTCTGCGACATACAACCGAAACGCGAAACGCGAGAGCGCACCGCCAGGAGCGTTGGATCGGCTTCAGCATCGCCAGCGCAGACACCTGAAATCCAAGCCACCACCGCGTCAACCTCGTCTACTGTCACATTTCTGCAGACCGCTGTGGTTCAGGTTGCCGGCCCTGGCGGATCCGCGTCCGTACGTATTCTTCTCGACAACGGAAGTCAGAGAACATTCATCACCAAGGAACTCGCTCAGCGGCTTCGATGCCCGGGATTGGCATCCGAAAACATGTCGATCTTTGCGTTTGGCTCCACGCAACCGTCCACGCATCGCGCATACCAGAAGGTGTCCCTGCGTATCGATGGCTTACATCAGTCGTTGGAAGTAGAGGCCATCGCTATCCCACAGATCTGCAGGTCGCTCAGCCCACCTGTGGATGGCCGGATCTTGCAAATGCTACACGATCGTGGTCTCTCTCCGGTCACAACGACTTGTCTATCGCAGAACGTCGACGTGCTGGTAGGCACGGACTACTACTGGCGATTTGTGTCTGGCAGAATAGAGCGCCTTCCCAACAATATCACAGCCGTCGAAACGGTATTTGGGTGGATCGTCCAAGGTGTTGCCCCACTGCGTTCCTCGCTACCAGACTATCCCGCCACCACGTCACTTTTGTGCTGCACGAACGACGCGCCCGAGCATGAGCTGACCAACCTGTGGCGACTAGATGCATTAGGTATCATGGATTCTGACGTAGCTGCTCCCACCGGAGCGGCAGACCTCCAAATGTTTCAAGAGAACATCAAGTGGCAGACAGATCGGTACGAGGTTCCCCTCATGATCCAGGCGCCTGGGCTACCACCAGAGGCACACAATCGGGTAACCGCCGAGACGAGACTCAACGCTCAACTCCGGCGGTTCCGAATGGCACCCGACGTTCTCAAGCAGTACGACGCCACAATGCGCGAATACTTCGTCGAAGGGCATGCCGAACCAGTCTCTGGCCCAGACCCAACCAGGAACGTATACTACCTGCCCCACCATGCCGTTATACGTATGGAGGCCGTCACGACCAAGGTCCGCATAGTCTTCGACGCATCGTCCCATGTTCCCGGCCAACCGTCTCTTAATGAGGTTCTGTCGAAGGGTCCCAACTTAAAAAGCAACCTCCTCCATCTCCTCATCACGTTTCGGTCTTCTCCCATTGTCTTGACCGCCGACATTCGCAAGGCGTATCTTCAAATTCAGATCCGACCAGAGGACCGAGACGCCCTCCGCTTTCTCTGGGGTCAGGAGCTACCGTCATCATCCAACCCCTATCCTGCGACTCAGGAGTGGAGGATGACCAGAGTCCCGTTCGGAGCATCGTCCAGCCCCTTCCTACTCGCGGCAACTCTGCACCATCACTTCGCGATACCCAGCCACCGCAGCTCGCCTCCGCACCAGCTTCTATGTTGACGACCTAGTAATTGGCTGCGACGACGTGCAAGATACCGAGACGATATATGCCGAGACCAGAGCTGTCCTGCGGGACGCAGGGATGGAAATCCGAAAATGGGCAGCGAAGTCCACCGCACTTCAACAGAAATTTCTCGCAGACGAAACTGCCTACGATAACGTCGGTTGTACAAACCCAGTGCTTCGTATCTTAGGTGTACCATGGGACAGACAGGCGGACGTCATCCTAGCACCAGTCACCGCGGTTCACGAATTCGCACAGAAAAATGAGCCCACGAAGCGCACGGTGCTCAGTACCTTTTGTAGACTGTACGATCCTTTGGGTTTGCTCCTTCCCTTTACGGTCACCGCGAGGCTCTTGTTTCAAGCAATGTGGAAGGAAGCAGTTCCTTGGGACCAACCCATGCACCCCCCGACACACCAAGCTTGGCGCGAATGGGTACGCGGCCTTCCCGCGCTCTCCACAATGCAAGCACCGAGATCTCCCTTCAATCCGGCCGGCACCGTCCCAGACCTTGACATCTTTGCAGACGCAAGCCCGCGGGCCTACGGAGCAGTTGCATACGTACGCACCCACAAGGCTCCGGGGGGTGTCAGCTCCCACGTGCTCATCGCCAAAGGTCGCATTGCACCACTGAAGACTGTCACTCTTCCGCGTTTAGAGCTCCTTGGCTGCCTTCTCGCCGCTAGACTGTTCAAGAGCATCTGCGACGTCATACCTGCCCTGCAGTCACGGGTCACGTTGTGGACGGACTCTCAGATTGCACTGCACTGGATAAAGAATGGGAAGATGACTCAGTCGCAGAATCCTCAGTTTGTCGAGGGGCGCTTACGAGAGATTCGCCAGCTCACGGACCCGGCTAGATGGTGTCACTGCGACGGGAAAAGCAACCCCGCTGACTTGCTCACGAGGGGAATCACCGCGACTGAGCTGCTCCACAGCAAGCTGTGGTGGACCGGTCCAGCCTGGTTATTTGGCAACGTGGATGGTCTCGTCGCGGCCCAAAACACATCTCCGCATTTCCGGATCGAGGAGACCTGTTGCGCCATCGCTGTTCAGCATCGGGACCCCCTTCTTCAACTCGAAGATCACAGCTCCCTTAACCGCGTGCTCCGTGTGACAGCGTACGTGCTCAGGTACATCAACAACACCCGGAGACCCCAGTCGAAACACAGTGGCTCACTCTCAGCGGAGGAGCTACACTCAGCAGAGCTGCTCTGGGTCCGTTGGACTCAGTTGGAATCTTTCCCCACTGAAATCGAGGACCTACAGACGAGACGCCCCATCTCTTCTTCATCGGCCGTTTTGCTATTGAACCCGTATGTCGACGAGAATTCATTACTCCGCGTCGGTGACGAAAGCGACAGCGTACGGCATCCCATCCTTCTGCCGTCCAGACACCGATTCACAGAGCTGCTCGTGCTCGACATGCACTGTCGTCTACACCACACAGGAGTTCAAGACACACTCTGTGAAATTCGCCAGAAGTATTGGATTGTAAGGGGTCGACAGACGGTTCGTCGCGCTCTTCATACGTGTCTACAATGCAAACGACGACGGCTGGATCCGGAAACAGCACCTGTCGCTCCTCTCCCGCGGGAAAGGATCACACCCACGAGTCCCTTCGACGTAGTAGGGGTGGATTTTGCTGGACCGCTCTATGCATTTGACAATAACGAACAGCGGAAGGCGTACATCGTCCTTTTCTCATGTGGCGTTACCCGCGCGATCCACCTCGAATTGGCGACCGGGATGTCCACTCAACACTTCCTCGGCGCATTTAGGCGTTTTGCGTCCCGACGCGGGGTCCCGTCACTGATCCTGTCAGACAACGCTCGCACCTTCCATCAGACGTGACAGATTCTCTCCACCGCGTCCTCAGAAGTGCAGGATTTTGCCGCCAGAAATCGCATCAAATGGAGGTTTATTGTCGAGAGAGCACCCTGGTGGGGCGGATGGTGGGAGAGGATGGTCATATGCGTGAAGGACTCCCTCAGGCGTTGCTTAGGAAGGCGCCATTTGACGTATGAAGATCTTACAACGGCCTTATGCGAAGTAGAATGCATAGTGAATTGCCGGCCGCTGACGTATGTGGATTCCGATCCCGCCGCCCTGCACCCTTTGATTCCTGCAGACTTCCTCGTAGGGAAGCGCTTGACTGCCACCCCAACACCGGGCGAAGTTGCACAGCCGTTGGACGCAGGGAGACTCAAGCACTTCCTGAAAGCACAGGATAGTCTTCGCCAGCAATTCTGGAGCAGGTGGCGCAAGGAATACCTCTTCCAGCTGAGATCCGCGCGTATGGCGAGACGGGACCCGGAGAGTCAACTGAGGGTCGGAGACGTGGTCGTCATCCACGAAAGACGACCGCCGCTACTCTGGAAGCTCGGCCGCGTAACTCAGACCATTCCCGGACGCGACGGTGTCGTTCGTGCCTGTGCGGTCATGTTGGCCAACAAGACCATTCTTCACCGTCCCGTGCAGTTGCTGCACCGCTTGGAAGGGGATATCGCACCACCCGTGGCCCGGGAGGATGTGGAAGAAAGAGGAGGAGGAGAGGGCTCTTAGGCTTAGCTGTGGACGAAGACGAGGAGCGCGAGAGAAAGGAATAAAGGTTCAGTTTGTAGAAGGCATCAGAACTGTCGGTCACGAATTCTTGGGTCCGATTCGAAACAGCCTGTCACTCGAGCGCAGGTGCGCGTGCGTGACATCGCGGGGGGATTTCGATCGCGTGTGGGAGGGTAAACTAGAACGACGCCTACTTTGTTGCTCAGAGGGGTCCCTGTCCCTACCGATCCACTTCGTACTAGTTTTGTGTGAGACTCCCACAGTCGTTCAAAACAGGAAATATTAAAATACGGCTCTCATCGAAAAAGCCAGACCATATCTACATCTTCCATGTTCTCGGGTACTGCCCAGCTCTGATGCGATCTAGATTTGAAAACGTTAGAATTTATCCCCGTAGTATGCAGGTCTGCACAATAATTCGTCAGTGTGATTTAACGTGCATAAAAACTACATGTCAAATATCGTGTAGTAAATAGGTACTTTTCCACTACCGTTGTTCTTACTTGTTTTCACCGGTTCGAATCTTGTCACCGGCTGAGGTTCCGAAGACTTCTAGACGAATGTTCGCACAGTTTCGACCCTCGACCCTGGACGCATACTAACCCCCCTGTCCCCCACTCCTTCCTACTGTCCTCCCTCCATCTGTCCACGTCTGCACGCCGCTCATAGCCACAGTTGCTTCGCGGCGCTAACACGGAATAAAAAAAAAGCTTTCAAATTTTCCTATCCGTTCTGAGCGTCATATCGGTTGTCATGTTCGCGGGAACTCAAATTCACGATTTTGTGGGCAGAAGCGAAAAATGCGAAAAATAATTTCACGCAAAAAACGAAACAAAGAAGCACACTTCTACAGAACTTGAAGCGATTTCCATATCGATGTACGGGAACGAAACAAAAGGACCCAAACATAAAACGATAATATATGGAAAGGATCCATCGTGCAGTAGTTGTCGTTTGGCTTCTTTAAATACGGGACACCAAAATATGTTGATACTATACGGCGGTTAGCCAAGCCGAGAAGGGATAAATTAGGAAATGAGACACAGGGTGCTCCTCATCAGCTGAGAATCATTTCGGTACGCAAAATGAATACCACGTTAAGAGCATATGGCGAGAATCACTCCGTCTCTGTATTCTTATTACAGATACCCCTGCATTTCCTACGAAGCGAGCCCTGTACGTCAAGTGCTGCAGCTGCATGATTCTCAATCCCATCGAGAATGGAGGTAAGAAACATTGCCGGTTTCTAACAGGGTGACTTATGTGGATGGTGTCAACATCGAGTTCTACACGCAATGTAGTGAAAGTGCACGCGAAACGTTGCTGAAACATCACGCGTGTGGAGGGTATCACTTGTGACTCAATCTGTGTAACGATAATATGGCCGTTACCGAAAACAACGCAGCTGAGTAACGGGAAAGCTCAAATTGTTGCGAAGTTATAAAAGTCAGGCTCACCTACGCAATTCTCTTCACCCCCAGTGCAACGGCGTCCCTCCAGCGGGGGAATCTTGAGGAGAGTTCGTTCTTGCAGCCTATAGACACCACACACAGCACTACGCTTCCTCAGAGCCACGTCGTCGACACAAACCATACACCTCGTCTCCAGATTAGGATTCAAATGAATCTAACTTGAAAAACTTTTAGACATTAAACCTTTACCACGCTTGAGGACAGGATGGACAAAAGAGACGCAAATATAACGGCCTTACTATGGTAACCTAGAATGGGATGGTGCGCTGAGCGAAGTATGAAGTTGGCTCGGGACGACGGGCCCGTCGACAGGTGGCTGCCACGGGCTGCTTCCACGGTCGTTTGCAGCGCCCTCTCCGTTACGTGATACGGTATATGAACAGCATCTGAGCGCGCTCCGGAGTACAGCGCGTGAGAAAAATAGACGAAATGTACCGAAAATAGAAAATAAATAAAAGCGAAGTGTGCGTCTGCTCATAGCTGTCTTATACGCACTTGCTCTGGGTCAAGGCAAACTGCAACAATTGCACTCGCGAAAGTAAAATCGCGTTTCGTTCAACATGTGTATGGCAAACATAGGCAGAAGTGGTAATGTGCGACCATCATTTGAACGGCTGATGAAGCAATTTAGTCTGTTGCACGGCTTTTTACACATAAAATATTATGCTGCGTATCAATTAAAGAAATGAGGAGTCACATGGTATCATATGGTATGCAGATTCACAATGGGAAATATTTCAATTACCTTCACAGTAGCCGTAACATTATTCACAACAGCTTCGCGTGAGGGGAAGCGCTGTTTCCGGACAACACCTACTGAATACTTGAGAATGGAGCAAGACTGGGATAGTTGCTATGCCGTTATAATCAGGGAAGCACAATTCAAAAAGCAGAACTGGCTGATTGGATT
Organism: Ornithodoros turicata; assembly: GCF_037126465.1. NCBI lineage: Eukaryota > Metazoa > Arthropoda > Arachnida > Ixodida > Argasidae > Ornithodoros > Ornithodoros turicata. Next base: position 149,861,971 of record NC_088201.1, read on the forward strand.
TTATCACATCTGAAAATTTGCACACCGTTTACGAGAGCGAGACTTGAGCTGTCAGGAGCATTAAAACATGAATTCGTCTAAAACGCCTAATAGGAGCATAGAAAGTAATGGACTCATCTAACCCTGGACGGTTCAATGAACCATGCACGCATTTATACAGAAATGAGGGGTCACGCTTCTCGCGTCTTATTCCAAGGGTGTCCATTTTACATTTCCTAAGAACTCTATTTTATTCATAACAACACCGCCGCCCTATACAGGGTGTCTCAGTTAAGTCCTCGGACGAAATATTCGCGAACGGGTGCACAAATCGAATAACTTTCTTTATTACAAGTATCTGTCTGATGCCATCTACAAGTTGCTTACTGTGTGAATGAGCGGGGGCCGCTCATTATTTAAATAAAAATTCAAATGAGTCTCGTGAAAAACGTAACTTCTAAATCAGGGCGCCGTCGGCATTAAAACGGGTGCTACCCCTTTTGGTACCTTCACTGGACACCTTTTACAGAAAAATCTGCCACCGAAGCGGGTCATTTGTGTCAGTAATTAATTGATCTCCGTTTAGATATTTTTGTCGGGGCTGGTCGCGGTAAAACGCAAAAGGACGCTCTTCCACTCCCTTATCCACCAACGAATTGCGTGTTCTTGAGCTTACTTGGCAACGGGTAGCGCTGAAGAAAAAGTAAGAGCGTCAGACAGACTTCGCCAGACCCCAACCCGGTTATCTGACTGATATGCGCACTTTCTCTCTTACGATCGCAAGGACGAAACACAGTTTATGACATAGTACCTTGATATGACATGTTTTCCGCTAGCACAGCAATGGCCCAAAACTTTTTCTTCAGCACTCTCCGTTGCGAGGTAAGCTCAAGAACACGTAATTCATTGGTGGATAAGGCAGTGGAAGAGCGTCATTTTGCGCTTCACCGTGACCACCCGCGACAAAAATATGTAAACCAAAACCAATTAATTAGTGCAAGAAATGACCCGCTTCTGTGGCATATTTTTATCGTAAAGGTGTCAACTGAAGGTCCCAAATGGGGTAGTACCTATTTTAATGCCGATGGCGCCCAGCTTTAGAAGTTATGTATTTTTTACGAAACTCATTAAAATTTTTATGTAAACAATGAACGGATCCAACTCATTCACACGGTGCGCATGTTGTAGGCGGTATCGGACAGATACTTGTAAAAAAGAAAGTTTTTCGCTTGGTGCACCGGTTCGCGAACTATTTAGCCCGGGGTTTTAACTAAGACATCCGGTATACCTGTGAAAATAAACACGTATGTACCTGCGTTGCACACTTGCGTTCAATATGGGAAGACAGAACTAATCCAAGACAATTCCGTACCACAGAACAATATTCCAGTCTACAAATGACAAGAGCAGAATATAGCCTAATAAAACAACACCTTGCGCAGCTCCCCAGCCGCACTACATTTTTGAAGAACTTTGTGCAGCTGTAACTTTTCGAACGTCACCTTTGTTACTTCACGTCCTCTTTCACGAGACCGGTGTTCCTTTTTCATGCCTGTTTACTCGTTCTTCTTAATCAAGCCAGTAGGGGCCAGTACGCCGGTAGGAGCCGAGCGTAGTCAGTCAGTGCTATGTGGCGACAACGGAGAGCTTACGTCGTCCGCAGATAGGAAGGCTCGGTGCGCCGGCTGCAGCATGCGAACGGTATAGCACATCGAGTGAAAAAGCGGCCCAACGCGGATTGGCTGCGCGAAGGCAACACGACCGAGCAGTGAGGGAAGGCAAAACGGTTGCGGTGAGACGAAGCCAAGAAGATTGGAAAGTTAAGGAAACGCGAAGCCGAAGCCAAGAGATGAAGGTTGGAGAAGGAGCAAGTACGCGAGCACGGAGCCCGTGGCTACGAGATGTAGACACTCCTGGATGTGTGTATCTGAAACGAATACGCGTCCGTCAGAGTTTGCACTGGCCAACGCGGAGTTTGCGGAGAACTTTCTGAAAAACGAATTTGAACATGAACATAGGAGGAGCAGGCAAGGTAGCTTGTGTTGACTTGATGTTAACATTGCCTTGAGTTTGAGGGAAGATACCGGACGAACACGCAGGACGAGACGAACACGTAGACTCACGAACCAGCAATGAAGCTTTAATACAGGGAAGGGTAACGGTAATGGTAACGGAAACAGAGACAGTATATTACCGAAATTGAAGATGGTAACCGAAACGGAAACGCATACCACGGTCCTCAAAGTCCACGGTCCAGAAACGGAAACGAATTTATCGTGCGGTATTGAATTCGGGTAATGGCTATTCCTGTTGTGCGATGACATTTGAGTGACTTTTCTTCTTTTTTTATTCTTTATTTTGATGACTCCATCCCCTGTAATGCTATGAATACTACACGACACGAGAGCATGGAAAGAAAGCGCAAAATGGATCTCGAGGGTGCATCCCTCACTTACCTCGTCCCAGTCCTCATAACTCCATTACATCGACACATGGCTATTCTCCACCATAGCACGAGGATGCCAGCCTATGATTTTTAGTTACTTATTTTGTACTTTTTTTCTTTTCACTGTGGCATTAGCAGTATCATTTACTATTGAGCGCGTCCGCTTATGAATGCGACATGGGATGGAAGTTACGCCCATCTTGAGTTGCTGGACTCCGAGTGACTGAAGACTGAACACATGTTCCTACATATTATCCTATCCTATTCCTATATATATTATCTTGCATGATGTGCGCATCCCAACGACGTAAAATTACTTGTGTAGTGTACGCGTGACACCGAAGCAGCATTTGGGCAAAACAGGGTGCTGATAGAGCCGGATGGGCTGTCCTCCCGCAGCTCTGTAACAACCGTTCCATTACTGGAAACAGTAACGAAAACGAAAAATAGCAGTAAGAAAAATGGAAACGGTAACCAAAATACGTCCGTTATCCTTCCCTGCTTTAATACACACAGTGCAGGAGCGACCGGGTAAAAAGAAGACGTACACTTCGGCGTGTACACCGCCGAATTGTACACCTTTGTACCTGGTCGCTCTAGCACTTTGTGTATTAAACTGTGGCTACGGACAAAATCTCGTGTCTTCAGAATCCTACCAAAGTTATGTTATGCAACACTGAAGCATCAGTTTGGCTTTTTGATTGTGCTGCACTTCATATTGAACTTGACTTTCCCTTTTTCACCGAGATTCTGCTACCTGAGCTATGTTACTGAAATCTTCTTCACTTTACATTCCTGCAAAATACTTTGGCTCTACGTGACCTCGAAAGCTAGAGAAACGTATTTTTTATTTTTGAGAACTGTGACGTCATGTTAGGCTCCGACGGAGCGCCTGGCTCTCGTCCTGCAACGTTGCTGCCCTTCGAGTTTTTCCGGGGGCTCATGGACTCCGTTAGCGGAGACCCATGTGACATGGCATACGACCGCTCCGACCTTGGAGAACACACAGAGGAGGGAGAAGATATATCTCCCATTTTGCCCTCTTTCGATCAGCCTCACATGACTTCACAACGTGCCCCCCCCCCCCCCGGACGCCGATCGCTTTGCTAGGGGAAGAGCTCCGTCTCCAGAACATGACATCATTGCAGTTTGTGGGCGTATGATTACGTCACTCGCTCATTGCATCATCTAAACTTGCGGAGGCTCAGCAGATCTTCAGAAATTGACAGACATGCACAGCATTCGTAAATATGACTGAAATTTCGAATATAGAATCCTTGAGGCGCCTTCTTTTCACGAACTAAATAAAATAAACTCTGTTTTCTGAGTCCGGAGTGGCACTTTAAAGCTTCATTGCTGGTTCGTGAGCCTATGTGTTCGTCTCGTCCTGTGTTCGTCGTTTGTTTTCCCCCAAACTCAAGGCAATGTTAACATCGAGCTTGAGCATGTTTGTGACGTTCGCGATATGCTGTGGTATCGGTCCGACGTGGAGCACGTACGCGGCCGCACGAGATGATACAACTATCGCTGTCGCCTGAACTTCTGCGGTGGTTGAACAGTGCCTCACCCGCGTTGGACATTCAGTTATTCACGTTCTACATTCTACAAAAAGGCCTTGGCGCTGACGCATGTCAGCAGTGCGCCCTAGGTCTGGTAACGGCCAAGTACTGCTTAAACAGCAGGTACATGTTTGCAAAAAAAAAAAAAGTACCTTCTGGGGTATTCTGTGTCCTTCTGTGTAGCTTGTGTTCATATTGGGTCCTATAGCTGCAATAACTGAAATTGAAATGAAACTTGATGTATCGTAGTCGTGACCTCAGTTAACTACGTTCATATTATTATACAATGTGTTTGTCTCTTGGTGCATTGTGGCGCAGTGGCGAATAGTACAGCAGATCAATCCATGAATTATTTTCATTTGGAATGGCTATTTCAAACACTGGAGTAAAATGTAGATTGCAAGTCGCATCCACGCTCTAAATTTCCTAATGGGTATAAAATTATACCATGATATCCCCATTTCAACAACAGGGAAACGGTGTCTCCCTGTCAAATGAAGTACCTTGAAACGCCATCGTCGAGTGCTACACATGAAGTACACATCTCTTCGTCGCGAATTTAGCAGGTACAGCTCGCTGTGTGACGCATTGTATACCGGCTGGCACTCGTTTGGTTTGGGAACTGCACCTGCTGATTGAAGCTCGTAGCTCATGTTTACCGCTTGGGCGTAATCCGTGTCCCATGTTTCATGCGGCACTGATCCGTTAGAAGCTTTTAAGTGAACATGCACACTTCTCTAATCTTGCGTGCGTCTGTCAAATTTGGCTATTGTATTGTCAATCGTAGGAACAATGACGTGAACAAAGCCGTGATGTACGGGTTCTTTCCCGTCTTTGGCTTAGCAAAAGGAATACGCTTTTGTAGGTTCTCTTCACACTTTAATTCACTTCTTTCAGCGTCCGCCTGCTTCCTTAACGTGGTGAATCTTGATAATGTGGATCCTTGTTGCCTGGAGATGTACGATTACCTGTGTGGTCCTACTAAGTACCTGTCCTATGACAAGGCTATCTGCGCAGATGTCTACAATGCTCTGCAATAAAGTCGTCAATGCCGACCACGACGTTCTAAGCGTCATATTTAGCAGCGTGCAAATAGGTACGATTTGTGGTACAACAGAAATACGAACATTCCATAGCCCATTTACGATGAAACTGTTTAGCGGGGAACGTCGAACTTTTGTCGTTTGTCACGAAACAGTTGGAATACAATCAAGTGAACCTAGCTCTTTTGGTTCAAAACTGTAGTTTCATATTCTTTGGTTATTGTTTACCTCTCTAACATTTTCCCTCTTTATCTGTTTTCTTCTTTACTCAAAACACAGTTTTGTACAAGCCTGTTTTGCTTTAATACCCTAGCCACACGACAAACTTAATACATTAAACGGAATGGCAGTAACTTCGCCTCCTAAGACTTGTGCCCGTTACTCGAAAACAGTTATTGATTACCGTTAGCGTTACTTCTCACAAAAAGTAATTGATTACGGTTGCCAATTACTCGACTCCAAATGTAATTGAGTAACGAGTAAAAAAGTAACGCGTTACTTGGGTCCTTACTCTGCATTCACGCAAATTATACCTGTCTTTGTGTGCCTCAAGAAAAGAAAGAGAGAAAAAAGATCAACAGCGGAACAGCTGAAATAATACGAAAAACAAAAACGACTAGGAGATGTAGACCTCTACGTCTACTGTATTTATCACACGAGACGTTGACCCGATTGTGGAAGAACATTCCCCTGAACTTCCCCGTGACTCACTAAACCTCCAAAGCATCAGGTACCACAACACTGGTGTAGGAAGAGATTAGGGAGAGAGATCCTGAAATTCCAGAACGTTATTACAATGACCTGCGCTTGCTCCAACGACGATTCAACAAAGGCTGACAGCACGAGGGCCTTGACTTGGGACAGAACATCGGAAGGATAAGTTAATCTCTGCTGAAAAAGTAATCAATTACTGAGTAATCGATTGCTCGAAATAGCAATTGATTGCTCGAAAAATTACTCAAAAACGTAATTCATTACAAGTAGCGCAATTACTAGTAACGCGTTACGCACAAGTCTCAAGGTAAATCTAAACTGGTAGCATAAACTAGCGGGAATACCAAATCAGACCCATCGACAAGGCTATCAGCACGAGGCGCGAGCGATCCTGGGTGTTGGTAGTAGAGGTACTATTGTAAACACAAATATTTTACGTCGTGGGCATTGCTTGTGTGTGTACTAATAGGTTATTCATAATTTCAATGTGGGAAAAACTATCTGTTGCCCACTTGTGCACATATACGAACTTGACAACGGCCAGAGTGGTTTTCCGGATCCTGCGGATTTTGCGCATGTGCGCAGTTATGAGTCTCTCTTCTCGAACTTTTCGACGCGTTGAACATACATAGCAAACAGCTTGAGAGAAAGAATTTTAATTTTCCTAAAAGCGCTGCCAAAGCCCTCAAGGTAAGATAAACACGCTTGAGCTTGTGTGTGGAATGTCCTTCAAAGTGTTCCCTATTATAGCAGGTCGAGGGGAACTCTGCGTCATGCAGAGGTACCCGCGCAGGACTTGTTTTTTGAAGTCCTGAGGTGCCTGAAACGCGGACGACACCGTGTGCGGTGTATCATTCCACCGTTTCCCTCTAGACGTTGCCAGGTAAGCTCTTGAATGTGTTGACACCAGTCTACTGGCGCGTCTCTCGTCACACTTGAATAAGGACGGCATATGCATACAATATCTGATTTCTAGTGCTGAAGCTACGTGAACATCTGTCTGGGGACCTGAGCTCCCACATTAAGGAAACTGGTAAACATGTTGAAGTTTAAGCATGTGCCTTGCTGCTTACACCAAAGTGGATATGTCCAGTGCGTGCGAGCATTGCGCAGCACGGGCTACTAGCATGATGTTGGGCTTGCTTGCTTTCGCTTGCATGTTTGCACCTGGTGTTGGTATACTTGACCATCGCATGGCACAATATTTTGCGTCCTCCTGCCTTCCTGTTGCATAGGCTTTCTGTTCTGTAACATCTAAAATGCAATAGTCTATCTATTTGACACAAACACGTTTTTGCAGATGTAGAACATGGCTTGCTTTTTGCGGCGTGGAGCTCCAGGACCGTTCCCCTCTACAATTCCACTCTCGCGTCCTGTGTTCACAGCACTTCCCACCAAGTGCATTTTTGCGCACAGGAAGGTTGAGATGGAATGCATTTCCAACACTGAGGCGTACTTTTCCAGAAGCTGGTAAGCTGTGGTCAGGGGGAAAACAGCGAGTGACTGCTTTCATACTGTGACAGCGTGTTGCTTGAGTAGCCGCTGTGATTATTCCATGTATTCATTGCTGGCCATCTGCAGGACCGAGCAGGACCCTCAGCACAGAAACTGCAGAGGCTGTGGAAGCAGCTGGTACAGGAGGCACTGACACAGCAGAGATGTGTACATCACAGTTGCACTCAGGTCGTGAAGGTTTCAAGTGCTAAGTCAGGGCAGCAGCTAACGATCTGCCATCTTTTGCACAACAGGAAGTGGGACTGAAGCCCTGCAACCCTGCCCGCCGGTGAGTGCTGAGCGGCACGAGTCCAGTCTCCACGACCACTGCTATGCTTCAATCGCACCACCCTTGCCAACACAGACTGGTATGCTCCTGACAGCAAGCGACGTCTTGCAGCTTTCTTTGCAGCACCAGTCGAAGTCACCACAGCATGCAGCATGTACGTATGCCATAGAACCTGACTAGTTATTCTATTAACTGCAAGGAATGACCTTCATTTCTGATCCTTCCTACACACAGCTCAGCAGTGTCCAGCTCAGGAGCATGTGGTACCAGACAGTGAGCGCATAGCATCCCAGAGCAGGAGGACGAAATTGGACGAGCTGCGGAAGAAGGTGCACAGACTTCAGGTCCACAACAGGAAGCTGCAGAGAGACCTTAAGAGACGCCAGCAACCGAAAGCAGTCCAGGAGATAATGGAAGGCGTGAGGCAGCACGTTTCAGGAACAGTGGCTGCATTCATTGAAGCACAGATTACGATGAACCATGGAAGGAGAGGTGGACGACGCTGGTCAGCACCCAACAAAACATTCGCGCTGAACCTGTACTTCCATAGTCCTCGTGGCTACAGGTTCTGTCGTAAGCTGTTCCACTTGCCATCAGTGAGGTCGCTGCAGTTGTGGATGAAACGAATCCCACTACGCCCCGGCTTTTCCAGTGACGTGTTCGCTGCAGTGAAACGAAAGGCACCCAGTTTCACAGAATTGGACAAGCTACGCACCATTATGTTTGATGAGATGCACATTAGGAGGGAGCTGCTGTACAACCCTGCACTGGACTGCTTCGAAGGTTTTGGGACCTGTGGGAACACTGTGCGGACGGAGCTGGCCAACAAAGCACTCGTCTTCATGGCAAGAGGAATATGCACACCATGGAAGCAGGTCCTGGGGTACTTCTTTGCATATCAGGCCACATCTGCAGCAGATTTACAGGAAAAACTATTTGAGTGCTATAACTGCCTTGTGGAGGCAGGCCTCCAGCCAAGAGCTGTCATATGTGACCAGGGAAGTCAAAATATGTCGCTGTTTACAAAGCTGGTGACTCCATCTGAGCCATATGTGTGCATTGGTGGCAAGAAGCTGTACTTTATGTTTGATCCCCCTCGCCTGCTAAAGTGTCTCCGCAATATGCTGTTAAAATACGACTTCCAGGCTGGGGCTCACATAGTGAGGGGACAGCATATTAAAGATGGCTTTGACATTGACAAGAAACTTGAAATACGGTCTATGCCACGACTCACAGAAGGACACTTCAATTTGTCATTTGTCTCTAAAATGAAAGTTAAGTCGGCAGCACACATCTTCAGCAATCATGTAGCAGCTTCCCTCTTCACGCTCGCCACGTTCCAGCAGGTGCCACAGGAGGCCATTCACACAGCCCGCTTTGTAGAGCGTGTCGATCGTCTCTTTGACGCACTAAACAGCAGCCATTTACATGGTAAAACAAAGTATGCCTCAGCCATGCAAAAGGGGTCCATACATACAGAGTTCCTTCAAGAATGCCTCTCTGAGTTCAAGGGAATCACTGTGTTTGGTTGCAAGAGGCAGCCACCATGTATCCAGGGGTTTTGCTTGACGATCACCTCCGTGCTTCAGCTGTGTCAAGATCTGTGTAACGAAAGTGTTGAGTATGTGCTCACCCGAAGGCTCAATCAAGACGCCCTTGAGAACACCTTTTCAATTATCCGCACAAAGTGTGGCAGCAACGTGGACTCCACTTACCACCAGTTCCAGGCAGCAGTGAGGCACTTATTGATCGGTCAGCTGTTTAAGACCACCCGCGTATCCAACTGCGCCGACGATGCAGATGCTTTCCTTGCAACACTCCCTATTGGCAGCAGGTTCCTGGGAAACCTCGGTGCTTCTGCTTCCACACACATCACTGATGACATCATAATGGCACCTAGCGAGTCTCCATCACCATTTGGGTCCAGCTGCACAACTTACTTTGCTGGGTGGCTTGCGATGAAATTCCTCCAGACACATGCTTGTTACTCAGAAAAGCGGTGTGACCTACTGCAAGAAAATGCAGTTTTTCAGGACAGTAGCCAAGCACTTCTCTACTTCAGTGTCAAGAACCCGGACAATACCAACTTCGGCAAACTGTCTGTGCCTGTTCTTGCGTTCGCAGACTTTGCGGGCTTATGTGAGAGAATCTTTAAGGACAATGTTGGTAAATTCCTCACTGTACAAGGAGTCAGTACCAGACTATCAGAAATCCTCGATATCCTTGTACCAAAGACATTGACATTGTGTTGTACATCAGTGTACAAAGAACTATTCCATATTTTCCTTAGGGTCCGTTTGTTTTGGTTTGCAAGACAGAAGAATGCAGAGTTGAAGGACAGTGTACCACGTTTGAAGTCTGTACGGCATGTTGAAAGTTTGAAGTCGTAGTTTGTGTCACACATTGTAAATATTCTCCTGGCGTGTTCTTTTTAGTTGCACTGAAGACATAAAGCAGTGCTTTTTCTTTTTTGCATAGCAACTTGTAGATACCTGCTTGATTTGCTCATTTGTAGTTGCACTCAAGACGTGATCAGTATGGTCTTTTATAACAGTTCGTTTGACCACTCCTTTTGTAAATGCAGTGTTACCGCATAGTCAGTATGTTCCTCGGTGGCAGCTTTAAAACTACCTGCTTGACTGGTGATTGTGTAATTGCACTGGAAATTTGTCCTTGTAAATCCTTGTACAAATGTAGGGTTAGAAGTTGACTCATCCAAAATCTGTGTCACTCGCTATGCAGTAGCATCGTGTGGCGGAAGTACCTGCAATTGATTGCAGTGAAAATTGGGTAGGAAAAAAATTTCACAATCATGTCAGTAGCATGGCTTTTTTTATTCTGCAAATGAGGTCTTGCTCTGCACTGGTTTTAGTATAGAGTGTTGCATGTTCATTTCACTTTAAATGATACATATGTTATGCATGCTCAGTCAAAACCATGTGCAGATACTGCTGTCTTCTCTGTGTCTTCTGATTCTGAGATTCCGTGTCTTCTCAAGCACATCATGTACAGGCTGAAGCTTGTTTGCTGTGCAAATTAAGTCCTCTTCTAGTTGTGTATTACAATGTGTGATGGTGATTTGCATTCCATTAGAAATGATGCAGGTGAAAGCTTACACAAGTTTTGTGAAAGCTATGTTGTAAGTCAGTTGCTACTTTCACTTCCATGTGTGATGTACAGACCAGTTTCTCTAAACTTCATAAGAGCATTCCCATGAAACCAGTCTTAAAATTCAAGCGTGCACGTATCTAGTGAATTGTGATCAAAATGCATAGATGTGTGCTAGCTGTTATGTATTGTACAATGTATTGTATTGGTGGAAGAAACTGTAAACAGATTGCTTCACAATTATAGCCTTGCAGAAGCTTTCACTGAACATTTCCATTTGGTCATCACATCACATACTGTTTCATGTTCGAAATGAGCAGTTAACAACTGGGCATCCTGTTGTAATTGCTGTATCTTATTAAAGCAGCTACTACACTCCTACCTGAATTTGCTGTTTTTTGTCCCCCCTTTGCAATGTCTTGGTTCCTGTGTCGTTACGTTCGGAAAAGCTTCGTGGTTTCCGAACAACGTGTGAAGCAAAGTAATTAAGCGAAGCGCGTGCGGGTGCGCGGGGCACGCGACCTGCTTACGTAATGGTGTCGTCACAAGTGACGTCTCTCCTACGTCATTTATTTACAGACGTAGTAGTCCGCGCAATGGATGGATGGCGCTGGCGGTCTTTAAATGGCGTCCAACTGAAGACACAGGGGCCTATGGGAGTTACGCTACCTGTTTAGATATACCTTGCAAGTCTGCTCCTAACAAACCATAATCTCGAGTGACATCGTTCTTTCTCATGATTTGTTGAAAACAGGAGGCGTACTCATCTTTTGTGACAATTATGCAGGACATAACTCTAACAGAAAAGGCGTACGCCTCCTGATTTCATCACACAATTGTCACGAAGAAGCGTACGCATCCTATTTTCAACAAATCAGGGGAAAGAACGGTGTCATTCTAGATTATGGTTATTTAGGAGGTGAAGTTACTGCCACTCCGTTTAATGCATTAAGTTTGCTGTGTGGCTATGGTATTGCACTCACACAACCATAACAACACTATCGTGATATCTATGACCGTGGTGTTTCAAAACTAAAGGTGATGCTCTAACCATTTCCGTGCAGTGATCTCGCGAAAATACAACGATGAGCGGCACTGGTGACGTATAGTGGTGAAGAAAGACACCAAATAGTGCGTTTAGGGTAACGAATTGGTGAGCTGGCCTTGACCGTGGGACAGTGTGGGAGAGTAGGTGATCCATATACACTGTGGGCGTAGTTCTGAAAGGTTGGCAGCGCGGAGAATGGATTAGGAGATGTTCTCGATCTTTGGAGTTCTTGCAGTGTAGCCGCATCTTGGAAAGTACAGATGTCGCAAGCGGTTCGCCGCTAAGCTGCTAAGCTAATGGCGACATTGAGTCTCATCTCATGCATTAATGGAGTATCCTTACGGTAGGCATTTTTTGCCATCCTGACGTTTGTAGCTTTAGCTTTAACTGTCTGTATTGTCTTTCCCCTGTTCAGAGTTGTGTATTGTGTCGTCTTTTTATATGTTGCCCTGCACTGGAGCCGATTTTTAGCCCTTAAATTTTAGCATCGTTCGACAAGAACACATGTGACTTACTTGTGAATATGATGCTCATAGCTTCGCGCAACCCACGGAGTTCAAAATATGCTACCTTCAGGACACTCGTATTGAGCCATAAACGTTGCAAATCTTCGTGGTTTGTTATACACGTGTACTACAGTTATTCTGGAGTGCTTTCGAGCTCTGTCAGCACAAGCATTTGATCTCGTTGAGCATTATGACACACGAACCGCACAAGCACTTTAAACAATAAGTGCGCGTTGAATATGAGAACACAAAATTTTACAGATAACTTTTACGTTTACTAGACTTTACTTTTACTAGATCATATAATGTGTGCTAAAAAGCTCGTGACCTAAAAGTCTGTCGTAGACAGGCGACTGATGCCGTTTGCTGTTTCCGATGCGATTTCCTTCGGCGGTGTCCGAGGTTCCTGGAGCTTCGACTTCGGCTTCCCTTCGCGGCATCGGCGGCGTTTCGAAAGCAAGGCTGTCGAACTGTTCAGCACGCAACACAAAATCCTTCTGGATCACAGGAAGGCCAGAGAAAAGCTCCGGGCTCGGAGTCTCCGCACTGATTGCTTCGGCGTCCATTTTGAAGATGGATCTCTTACGCTACCCTCACTATCTCACTAACGCAGAACTTCTGGTCCGGGCGTCGAATGAACATGAGCCTGATGTGCGCGTCACACAAGCGGAAAACCGCTATAAACAGGCTAGAGCCATGCGCCGATCGCGCGAGTTGAGGGGGAATGTCAATCCGGTTTTCAGTTCCCCGTTTGGCAAGCTTCGCTGCCGCCCGCAGTTGAAATATTTCGCAAACAGAACTTCGCCGCATAGCACGCTGGGCGCTAACCATTGCTAGGAATGATAGGGTTATCGCCCCTGATTCGAGGAGAGAGGAGGGCATACGCCCTTTTGTGGCAATTTGGACATATGATAATTGTCACGTTAAACGCGTACGCCCTCCTCTCTCCTCGTACCAGGGGCGATAACCCTTTCATTCGTGGCGATGGTTGACGCACAACGTGCTAGGCAGTGAAGTTCTGTTTTTAGAGTGTTGCTTGGAGGCATATTATGCCTTCGTGAAAGATGCCAACGAAATATTTGTCCAAATTATGGTCAGAGTCCCGTTAAGATGGGTATCAGCGGGCACGTTGCGTTAGCATGATAAACCAACTAACTGTCTCTACTGGATCAAGTCGAGCTTTTTCAAGGCGAAATATAATTTTGAATGCAATCCCAGCAAACCATTAATATCCATGGGACATCCCTACAAGGTCGCGAACGTCCTGAATATCTCGACATCAATAGGATATCTATGGGATATCGCACAATTTCATTTGCGTTTTGGGCTTACTCTAGTAAACAACAGATGTCCCTGGTATGTTGGAAGGATATCGCGCTCTGGATGTTTGAATGTCCCATGACAAGCAGCCTGCAGATCCTAGGGATGTCTATGGGAGATCCAGGAAATATTTGTTTGTCCTTATAAAGACGGTAACCTGAATTAAAAACACAGTAGTTGATAGGAAGGGATGTCAGAAATGTTGTTGGGTATACTGTGGGTTGATGCAGAAACACAGGAATTGCGGAGATACATCCTCGTCACCGTTACAAATGGTTTACGCCACGCTACCCCTAACGAACGTGTGTGTAACGATTTGTATTTCAGTATATGTTCCATCTAGCTCACAAATAGAGGTTACTGCGGGTTTTTCAAAGTGGTCCAAGTGAGGCGGGCAGGGTTCGGCACTTATGCTGGCATGTCCCACGGTGTTGCTGTACTGTGATGAATCCTGTTAGGCTAAGGTAATGTTTTTGTACCCAATAGTACCAAATGGGTTAAAACACACAATAAATATCATTTGCTGGAACACAGTTGCAGTGGTCTCTACGCACTCTACAAACACTAAATATCTGATGCACAAAGTTGTTAAAAGCAAAATATGTACGATATTCGTAATCTCCCCTATATATCCAAATATCCGTGACAGACGTCGCAGGGACTTTCAGTGGATCTACAAACATGGCAGAAATGCTAGTCGCTGGGATATCGCATGGATGTAAAACGGATCTGTGGCAAACTCCACTGGATATCCAAACGTCCCGCGCGAGATATCTTACGGATATTTGGTGGATGTATCTGGTTTGCTGGGATAGCGTTATCGAAACTTCCCATGGTCTGAGCTGAAAGCTCAGCTTGGATGATAGATGGCGACGCGGGTACCGTGAGTGTAAAATCGTTCATGGCACTGTATTGACCTCTCGTTGTTTACAAGCAAGTGACGTCAGATGGTACAACAGCGACGCCAACATGGTAGACTGGAAGCACAGTAGCGAGAAAATCAATCAGTCTCAAGAAAGTCACTTTCCAATGTAGATTTTCATATTGCATGATTTTTGTGTAATTCCTTACCTCAATGGCCTGGGCGCGTCAGCTGTATGACTTTCAATTCTACTGGTAGACCTACTTTTCGGTACCCCTTTCTAAATATGGCTACCGGGCTCTTCTATCATCAGGAGCGTGAAAGGCACGAGTTTCTCTCGGAGTGCTTTGATAGTGTCTCTATAGAAAGCAAGCGGGAACTAAGCTGGAATAACAAACACATTCCGCACAGGATTACGACGTTGACTTTCGAGACGATACAACCCTTAGCTGAAGGCTTCTTTCCTTTGCGGGTGGACTGGGACAAGGGAACTGCCTCTGCGAATGAAGGCATCGAAGCAACTAAACACGTGACCTCATCTACGTGTACAATTAATACTAAGAAGCCCCCTTGAGCACGTCAGTGTGACGTTTCTTCAGGTGAGGTACGAGGGTGGTTCCATAAGTTTCTGGACCGACCAACTTTTAATAGTAATAGAGACGAAACAAGTGTGTCACTTTTCGATATAGTCACCCTTAACTTCAATGCACTTTTGACACCTTTCAACCAGCATTCTTATACCCTTGAAAAAATAGTCCCAAGTTTTGTCCGCAAAATGCTGGAAAACTGCCTCTTGCACTTCACTATCGTTTTGAAATCTCCGTCCTCTGAGATCCGTCTTCAAGTTTGAGAACAGGAAATAGTCACTCGGTGCCAAGTCTGGACTGTAGGGTGGGTGGTGGATTTCGTTGAAGCCGCACTCCTTCAGTGCAGCCTTGGCAACAGAAGCCGTGTGGACAGGAGCATTGTCCTGGAACAACCGGACACCTCGACTCTTCCTGCCGCCCCCTTTTTCGTTGGTGGCATCTCGCAGTCGGTGCAGGAGTGAAGCATAATAAGTCGCATTCACTGTGGTGTTCCTCTCTTTCAAGTCGATGAGGAGGATCCCGTGACAATCCCAAAATATTGTTGCCATGATCTTCTTTGTGGATTGTGTGACCTTGGCTTTTCTTGGGGGTGCTTCTCCTGGTTTGCGCCATTCCATCGACTCCTTTTTCGAAAAGGGATCATAGTAGAGCACCATAGTCTCATCCACTGTGACAATTGACTTCCATATTTCTTCTTCGTTCTCTTGACAGAGCTCCACAAACTCTTTGGCACAGACGACGCGCTGTTGCTTTTGAACTAACGAGAGAAGTCGTGGCACCCATCTCGCACTGACCTTTTTCATGTGAAGGCCCTTGCCGATGATGCGAAAAACGGTTCTTTTGCAAAGCCCGAGCATTTCTGAGATTTCCTTCACCTTCAGACGCCTGTCGATCAGCACTTCCTCCTCGACAAGAGACAAATTTTCTTGTGTCACCACTTCCACTGGACGACCACCGCGTGGATCATCTTCAATGGACTCTCGCCCCAGTTGAAGGTGCTTAGCCCAGTCTTTTACGGTTGTGCACGACGGAGAGGCTTCCCTGTACACGTTGTCCACTCGCGCTTTAATTTCCTTAGGCGAAAGTCCCTTCCCAGTAAACCATTTACATCCAAGCAACACCTATGTGATATCTAATTCTGGATATTTGGATATCTGCTGGAGGTTCGTGAGGATCCAACTTACATCTACAGGACGTCCGTGAGATATGCATTTTAACCCTCCTTTGTCATCCCAGATATGGCCCCGCATTGTATTTTAGTGGATATCTGGACACAGATTGGACATCACAAATACTTCTGACTTAAAAGTTAATATTAACTTGCGCTTACTTACTTTTAGTTTAGTACATGTCTGAGATGAGGACGCCACGCTGATATAAACGAAATGTATGTTATTATGAACATATTACGAAACTTAATTATCACATGTTTTTCATCATGTCCGTGTTTGTTGAAATAAACGCCTCGAACATCAACAATAGGCAAAAAAATACTGGAACTGTAGTGTTTGGCCACACTCCGGCACACGGGCTAATAAGGTGCTCTCACCTTAAGAAAAATACCTTTTTGTCCCCTCCACCGCATAAGCGGATTTGAAGGGAGACTAGAGCATTCGCAGTAGTCTCTGTTAACAAAATGGCCAGAGCATATACTGAAATACAAGCTGCTGGGGCACATTCGTTAGGTGTATTCGGCCGTGATACATTTGTAACGGTGAGAGGGTGCTTCTTTCCAATTAACCCGTGTATCTATCTGCAGAGTCAAGGAACAACCAATAACATTTCTGACATTCTTTCCCGTCAACTACTGTGTTTTTAATTCAAGCTATTGTCTATAATGTGGTTAGCTGCTTAGTGGAGCTGTAATGGTGATCGAATTCCACTGTTGCTTGACGAGCGTTACGCATAGATAAATACTTTCACAGCTAGCAGCACGCGAACGATAACAATATATAACGATTTTAGTTGTTCCGCCATAACCAGTTAGCGTTTACAGAAGTTTTTGCTTGCTTTCAGCAGAACAAAAGTGTGGCTGTCGGAACAAGATGTCATAAACTTCAGATTTAACCGCATATCTCCAGGCGACGTCCTGGCGACGTTCCTGTGACGTTCGACCTGTGCCCAAAATACTGGATCTTACATGGATATCCCAGGGATCTCGAGGCTGCTTCCTGGAGTCAAATATCCAAAGCGCGATATCCTGCAGACGTACCTAGGACATCTGTTATTTCCTGGGTAAAACAAACGCGAATGTCGTTCTGAGACATCCAGTAGATATCGCATGGTTGTCCAGATATTCAGGACGTTCGCGATCTTATGGGGATGTCCTATGGATATGAATGGTTTACTGGGTTCTTTGTCAATAATTTTATCACAGCGCGGTACTCGATTTTTTTTTTCATTTTAACTGAAGAGTGCACCCTGGCTGTTTGGAATGCCGCGCTCTCCAATCGACAAAAGCATGGAGAGGGTTGAGGGTGGCGCTCCGGCCCTCCAACAGATGGTGCCACGCCTCCTGAATCACATTTTCAAATTCGCGCGCATTTTCTACCTCGGGCCGGAAACATATGGAGGCACCCTCGTATATTCAAGGTGGCCCCTTCTTCCGTATACTGCTCTGTGTGGAGATGGTCGCTTGAGAACTCGCTGGAGGCTGTCCACCTACATCCAACACAGTTTCACGTCTTGGGACGGCGGAGGGGTGGCTAATGGAGCATAGCACCGGGACGTGTTTGCTAGATTAGACTATCACGGGACACTGTGGGAATTGGAATGGTATGTTGTTTTACACGTGCCAAACATGGGAGAGTGACGTCTTACGTATTTCAGTGCTCATAAACCGTTGCTATGCATACGCTAAACTCGTGTACACAACGAAGAAGGAACGAACGAGATCGTCTTGAATAAAATAGTTGTCCGCTTATTCTGATCGGTGTATCTCATTTCTTCACGTACAACCTCACGCATAACTAATTGCAGTTCTGCTTCTACATTGGACTCTTGTCTGCAAACCACTACACGTAATTTAAGATTACCCACTCGTTTCTTCAGTAGTTCAACGATTGCTATCGCTTTACACCTAGTTGTATCAGCAGGAAGAGCGGTAATTTTTTTCCTGCGTATCGACACTTAAAAGGGCACTAAAATGCAAAAAAACGAAACTTTTTCCCAAATAAAAGTCTGTGCTTCAATTAATACAATGCGAGCAAAATCAGTTAACGAAGTAGCAGACGCTAATAATCCTGTTAACTCTCTGAAGTGGTTCTCCTGGTCGCGTTGTACATCGTGCGCTCCGCAGTTCACGTTTGTTCCTGGCTATCTCGAGTTGTGCTGAAAGAGAACCTTTCGGTTTGTGCACACATGTAGGTCATAGCCTGGGCTATCTAACTACATATATATATATAAAGAAGGGGAAAAGCCATTAAAAAAATAAGTAAATGATGCTAGACGTGTTTGAAATTCAAACTTACAGATTAAAATGGCTTCTATGGCTGCACGTGGATATATATATATATATATATATATATATATATATATATATACTTGGTGAATGGGGTTCTGACGACCGCGAATATATGTAGCTGAAATGAAAATTGAAACACAGACTACGAAGGTACGGGAAGTAAGAAAAAAGGGATAATTTATTTACATTTAAGATACTTGGAATGCTAAAAGGGTTGTCGACGTTTCGACAGTGGCATTGTCTTCGTCAGGACTAAAGATGCGTAGCTGATTACACATTTCTTAAATAGGTTTGCTACATGACGTCATAATCGGTACGGGCACGCCACAGGCGTTTGTCGGTGAGTCAGATTCGGGAATATTCCAGAAGGTCAAGTCCGGGTGGTGATGTCATTCGCCGTAGGTCACTGTCCGCTTTCGGGAAAATTCCGGGCAGGGTGAGTGCTGCTTTACACTTTGCTGGCGGTCGTCAATGGGTCACGTTCGAGAACGTGACCCATTGACGACCGAAAGAAGAAAGAGAGAAGCTCGAAACGGCCGTCCACAGCTGGGATTGTGGCACGCTTGAACTGTAAACATATGCCTGACGTGCAGCCATGGAGCATTTGCTCATTTCTATATTTGTATCTGTACTTACTGGCTTTGCACTGCGGCCTCCAGAGGTGTTGCTAACACCCTGCAACATTGATGTCTTGCATAGACACAGTGTTTGTGCCGACCCAAGAGCGTGTCACATCCCTACGCTGTGCCGATGAGAGCCAAGAAGCTCGAAACGGCCGTCCACAGCTGGGATTGTGGCACGCTTGAACTGTAAACATATGCCTGACGTGCAGCCATGGAGCATTTGCTCATTTCTATATTTGTATCTGTACTTACTGGCTTTGCACTGCGGCCTCCAGAGGTGTTGCTAACACCCTGGAACATTGATGTCTTGCATAGACACAGTGTTTGTGCCGACCCAAGAGCGTGTCACATCCCTACGCTGTGCCGATGAGAGCCAACAAGCTCGAAACGGCCGTCCACAGCTGGGATTGTGGCACGCTTGAACTGTAAACATATATATATATATATATATATGATACTCATGGAACGATGCGGCAGCACTAGAGGACACGTGTTTCACCGTGTTTGCGGCACGTCGGCCCTGGGTAGCTGCGCATCGTTCCGAATTGGCAAACCAGGGGTCACTCAGCGAGCGATATACACCTGGGAGGGTGACTGAGCACTCCTCAATGCCACAGTGCAAGCCAGTGAATTATAATGCAGGAAAAAAAGCAATTAAAGAAACAAATAAATGATACTAGACGTGTTTGAAATTCAACCTTACAGATTAACATGGCTTCTATGGCTGCACGCACAGAAACAGATAATCATGGAACGATGCGGCAGCACCAGAGGACACGTGTTTCGCCGTGTTTGCGGCTCGTCGGCCCTGGGTAGCTGCGCATCGTTCCGAATTGGCAAACCAGGGGTCACTCAGCGAGCGATATGCACCTGGGAGGGTGACTGAGCACTCCTCAATGCTACAGTGCAAGCCAGTGAATTATAATGCAGGAAAAAAAGCCATTAAAGAAACAAATAAATTATACTAGACGTGTTTGAAATTCAAACTTACAGATTAACATGGCTTCTATGGCTGCACGCACAGAAACAGATACTCATGGAACGATGCGGCAGCACCAGAGGACACGTCGTGTTTCGCCGTGTTTGCGGCTCGTCGGCCCTGGGTAGCTGCGCATCGTTCCGAATTGGCAAACCAGGGGTCACTCAGCGAGCGATATGCACCTGGGAGGGTGACTGAGCACTCCTCAATGCTACAGTGCAAGCCAGTGAATTATAATGCAGGAAAAAAAGCCATTAAAGAAACAAATAAATTATACTAGACGTGTTTAAAATTCAAACTTACAGATTAACATGGCTTCTATGGCTGCACGCACAGAAACAGATACTCATGGAACGATGCGGCAGCACCAGAGGACACGTCGTGTTTCGCCGTGTTTGCGGCTCGTCGGCCCTGGGTAGCTGCGCATCGTTCCGAATTGGCAAACCAGGGGTCACTCAGCGAGCGATATGCACCTGGGAGGGTGACTGAGCACTCCTCAATGCTACAGTGCAAGCCAGTGAATTATAATGCAGGAAAAAAAGCCATTAAAGAAACAAATAAATTATACTAGACGTGTTTGAAATTCAAACTTACAGATTAACATGGCTTCTATGGCTGCACGCACAGAAACAGATACTCATGGAACGATGCGGCAGCACCAGAGGACACGTCGTGTTTCGCCGTGTTTGCGGCTCGTCGGCCCTGGGTAGCTGCGCATCGTTCCGAATTGGCAAACCAGGGGTCACTCAGCGAGCGGTATGCACCTGGGAGGGTGACTGAGCACTCCTCAATGCCACAGTGCAAGCCAGTGAATTATAATGCAGGAAAAAAAGCCATCAAAGAAACAAATAAATGATACTAGACGTGTTTGAAATTCAAACTTACAGATTAACATGGCTTCTATGGCTGCACGCACAGAAACAGATACTCTGTTGGCGATCGAGGGGCGGCCGTCAGGTGGCGGGACCCCTCGATTGTGACGTCATTGTAGCACTGTATAAAACTCCAAGTGTCATTTGTCATTCTTCAGTCCTGACGAAGGCGGAGCTTCCGCCGCAACGTTGACTTCCCCCTTAACTTTCCACTAGTAAATAAATAACTCCCCCTTTTTCTACTTCCTACATCTTCGTTGTCTGCCTCATATTTTGTTAGTACCTATTTAATTTCGCTGTCGCACTAACCCCTTTCTTCCAGCATATATATATAACTATAGCTAATATATAACTATATAGCTATATATAACTAATATAGCTATATAACAACTATGTAAACATGAAGGAAATCAGAGGTGGGTTTTTTGAGAAACGAGAGTCCAAGAAACACAATTTTCGAGAACATAGCTGTACTCTACACCGCCTTGCCGAGAGGGGCAAGGTACAGACATGTAAACTTGACATCAATCTAAAGAGCACGCTTCGACCTACACGATGGTTCCTCATATATATCTATAGTGCGTATAGCATGAGTACAGCGCAAAGACAAATATGAGCAAAATGTAAATTTTGTTGCAACTTTGGCGATTTTTAATTGAAGATCCAAAAAGAGTTGACCCTAGCTGTTTGTGCACGCTAAACGTCGTTGTACCTGCCATATTGTGCAAAAAAATCTACAGTTTGGGACCCTCCGATGGTGAGGAATAAAATATCAAAGTCGCTCCGTCAGAAAGCTTTGTCGTCGAGTCAATTTCTTTGGGAATTCTTTTTCTGGCGGACCACAACACACAGAGCCCACATATTTATTGCTCCTGTGTGTATGCGCGTTGCGGTAGAACATGTATGCACAGAAATGATTGGCACCGCACGAAACAGCGGGTCCGCGTACGGCGGTCGTATTGCGGAAAGGAGTTGATTGATGCTTCAGGCTATACCTTTATTTGCTTTGCATACAGTCTTTCGAAGGCATTACGCTCTTGTGCGATACAAGCCAAAATAAGGAGCACAACATGCCAACAAGTTGGAAACCACCTGCTACAACAACACAACCGCGATTCCATCTGGCACATTTGTCATGCACATCTAAGCATTGTTGACAGTTTTCAATCTTTTAAACACTTCCACATTCTTTATAGCCAAAGTGCTGGATAGGTTGGCTTGCGACCCTGACACAGAGCCAAAATGTGAGCCAGCTCAGGTACATGAACATATTTGTGCAGTACGAGCCAAAATAAGGAGCACGACATGCAAAAAAGTTGCAAACCACTTGCAAAAAGGACACAAACCGCTGTTCCATCTCGCACATTTCTCGTGCACATCTAGGTATTTTTGCTACTTTTGATTTTTTTAAAGACTATCACATCCTTTATAGTCAGCGTGCAGGACAGGATGGCTTGCAGCCCCTGACACGGAGCCAGTGGGCCTGTACGTGGTCATGAACACACTCGTGTGCGGCCCAAAAATAGGGAGCACGGCATGTCAATAAGTTTCAGACCTCCTGCCACAAGCACACAAAACGGTGCTCGATCTTGCACCTTTGGACATCCTTTATTGTCAACGTGCTGGAAAGGCAGTCCCTTTCACCAAGCTAAACTGTGAGGCAGTACGAGTTAATGAACACACTTACTGGAATATGCATCAGGAAATAGTGCTGGAATGTTCAGATGTTACATGACATAAGAGGCTTACAAGGTAGAATCACAACCAATATGCATTCAATTTGATCTGAATACAAGTAGCTGTCTTGTATTACTATGAAAATGCAGACTGCATACAGCTGACGGAAGATGGCACGAAGCAGTACCGCTGAAAGACTTCCCAAGGTTAACAATGCATGAGTAGGTGTTCCACTGAAAGAAAGCGGTATGTAAGCTCTATCCACACGTATAATTGAGAAACAATATCACATACCAAAACGTGCAAGTGCTGCATAGGTCACTGAGGCATTGGAAGCGTAATTATGCGGGTTCTCTTGTGATGTGTACACTACTTCGTAACATGTGGCCAGATATTCACTTGAGAAACCATGCATTTCTTCCACATATGTACCTGAATTTAAAAAAAAGACAAGAAAGACAGTGCCTGTGTAGCAGACAAAAATGCAGAACGCCTCAATTAGTAAGGTGCGGCTACACAGTTTGAAGAGTGTGACCAGAAAGAACGCGTTAGGTTTTGGCAATGTTTGTCAGCGGACTTAGGCGTTCCTCGCTTATGCTATTGTAACACGTGTGATGCTGTCTACTGATTTTATTTACATATAACTGAAGCTTTCCATATTAGTGATCATGCCAATCATTCTCTCCAAGGGAATTTTGTAGGGAAATGATGGTAGGGTCATGTTAATTCTACGGATACATGATATTTCATACTGACATGTGGAATGACACGGGAAACTGCCTTTTTGTCATAGGCGAGGGGTGGTGAAGTAACTGAAGATGATGCAGGTCAGCTCAATCTGGATCTTCATGTTTGTACCTTCTCCCAGGTGCAATGACGGTGGATTGAATGACTTTGCCTGACGCTCTTCCAGGGTGGGTGTTGAGAATTGCTTTCTCAATACAGTCACCCAATCTATGTCCTTCAAGTGACGTTCGTTGATACCACAGCCGCCATTCGATTGGTATCACTCGCAACATTTGACGGCGACAGAATGGTGACAGCCACGGGTGATGCAAAATAAGGTGGAAAACTGCTAAAATGCTCTATAACGAAACGTTCTTGAATGCAAATAAAAAGCTGCGCAGCACATGGAGTGCCTCATCTTTTTAGGGGACGTGGCGTTTACATGTGACAAAAAATAAAAAAAATAAAGAAGATGTGTATAGTGCATGCAACACAATAAATGTTAACGCCACGGGCTATACAGCAGTAACTACGACTTCGCTGCCTTTCTTGTTTCATCCACGTATGTCATCTCGTTCGCAATGGCAATTGGCAGAAAGATAAATCTGTTATCGTTCGTTCCAGAGGCCTTGTCGCCGACACAAAGCGCGTGATGAAGGCGGAGAACAGTGGATATTGCTGTACAAGTTAAAAGAAATGTCACATTCATACGCTACGTGTTGAAAACCTTGCACATTCACAGCATCTTCGACTGGTAGCTAATATATCCTCGGCTGGTCAAAACGGAGCTCGCTCTCACAACAGCTTCGGCAGCCGCTTCTTTCTTACGTCTTCGTTCTTTTTCCAGCTCGAAGCGCTCTGGCTTAGAACATTGGTACCGCCAGTCGAAGATACCATTATCGCTTCGTCTTACCGAATGTCGGGTGGCGAATATGCTGTCAATGTGGTCTGTCGTGTCTTCATTTGTGCACGTCCACCGCTTGTCTATTGTCTTGTGGTGACAAACGGCGAACATTCTCAATCTACCCGTCATATAGAGTCGATCGCAGTCGATGGAATCGTTGATGCTGCTAGATCTTCTGTCGTATTTGACAACGTCGCGCGTGATTAATCCTCCCGGAATTGCGTAATTGCCATAACAACGAAGGCAAGCGAAGGTGGCGCTGATGTCTCTGGAAGAGACACCACCGTTGTCGTACTCAGACAGGTAGGCAACGTCACGACGAACGCAATGGAGAATGTGCGTCCTGGGCCGACTTCTAAGGGAACTCTGAGGACATATATCTGACAGCGTCCGAGGAGGTAAGCGAAAACAAGTGTTTTCCTCTCTGCTCAGCCAATGGGCAACTTACTAGCGTAACGACGTCATGTATGACGTGGCATGCGAGGGAAATGGAACTTCCGTCGTATGCTCTAGCGGCATATTTGTACTAATGTCCCGAAAACCATTTCGTTATTCCTAAGAAAACATTCACGCTTGTGTGTCTGTAGTGCTCGTGAATATAGCTTCGGATAAGTTTGAGAATTTCCCGATCTGGTATGAGACCGTTGCTTTCGAAGATGTGTACCTTTATGGCAACGTTGTTGTTGTTGCTCCTCAAGCGGGATGGCGTCTTCTGCGTTTAATTTTTTGAACTTCGTTTTCTTTGTCGGTATTTAGTACTGTGCACGTGACGTGGTCTCGCGTATATCATACGACATTATTAAAGGGGGATTTCGGAACAAAATGGATTTCAAGCTCGCGGTATTCTCACAGTCATTTACACGAACTGAACACAGTTGTGAAATATCTCACTTGAAAACGAAGATCGAATGATAAAAGCGACTTTCGAAATTTGAAAAAATGTGGCTCCCATCGAACGCCGAAGGAAGTACTTCATTTCTTTTGTCGGCCAACGTCGCCGTGCATTAGTCATACCATTCCTACGCTGTTTTCTGACTCTCAGGGAAGCCGATGACCGTTTTTTCTTTCCATCTGTGTCTGAGTGATCCGATCCTCAATCTTCGTTCATTGTTTTGTTCCGGGAATGCAACGCAGGGGCTACGCCCGGCGTGTTATACTGCTTGTCTGCTCCATGCAGTGTGACGTAACGCGTTGGCCATCTGAAGGGAAAGGAAGGGAAGGGATTTCGGGACTCCTCTCCTCATTCCTGTTTTGGTTTGATTGCTCGCTTATTTGAGGCATAATTCGTCACACGAGACAGAAACAAAGTTGATGGCAGGTATACTGTGGATGTTATGCACCAAGTAAGATGCGCAGCAATTTTTTCACCAATCGTTTCAAAGTATCCTTTTGATACATTCTGTCTTAGCCTTACCCAGGTGTTCCAACTGTCTCAGGATATTTACAGGAGCATCAAAGAATACCGGCCAAACAGCTTTGTTTGTCGTAGATGCCCCTGCTGGTTAGATACAGGATCTTCGGACTCCCGGAATGCTTTTCCGAGTCACCATTATGTGTAATGCTTGCAACACGGTTGTCTGGAATCGCCTTTCCGTAATTCCACAGCACATATTTCGAAAATATTGCTCTATTATTGCATTTAAAGGAAACCCATATGCTGCAGGTGTTTTTGGTGGCTGTGCACCCGTGCACAGGTGGCTGTGCACCCGTTGCCGACGATAGATTATGCTACCGTGTGCGTTTTTCACTGTTTGAGGGCTGTGCTCAAGTAGACTGTGCATCCTTCGTTGAGGTTACATAAAGTCACTTCTTGTGTCTTGGACGCTTTGTAGGTTACGCTTACATGTTTACAACAGCTCCGCATCCGTGGGAGAGGTTATATCAGGCTATTTTTCGCACTTTGTTGTCTCTGGATAGTATGTTCACAAATCTCTGTTGCCGAGGGTAGGCAATGCACACTTTTATAAAACGTCGTGCAGATTTTTGGAGGTGGTGATAACTAGTGCTAGGAAAAGGATGAGCAGCTTTCACGTCGCACTCGTAGCACTAGTGCAGCCTGCACTTATGCACTATAAACTACGTAGATATGCATATACTTATGCTCTATAAACAGTGGGAGTATGCCCTGAAATGCAATATGCGATAATGAACCATGCCTCTGACACGGAATTACCTTGCAAAGCCAACAGAAATGTCCGCTTCGCGTTCCTAAGACGTTTTCCGCCGTAGGCTTAGATATTTATGCATGCATGTACACGTAAGTGCGCTTTCAAGTACACATACACGTGCGAGCACGCACCGGCGATAATAATAATGTTAATTGGGTGCGTTCACAGGGTTTAGAGGTTCAAAAGGGTTGCCTAGGTCCAACTTTTTTGTACCAGTCTGATCTGACCAATATCGTGGTTTCGAAACCTCGCCATTCGATCCACTGAATACAGGAGTGTAGGGTCAACCGAACTAGATATTTGGTTGCTGTAAGCATCGCAATTCAGAGCAATGCGACGTACTGCCCGCAAACCTAGCTGAAACAACGTAACGGTTATACTCATCGCGGTCATCGGTACCCTGAGAGCCTAACCGCTGGATTTTTCCGGAGCCCATCGCGTCAATACCCTATTTAAAAATATATGCGTGTGATTCAATAGGATCCACATGATATGTGATTCTATGCATTTAATGCAATTGGGTCCCATTCATGAGAGTTTACTAGACCTACTAGACCTTACTAGAACCCATTGGTAGGATCTCACAGGACGTCATACTCATTTACATGCGGGGTCACATTAGTGTGACCCCATTGGTTAGAGTCCAATAAGGTGCTTTCTGCAATGAGGTCACATTTGTACTTCAGTATGCCGCACAAATAGAAATTGAACACGAAAGTTTAAAATGCATACGCAGAACAATAATATGAGTAGCAGTGCTAAGTGATTTAAACAAAAAACCCCGTGTTTGACTGATCAGGTACAATCGTCATGCTTCCCTTGTTAAGACGACAAGCGTTCCACTGCAGTCTCACAGTGGAACACTTTCAAGTCATTCCTTAGCAATTAAGGTCCACGTCCAGTATTGAACTAGAGTTTGAAACTACAAAAGTAAAGTTGTGCTTCTGCACAGACACTGCATGTGGATAACATGTAATGTAATGTAATGTGATTTTATTTCCACAAAAAAATCGTGGTGGAAGCTGTGAAAAAAAAAAGCCACAATAGTGACTTGATGGACTCACAGCTCCCAGCGACATAAAATTGGCAAAGGTGATACACTGCTACACACAGGAACTAGAAATAAAGTCAGTTCTACACTACACAAAAGTACACATCAAGGGGAAAAAAACGTATTTTTGACACCTTTACTCCTGCCATTGATCATTGATAACTACTGGTCAAAAACAAATTACTACAGAAATCACGAATGCATGTACGGGACACATTTAAAGGATTGAAAGAGCATTCATTTAATAACTGCGGCAAGCGATGACTGACCCTCTGTTCCCCGTAATTCGTCGTACAACGGGGAATGTTCCACTGCTGATGAGCGCGGGAAGAGTAGTGACGTGAAAGCTCTGAAAAGCTCATGTGCTTCTACTAATTAGAAATGGTCACTGTAGAAAAAGGTTGATGTGTGCTTCATCCCATCACAAGCTCACTAGAACTATCTGCATTAAGAATATATATATGCATAATATACCTTTAATTATAAAACCACAAAATTCTGTACGGTAGAGAAACCTAGGGACTGTCTCTGGAATGTTATGTAAAGGGAAGTACCAGAACAACCTGAGTCTGTTGGTTAAACACGTCAACATGTTGGAAAATACCAACACACGTTCATACTCGTTACATATCATAATCCACCAGACCACAAATAAGCTATCATTGCCAACAATGCTGTACATTGAAATAGGACTTCATGGTTCGCTGCTCAAGCATACAATGCTAGCTTTTGGTACTGTAAAAACACGAGGTTGTCCAATGCAGATGATTACAAAATGTATCAAAAAGCTGAAATAGGAGTATCACAGTTATGTCCACATGTTAAAATAAACAACTAAAAGCTATAGTTCCTAAGCTATAGTTAATAAGGGCACTGTACAAGGTGGATGCTGTAAAAGTCAGTCACATTTCTGCACGTGACACGATACTTACCTGACACAGAGACTTCTGCTGCCTCAGAGTAAACAATGTATGCCTGAGAAATCTACGGAAAAATTTTAGTTACCAGGCACTGAGTAGCAAAATACAGGTTGAATTTAGCAAAGCTTACACATTTTGATCGCATCCTAAAAATAGAAAATGACGTTTCTTGCGCTCCAAACTTTGAAGGCCTGAAGTCATTTGCCTGAAGTTGTAGGCATATTTTTTTCTTCAAATGCTATCACTATGTAGAAAAAAAGTTAGAAGCAAAGCAAACTCTCACCCCATGCATTTCCTATGGCCTATACCGCCCGCAAACCGCCATTTCTTTTCTCTCTCTCTGCTTCATCACCACGTATAGGTGGCACTGCCTCGAAACCCTGCATCTGGTCCATCTGGTTGTTGGTGGTTCCATAGGTGTTGGTTCTGCTTCATCTCCAGATAGCGCCACCTATACGTGGTCATGTGAACGTGAAGCAGACAGGAAAAAATGGCGGTTTGCGGGCGGTATAGGCCATAGGAAATGCATGAGGTGAGAATTTGCCTTGCACCTAACTTTTTTTTTCTAAAGAGCGACAGCATTTAAAAAAAAAATATGGATAAAACTTCAGGCGAAGTACTATCAGTCTGCAAAGTTTGAAGCCCCAGAGATTTCGTTATCTGCTATTTTTACGACTCGATCGAAATATGTAAATATGTAACTTCTGTAAGTACCCAATGCAAATGGATGGATAAGAACTGTCTCTAGTTGAACAAATACAAACTATGTTACACGAAACGTTACATCCTAAGAAAGCCCAGAAGTCTTTCTGCGACTAATATTGACTCGTAGACCGTGCCGTACTTACGTGACAGCACCTGATATCTGAGTAAGTGACACACTCAAATGAGACTGCACAAAATTGCAGCCATTCAGTCCTATGTAACAAGGTCCTCTTCCTTAGTCAGGCACATGCTGCGTCGCTATGCTTCTTTCTGTGGAGTGCAGAACAAGTGAATGTTTGTAAGTAAGCGAAGCTACCAAAATGATAACTGCATTTAAAACCTGTTGATCCCAACCAGAGTAGCGCATAACCCGGGACTTCCACGAAGCTTGACATTTTATATTATGCTCTGCGAGTGACAACGAAGCAAAGCCTCGTGGGTAAAGGACACAAAGTACTGACTTGCAAGTATTGTATTACACAAGCGTAACTAATTGTCAAAATTATAGCATCTTCCTTTCGCACACATGATGTGAGAGGGTGAAGGGGCACAGTGCCGCCTCAAACTTGTTAGGCTCTTGCAAGTGTAACTTGTTAAAATGGTTTTGCTGTAACGGCTACCCAACTCATTAACTGCTGATCTGATCACGCGCAACCTGTTCTGTGTTTCCTTGTTCCAATTTTCATGCTGTAACGATGAGAACGGCTACTCGCCCTGCGGGAAAGTCGTGATTGGATGCAGAAATCGTCACCTTTTGTGTACGCTGGTGCAATGCATGAACATATGACTATCAGAAGTGACTTGGAATAATTGGAAATCTCTTACATTTTCTTTCAGTTCTCAGGCAAAATATGCACATTCTAAGAGGCGCAAATGCTAGCTGGCCTAGAACTATTCTATTCCTCAGAGACAAGTTAAAAATCGCAAGACAACGCCACAAAAGTCACAAATCTGAAGTCATGGGTCATCGAGCGCACGGTGGCATTACAGCTCCAACCAAAAATACATTACGCGCGCTTCCATCACACTCTCCGTTGTACACTGACCATGTTTCAAAATGAAACATCGATGACGACATACATGGGGAAGGGGTGCTGTGTTTATTTAAAAACCGCATTAAATACTCGCAAAAGGAAACACTTGCCTTACCTTCCACGTATCCAATTATGCGCCTTATTCTCGGAAACCCCACAGTCGGTACATGGACTATATTTTCCATTTGCGGAGATATATGTCTCAGCGTCCAGACGAACTTATGGGGGTGACTCAACATAAGGTCCTTCTGCAGGTTTCGACTGCCATGACAACAGCGACTTACCCGCAGGACACCGTCATGCGTGACGCTGCATAAGAGTGAAGCAGTCCCCTGCTAGAAAATCCAATATAATTTGCCAGTATGAAAATTCCAGTATCACTTCATATCGTATTCTGGGACCATGTATGTCATCTTCATAACTGCATACCAGTACATTTATACCTGCTCTTGGTAGTGTTGTACCGGATGTGTATACCTGTTCAGTATGTGTACCTCGTGCGACTGCATGTATGTGGAAGTCTCATTAACTTACGTAATGTATGTTCAGTATGTAAGCTGCAAGAAAGGCATGCAAAGGCAGCCATGTCTGTGCTCCTGAATCGTGATGGTTGTGTTGCGCTCATGGGCAGGGTAGAACGTTTGGGGTGGTGGTGCATCAACTGTGCCCACAGCTACACTGGCTCAGAAACCCTAAGTTCATGAAAGCAAGGAGAAAGCCTCCCCCCGCCCGACGGCGCGCCCATGCTTATGTCACATACTGTACCAGGATATGCAAACAGTTTGTGTCTCCAGGCCATTCTGTTGATGTCAGACAACAGGTTACGAACCTAACTATAGGAAGCATCTTAAATCGATCCTCCTTTGAGTCGCTTGGAGGCGTTCTTCTTTTCAGGTACTCCCAGTAGGCATCTGAAATGAACCAAAAATAAATGTTATACAGTATCCTACATACCATGGCAACTGTTATAGAGGGTGGTTATATAATAAAAAGTTCTAACAATAACATACTGTACAGAAAGTTAGGTGGACGCACATTATTTGACTAGCAGATAACTTTTTGCTGGCTTTGTGAGGTATTTGCAAATTTTCTACTGTACTCTAGCATAAGAAGCTTATGTTGACATTTTTCCTGCTCAGATCAGTCAGACATGTTTTCAATCCACCACTTATTTCCGTTCATAGAACAGAGGGTGTAACTAAAACGGAATAGACGAAAGCAAAGAGGACTCCAATTTGTCCCTCCCACTCCCTAAGGCTCCATTTGATGGAGCAATGAATCAGAAGATAAACACGTGGAGATATTCCACCTGTCAGAACGGATATAGAGGTAATTGAAGGGCGATCATAGTATTTTATCATTTGCTGTTGTGGACTTCACACCTCGGTTTACCCCTAAAAGTAGTGATGGCCAGATGGCAATTTTCATCATCATGCACTTGCCTCATTGGCCAAAATGCGTTACCGTCTCATCAAGCCAGTACCAAACTGTTTTCTGCTGCAAACGTGATATTAACGTTGAATATGTCAAAGGCAAAGCGAAAAACTTGTCGTAAGCGAAAAATTGAACTCCCTTTAGAAGGCCAGCGAAAATCTTCCCTAACCTGAATACTATTTTAATTGTACAACTTTTTAATCAATCAAAAATATGGTATTTGTAAATAAAGATCCAGATATAAGCTTAAAGGTCTATAAAGCAAATGTGAGAGAAAATTGGAATGCAAAAGCTCTGTCTTCTGATATGTTCCATGAATGCTTGTAAAAGAAGCTGTTCACTGTTGTGTATCTCATCACCTCAGTAACCTGACTGACATTGTTGCTGAAATATTTAATATGTACATAAAAAGAGCAGCCATAAAGATGTGCATAGTTACCATTACTGTTCCTGTCAATGACAAACTTAAAAATTAATATGCAAGTCGTGTACAAGAGCGAATTACGAGACGATTATGGAACTCACTTCCAAGGGCATCCAATTTTTGGGGGGTGAGGCGTCGCTT
The DNA here is from genome assembly GCF_037126465.1 of Ornithodoros turicata. NCBI lineage: Eukaryota > Metazoa > Arthropoda > Arachnida > Ixodida > Argasidae > Ornithodoros > Ornithodoros turicata. The sequence goes on from NC_088201.1 coordinate 149,894,047, forward strand.
CTTCTCTGAGCCTTGTTTTAGAAACCGACGGCAGGCTTCTCCAGTTAGACTTCTCTCTGCCAGCTGCTCCGCGCTCCATAGAGCTCTCACCATGTCGCGGCAGAACAGAGAGTCCTTAGGGGTGTCAAGCAGGTATTCAAAATGTTCCTTGTTCACATTTATGCCATCCTCAAGAGTCACCTGTTGTATGAAATAGAACATATATATTGTCGACCAGAAACAGAAGGAACAAGGTCGCAGGGCAGGTAGTTTACTTTGCACGGAGCTCGAACCAACGTTGTCACGCCAAGATGTCAAGGCTGCACAAGCACATTAAATTCCTCTCGCTACTGTTCAGCAATTGTGTCAGCTCTGATTCGTTCTCAGTGCCGCAGGAACTCACGCAAGTGATTCATTTTGATGTAGCTCTCCAATTCGGGTGATTCTAAGGACTTTTTCAACCATTATCGGATCTACAATTTATTGGCCCATTTGAGGTGTTGTTAGTGTTTGTCCTATTCTGAGCGTTCTAGCCTAAAAGCATTTCTTCATGTTCCATGAATGATGTCGTAAGGAAGCATGTCCTACCTCATCTCCAGTCAATACCAAGTCAGGGCGTGTGGGGGCACTTTGAATGAGGGATCTTCCCAGGAATGGTCGCGATATCCTGTTCCTAGAGTTGGAACGTCGCGAGGTCTGTTGCAGATTGGACAATTGTAGTGTTAGGTCAAACCATGCCAGACATGCCAAGAATAACTTCCAAGATTTAAAACGCAGAGTGAGTGTAAAGCACAAGAACATGCACCCCAATATTCCCCTCTGAATTACATGTCTGCGCACCTATTGCAAACAGGGAATGCTGCAAGGAAAGTAACAGTCTCAAAACACACATGTCACGGACGGCTTGGAGGATGATAGCGTGTGAATTCTGTTTGCAAAATAAATGTTGTTCTAGTCCCCACCACAGGTGAGTCCGAGTTTTTCTCTCACTTGGGTACCTAAACAGCGCCCCCGCCGTAGAATCGAATACATACGGTATAAATAGAATGCATGAAAGCAGAGGAGCTACCAAATAAACATAGTATGTACGGCGCATTTCCTGTCTTTTATCTCACGTATTTTTCAAGAATCCCCCCTCATATGCACACCACACACTTTTTAATCCCCTATAAACAGCCTATCCTCGCTACCTCACTGAAATTTCTTTCTGAGCACGGTTGTTCACTTCAAACGTCATTACCTTGTTGACAAGGCTCAAGTTCATTGTGGTCGTGCGGCCTTGAACACTGGAGCCACTTGATGCGTTAGATGGACATGCTGCCATGGGTTCACATGTTGGGCTAGTGGGAGCATCACATGGGGTCAGGGAGCCGTGAACACTGGGGCTCCTGGGTCTACTATTTGCCAGATAGTTTGGTACTGGACTGGAAGGAGCATCACCATCCAAGTACAAAGAAAATATAGACACAGTCAGAAAGGACGTCCACTGAAGCATCAAAGGAAATGTCAATGTCGTGTGAACTCCTCAATGCTCACAGAGACTGGGTATGGATCTGGCAAGTTGTTTGAGTCGGTCGACACAATGGTCACGCTCACGGATCCGCCGGAGCATGCAGACCGTGATGGTTTCTCAACCTGATGATATTCACAGTAATATTGTTACTAGCACATAGGCAGGTTGTGTGCAAAAACAAGGGTGCACAAAGTAACTCATGGTTTGTGTGACACAGCAATCGCTTACACAAAAAGAGTGCGCAGTAATTATTACATTTGACATCTTGCTGCCCTCTCTCGAAGGCAACAAAGCTGATGATTCTGGAGGAGTTACACTACGTGGAGTTGTGGTGGCCTCCTCAACCTGCAATGTTACAGACACCATATGAGCAGCTTGCCCTTGGGGGAACAGCCATACATACCATACATTCATGTTGGTCAGCATTGCGTGCGTAAAGACTGGTAAGCTTAGTGCGTTCCTTATCGCAACTTTGAAAAAGAAAGCAAGGCAGTGCAGGAAAGGAAGAACGTCATCCCAGAGGATACAATCACAAAGGGCACAAATAAATTCACGCTACCATACAAGCACACCCTAAAAACAGAATAGCATGGCATAGCACACACGGAACCAACCGTTGCGAAAGGTACCATTGTCTAGCTTGATTTGCTGAAAATAGTGGGCATACATCTTTTTTGTGACATGAACATAATGCATGTCTGCCACAATAAGGGAAGACCCTACCGTTCACAAGACAACACTACGTTCTTTTCAACGGGTATTTTGGTTGCCCATAGTGTCTCACAAAGGGGACTTATAGCCAAGGTAGGTGCTCTGTATATTACCGTAGACTGCACTGCGGCATGGTACCATTAAATTTCCAAAATTGGCAATTACCAAAAGTAAATTTGGCAGAATTTCGATGAGAACTGTACGAACTCCATGGGAAATGGATCCACTGTACCTGCTGTGGAGTTTGCTACCTATTTCCTTGGATACAAGTGCATACACACGTATTGTGCTCCTCTCTGTTGTGCTGTTAGTATAAAGAGACTCTTGAGAATACAAATTGGTGACCGCGTGGTTGCAGCCGTCTCTTAGGTTGGGCGCAATAAGTGATAGTTCCGAAGCTGTGCATGCTATCTTTAATTAGTTTTATGCCCCGTAGCGTTATTTCGGAACCACGACGAGTACTACAAAGCCCGTAAGACCGCTGTGATGACAGTATGTTGCGGCAGCTTGGGCGCGATGGTCGCAGTCTATCGCAGTCGCATAGTCGCATCCTGTGGTTTTCGTCGACATGCCGAGACGATGTTGGATAGTTGGTTGCCCTAATTTACGGCAATATTCGCCTGGTTTCCAATGTCTCATGCTTCCCAGTGACGAGACGGACAGCTTTTGATGCCACGAAGCAATCGGACCGCCGGAGTGGAAAGACGATGTGGTGCCATCCACTGATCGTGTTTATACGGACATTTGCATGATCGAATTTACGAATGGTACGCTGAATCTCTTCAACGTACTGGATAACGAGCTCAGTGCCGTCTGAATAAAGGTGTAGCACCATCACAATACCTGTCCACACCGGAGAAAGAACATCCACCTAAACGGCGCAAAGGTGTGAGTACTTTTCGTTATTGGGGCTAACAAAGGTTTCTCGGTCCGTGTGGTACAAATGCTATCATAGATTTCAGGATTGCGTGAATGGGATAATTCTCATATGCGTGACTGTGAACCTTGCCGCCGCTTACTGCACAGAGAGAGTAAAAGAAAAACAAAATAGAAGTTACCGGATCTAGTCCCTCAACTCAGGTGGTGCACTGTTGATAAAAAGTACACTTCGTTTAGCATGATCTTAGAAGCCATACTTCAACAGAATATTTATGTAGTATGTTGAACATACGTATCCGTTCGTTTCTCTTCGCTCATCTGCTTTCATGTTCACAGGTGACTTCCTCAGTGGAGCCTGAAACCCCTTAGGTGAGACAGCATGATCATTGTAACCCACTGTTCAGAGCAGACAAATGCTGTGCACCATCTTTCCAGATTCCGCTTTAATGCAGTATCTTGCCTACCATCCGGGCTCTTGTTCACAAGTTGTTGGGTTTTTTTTCACCTTTTTTGTTATTTGATTTACAGTTTGCTTTATCATGTGCACAAATATGATATTGAGGGGGACATTTCTTGTTTACGCTTCTTATCTTATAATCATTGCTCAGTTAGATTACATCATTTGCATTCACCAAAACTGGAGTTGTATACTATGTTATTTTCTTCTCTCAAATCAGGGCAGCCCATGTGTATGGCAGCTGAAGTTTTTCACCAGGGTAACATGCCAGGACAACTCCAGCAAGTGCTCTGCTGGTCACCGTTAGACTAAAGGAACCTACCTTTGATGCCCTATGACATTTTACTATGTTCTCATGAGATTTTGTCCCTGCTGCAACTCTGCCCTTTGTTTCACATTACCAAAAAATAACCCTACCAACCATTATCATACCAGTGGTGTACTGCTGTGTTCAACCAGTTCAACTTGCTCTGGGCATCTTGCAAGGCCGTGCAACTACTTCAGCCCTTATTTGCTGGTAACACTGGTGCCACTACAGTTGTTAGATAAGCTGTGTGACAGTGTAAAATAGAACATATCCTGTGTTCTATTAAAAATGAAAATTATGCATGTATAGCATATAATGTGTCTATGTAGATGTTAGGTCTTAGGTATGGTACTATTTTAGCTAAATGTCGACATTTCAGCTGTTTGAGCCTGATGCCCTTGTCCTTGACGCACACACAAGTGTACAGACAACATCGGAGGAGCCTGCATAGCGAGGACTCTGTCCCGGTGGCAAATGAAACAGTTCTTTCACAAAGAAAGCAGATTTCTGCCAGAAGACCAACAAGCAGTTTACTTGAAATAGTACCAATTACTTGTCGTTTTTCTAATTGCAAAATATTGGGCATGCTACGTCAGTACTGGGGGTTTTTGCTTCTTTCCAGTTACCTCAACTGGTGACTTCAAGCTTACGTAACACAATAATATAAGAGGGCAATGAAGCAGGCGAACTGGTGTCGCGAGATTGTGTACCCCCGTCTTAGGGTTATGGATGTATTACACAGTATTGGAAACTTGGTTGAGCAATAAATTTGTTAAACGACAAACACTTATCAGAAATAAATACGATGTACAGAATACTCTTGTATTGTGATGTACACAATACGCTACAGCTGAGTTTTTGTAGGCATGATGGTTGGTAATGCTAAATGTTCAGATTTACGACGTGCTCAACATTGAATACAGAATACGTGACGTGCCCATAAATAAATTCTTGCATGAAACATAATTTTAAGCAAACAAGAAGTCCTTCGACTGAAGGAAATACAACCATCTGTAGAACAATAAATGCAGAGTAAATCAAAATCGCCTGAGGGCACGAAGCTGCTTTGAATAATAATAGTAATGATGACGAAGAACACAAGTTGAAACAAAGTAAAGCAAAATATTAAACCATTAGACCACCCAGCCTTTTACAATAATTCGTGCAAACAAATCGAGCAACAAAGGGGGCATCTTCCAAATATCACAGTCGCACTTCACAACGCACTTCCTTTGTTGTCAGATTGCCAGCACGTAAACATAACTGCAACTGACGTAAATATAACTGCAATGCCAAGCAACAACCAGACACTTTCCATTGGTGACGGCCATACAACCAATACACGTTGCGCTGAATCGCTAGAGGCCCACGTAACTCGTCAGCAAAACTCTCAAAGCCATGGAGGTACTTGAGTTCCTTGTTGTGAACGGCCGCAGAGTAGAGGACGAATACATCCGATTAAAAAGTACAGCTCACATGTCATACTTTCCAGCTCAACTGTAGCAAACGATCCACACGCTGAAATGAAAGCACTGAACTGAGCAAAATGAACCCTATGCAGCACGAAAGTTCTTTCAACGTCCTATCAAATGGCACTAAGCTCGATGTCCTCAGACGTTCCGTCACAAAGGTTGGCCTTTTTGAACGTTTACGCCATGTTTGTCATTTTTTAACAGAAAATCCGTGGCCTTCAGAGTTCTGTGGGTGGCTGCCGACAGTGTCTACAGTGCAGCCTATAATCACAAAAACCTCCGGTTCCTAGGCATAAAATCGGCGGTGCTAGATCCCGTCAAAGTCGGTCCAGAACAAAGCACGCTCAAGCAGCCTCAGACTTTCCTCCTCTCCCACGCGGAAACTACTTCATGCACGAGCGTCACACGTGGTGCGATTTGCTTCGTTTGAGCTGTCCTCTAACATATATTTTTTTTTTCTGGACGAATTAAAAAATACGACTTTCACCCGTTGTTCAATTTAAAATGAAACTACCCCTAAGGTAGTGCAGAACAAATCCTGCCCAAAACATCAAACATCTCTACAAAGCACACTCCATTCCTGGAGTACGAGTGCAGGCAACGTAAGCCCTGTCCCACCACCCTGTAGGGAGACGAACTCCTAGTCATCTAAGGTAGGGCAGAACAAATCCTGTCCAAAACATCAAACCTCTCTACAATGCACACTCCATTCCTGGAGTTCGAGTGCGGACAGCGTAAGCCCAGTCCCAGCACCCTGTAGGGGGACTAAGCACCTAGTCATCTAAGGTAGTGCAGAACAAACCCTGCCCAAAACATCAAACCTCTCTACAAAGCACACGCCATTCCTGGGGTTCGAGTGCGCACAACGTAAGCCCTGTCCCAGCACCCTGTAGGTGGACCAAACACATAGTGATCCAAGGTAGGGCAGAACAAATCCTGCCCAAACATCAAACCTCTCTACGAAGCACACTCCATTCCTGGACATCGAGTGCGGACAACGTAAGCCCTGTCCCAGCACCCTGTAGGTGGACCAAACACATAATCATCTAAGGTAGGGCAGGACAAAGCCTGTCCAAAACATGAAACCTCTCTAAAAGGCACACTCCATGCCTGGAGTTGGAGTGGGGAGAGCGCAGGCCGTGTCCCAGCACCCTGTAGGTGGAGAAAACACCTACTCTTCTAAGGTAGGCCAGAAGAAAACCTGCCCAAAGCATCAAACCTCTCGACGAAGCACAGTACATGCCTGGAGTTGGAGTGAAGAGAGCGTAAGCGTCAACACTTTGTAGCTATACAAAAATTCTATCTAGAGAAAAAATACGCACAACTTTAAGGGACATATGAGCCAGATGCAAGAACAATGTAATCCAACATGAAAAAATAAAGTGCTCAGTCATGTAGCGCTGTGTTCGGGAATGGAGCTTTGGTATCGTATCCCCATTCATTGTGTTTAGAACCCGATAGATGTTGTGGCTTCATAGGCTGCGATTGAATGTGGCGCGGACTCCACTGCTCCTCTTTAAGATGGGCCACCTTTCGTCGCCCAACTGCCCCACCTGTCATGTTGAAGGAGACACCCCGCACTTACTCCTCTACTGCACTCGTTACCACCAACATCGTCTCCTCCTACGGTCGCGCATCGCTCGCCTGACGGTTTCGGACTTATCTCTAGCTACGCTGCTCGGCCCCACACAATACAGTCAGGTGACAAAGGCACTTGCCCAGTTTCTGCGGTCCTGTGGCCTTCTGGGTGAACTGTGACCAGTTTCATGTTTGTTTTCCTCTTTGTTCTTTTGTTTTTCTTTTTGATTATTTGTTTTCCTTTTTCTTTGTTTTTCTTTTTGTTTGCCTTTATTTTTCCCCTTTTTTCCTGGGAATAGCAAGCCGCCATACCGGTGGCTAACCTTTCCCTCTTATTTTTTTACATATAATAAACATGCCCCCCCCCCCCCCCCGATAGATGCACATTGTGTTCAGTAAATCACCCTCACAGGAAACATTGCACATCGGTGGAAGGTAAGGACATGGCAGCACACTTGTGCCAAAAATGTGGAACATGTTTTTAATCACGGGGGAATCTACAGAGGCATGCCCAGATTGTCTTCGGCAGAAAACATAGCAGGCAGACGAAAGCTAAACTGGCAGTCCCCAGCACCTGGATGTGGTAGAATATTTCACCATACAAGCAAACTTGTGGAGCATGCAAAGCAGACTCATGGTACAGACATAAGCACAGAGACACACACATTCAAGAGCATGGATCAGTTTCGACACTGGAAACAGGACGTGCAAAGGAAGTGTGGGTGCAACTATGTGAGACAGCGCACAGTGTCCAGTGAGGACAGCTGGTATATGCTAAACTGCTGTCAGACTCAAGTTCCCCAACGCCCGAGAAAAACATCAAGGCGAAATTTCAAAGGAACAGTAGCTAAAGGTGTCCCTTGTTCTTCTAGAATGAATGCATGTATGTTTGGAGGTCTAGTGCAAGTTAACTACACCGTTACACACAATCATGAGCTTAAGTACTCCAATCGCATGCATCAGCGACTACCAAGAGCAGTACGGAGGCTCTTGAACACAAACATTGCTGTTGGTATTCCTCCAAAGGATATCTTCCAAAAGGTAACCATGCCAGTCTCTTAATTGGAAGCAACTGAGGGAAGAGGTATCAAAAGAATACTTGGTACAGTATATCACACAAAAACAGGTGAACCAAGAGGTGTAACGAGCACGCCTTGCAGAGCAATTGCACCCACTACGCTCAGTCACTAGCTGTGTCAGTGGAGTTTCTTAAAGCAAAGGAGCACAAACCTTTCATTCTGTACAAAGCCAAAGGTAGTGACAGCAGCAGCGTCGGCAGTGATGAGTGCCTCAAAAGTCATCCACGCTACAAAGAGCTATTCCTTTTAGGAATCATGAGAAAAGAACAGAGAGATGTGCTGTATCGGCGTGGACCGACCATTGTGTATATGGATTATGCTCACGGTACAAATATTTATGGATACCCGCTCCTAAATGTGAGTGTACTCGACGAGCGAAGAAAGGACCACGCTGTAGCACACTTCATTGCTAACGAAATAACCACACGCACCATGGAGGCATTCTTTGGTGCAGTCAAGGAAAAGTGCCAAGGGCTTGTCTTGAACACAATAATGACAGATGATGAAAGTAAGTACATAGCAGCTCTTGAAAAGGTCTTCGCCGGACAAGAAATGAAGCACATCCTTTGTCATTACCACATCAAGAGTGCTTGGAGTAGAAGGCTAAATGCCACTTCAAAAAGCCACAGGGATAAGAGCATGAGACAATACATTGCAAAACAACTGGACGCTCTGCTACGAGAAGAAAATGAAGGAAGGTTCAACGAACTATGTAAGGCTTTCTTCAATGAAGTACAGACGTTAGACAAGGAGTTTGCCGATTACTTCAAGTCCAATTACATGACCAGGGCTAAGGAATGGGGCATGTGTCACTGCATGTTCCCTCATTTATGGACAGATACAAACAACCACACAGAAAGCTTTCACAGCTTACTGAAAGGGAAGTATCTGAAGAGAAAGAGTAAGATAAGGCTTGAGCGGCTCATAGAAGCACTGCTAGACGTTCAGAGAGATGTATTTCATGACCTCAGAAGGCATCGCTTATGCGAATTGCCACCACAAATGAGAGAAAAGGGAAAGAGAGTGTCGCGCCACTTTCGTCGAATGCGCCTCCATGATGAGGATGTCACGCAAGTAAACAGTTCAAAATGGGGTGGTGGAATCCCAGACGAGGAACGACTGTTATGATGTTGTGGCTCAAGAACCTCAAGGGCAGTGCACACACGATCTTTGTTTCCAACGCTGTCCACACCGAGTTTGGCAAGGTCTCTGTGAACATAAGTTTCACTGCACCTACGGTGATAGATATGTTTTGACAAGCACATTCACAAAGTTCAAAGCACAACAGAACCCATCAAGGTGCAGGATAACGAAGGGGAATCACGAAAAGAAACTCTGCTGTTTCATAATCCTAACGTATTTTATGAAACAGTTGCTGTTGAGACACGCGAATGGGGAACAGGACTAAAATCGCAACTACACAAACTCTCAGACTACATTGATATCCCGGTGGTATTCAATACATTGAAAAATAACATTTCCTCGACTATCGAGGATTTCCTCGCTGAACGCGAGGTACTGTTCAATGCTGGGAGACGAGATGACACTGAAGAAATGCAGTGGTTGCCTTCTCCTCCTGCAAAGAAGATGGATAAGCAAAAAAGCACCCAGGGATCTATCGCAAGGTAAAGAAAGAGAAGCGTAGTGACATGCTCAATAATGCCATGGAACCAGCCCATACAACAGGCATAACTGTGAGCAGTCCGAGATGCAAATCCTTTGGCACAAAAATGGATGGAGCAACAGAAAAGGAAAACAAGTACAGTTTCCAGAAGTAGGTCTTGCAAGTGGAAAATGTGGAGAGCAAAGGAAGTGAGAGGGAACTATCATCGAGCCTCAACTACACCAGCAACTCTATGTTGACTGTACTGCATTTTTCAAATCCTGCAAATCTGTCAGTTACCCTCGCTGACCTGAAGTCCCTTGACACTGAACTTTCACAGTCAGAGCAAAGCAGGCTCCTCCTTGAGAACCCAACATTCTGCAAAGGGCAGCTAGTCGGCGCAATCATTGAGGCGTTCCTGATGAGACTGAGCAGCATGTATAAGCATGTTTTGAGCGCGTACTCATACTTAGTGCCATTGCTACTAGCTGATGATGAGTGACACCTAATGAGTGAGTCCCTATTGATGAGTGAATCATTGGATAGAAGGTCAGTACTGTTCATACCACAGTGTACAGATGAGGGGAAATTGGCACTATTTACTGCCTTAGTCAAGAGAATGTACCGTACTCATATTTGACCCATGTGTTCAGTACAAGTCAAACATTTATCTGAAAGAGCTAGGTGAAACAGTTTTGAATGAATTCCTCAGTAATCTTTTCCTGTCAGGTGAATGGAAAAGTGAAGTGGTGGAGCACAGCCTGCAAAGTGAGTGAATTACGGCGTAATTGTGTGCTGGTTTGCAGTGCTCATAGCAGCAGACCTGCTTTACACAAGAACCCTATGAAATACAGAGGGAATGCGACAGCACATAATCAATCAATTTCAATTTATTTCCTTGCGGTTGGGAGAGCAGCAAAAAACCCATGAGGCTTGACACCGGCTCCTCCCCCAAAATTCACTATTTACAGCAACAATACAGTAACGATCATAGCGTACAGAAAAAAAGAAAAACAATATTGTAACAATAACCAAGTGAGAAAAATGGAAAGAAGAGATATAATGCCTATGATACAAACAAATCAACTAACAGTTCAAAATTGACTCAATTAACAGTTAAATACCCAACATAAAGCGACAGAGCATTCCTTTTGGCATCAACAATGGGTCCGGCGACGTACCAACAAACTGATTAAAAATAAATGGTGACATATACGTCAGTGACTGCTTGCCGTAGTTTGTTCGATGCAATGGGACACACCAAATCCTATGTCGAAAAGAATACATAGATGTCAGCGTAGTTAACTGACATAGTTCTAGAAATGACGTGTTATTTTCACGGACGCTTTTTGAATAAGTTAAGGTAAGCTTATAGTTGTAGAATTTCGGTATCGGAATAATATTGTACTGTTCAAATAATTCCGCAGTATGAGACAGTCGACTGACACCAGCAATAATCCTTATAGCCCTTTTTTGCAGGACAAACAGCTCGTGAATATTTCCAGCCGTCGTTGTTCCCCACACTAAGAAACAATAATTGTACCGTGAATAAAATAAAGAATTGTAAAGCAGCAATTTAATGTTACCTGGAAGAACACAACTATGTCTGCCTGAAACGCCATTTATAGCAGCAAGTTTTTTGGAGACATAAGATACATGGTTGTCCCATTGCAGATGTTCCGAAAATATTACCCCTAAACATTTAAAGCTAGGTACTACATCAAGTTTATGACCGTCATAATTGACAGAAACGTCTTCGGTTATGATTTTCCCTTTAGGTCGGAACAACAACACCTTAGTTTTTGCCGTATTGAGACTAAGGGAGTTACACTCGGACCATTCTTTGAATTGTTTAAGGGCGTTATTTGCTGCTGTTACAACTTCCGTAACAGATTTCCCAGAAAAAGTAATATTGTATCATCGGCATATATAATGAAATCTAAGTAAGTCGTACCAGCTGAATGTGGATAAACGTTGATTATATCGTTTACATATATGTTGAATAATAAGGGTCCTAAAATACTGCCTTGCGGGACTCCCGATTTTATAGTCGCAAAATCTGATAGAAAATTATTTATAGAAACGGCCTGTTCACGTAGGTGTAAATATGACCTTATGACCGCGGATGCCATAATACTCCAATTTTTGTAATAAAATGTTGTGATGAATACAATCAAATGCTTTACGAAAATCTACGAAGACCGCTAAGATTAGACGCTTTTCTTCTTTTAGAAGATTAGTTTTTTATTATTATTTCTTTTAGTTTTAACAAAGCTGTTTCGGTTGATCTATGTTTACGAAACCCAAATTGCTCATTAATGATAACATTATGCATGTTAAAAAACTTTAATAGTCTATTGTAGACGACTTTTTCAAGGCCTTTCGAGAATATAGGGAGGACGGATATAGGACGGTAGTTGGATAATTCATTTTGATCTCCTCCCTTATGTATAATCGAGATTTTCGCCTTTTTGAGTTGCGCGGGAAAGATTCCCGTAACGAGGGACATGTTATATAAAGACACGAGAACAGGGCTGATCAAGTCGATTACATATTTGACCGGTTTAATTTGAACACCGTTAATATCACAACATTTGGAATTACTTAACGTCAAGAATGTTGCGCACACTTCACTGACATCGGTTGGTTGAAAAAAGATGGAATCATCAACTGATTTTTTTTTAAAACCAAGTGCACCGCATTTAGGTGTCTTGGTAGCTATGTTAACGAAGAAGTCATTGAATTGGTCCGATAAAGCTTTTCCAGATAAGACGGTGCCATGAACCACAATATTGGCAAGACTGTCAGTGTCGGTGTTTTTCTTGATTATGTTATTAAGGTTCCTCCATAATAGATCCATGCGATTCGATGATTCTTCAAATATTTTTGAAAAATACTGCGTCTTTGCTTTTCTTATTTCAGAAGTTACCTTATTTCGAAAGCGTTTATATATTTTTAATTTTTCTACATCACGGGACCTTAAGAAATCGCGGAATAACCTATTCATTTCTTTTATAGACCGGTAAAGCGAAGGACTTATCCATGGCTTCCGAATATTTTTTGCTATAACTTTCTTACGATAAGGAAAATGTTTCTTATAGATTTCTAAAAACTTTTCAATAAACAGCTCGTCGTTGCCAACGCATATCGCGTCCCAGTCTTCAGAAGCAATGTCTTCTCTGAAAGACTTTAGAGTATCGTCTGTTATGGTTTGTGTCATTATTGTTTTGCTTACATTTTTTCTCTTTACCTTCGTGGTGCATAACATATATACTGGCAAGTGGTCACTGACGCCTGCCGCAATCGTGCCAGCTACGTTAACATGAGTAGCCGCGTTTGTCAATATGGCATCAATTGTAGTGGAAGTAGCGGAGGTGATTCGTGTAGGGACAGTGATGGTATTTACTAAATTATATGACAGAAGCATTTGCTCAAATTTTTCATACGACGAAGATAGGCTATGCATATCAAGGTTCATGTCACCTCCAATAAATAACCTACATACATTGGTCTCCACATAGCAGAAAACATCTTCCATAAAGGTTAAAAAAGCAGTTAAACTCCCATTTGGTGGCCGATATATGACGCAGAAAATGAGATCATTATTGACAAGGCATAAAGCTTCGAGATTATTAGTGATAACAGAGAACTCTGAAAGAATAGTGCATCGCCCGAGCGTGCGGGAAATTTGAATCGATATACCACCGCCGCGTCTGCAAGTTCTGTTTAGGTAAAAATGCTCATAATCTGGCAACTCAAACATATGTGAATCTTCGTTGTACCATGTTTCGGTCAGCATGACCGCATCAAATGAAAATTTCAGACTGTCAAATAGTACAGACAGAGCGTCCACTTTATTTGATGCAGACCGGCAATTTAAATGAAAAACACTCAAAGAATTCCGAAAGTGCAAACAACAGTTCGCAAAATCTTCAGGCAAGAGACCGCTCGTCTGCATGTGCAAAATTTAAAGAAGGCTGAAAGCTTAAAAGGTAATATACGTGAGAAACAGGATACAAGTTACTAAGAACGATAGGCTTCGAGGTCATCTAGATGCTGTACAGATTGTGGCACGCCATTTTCACGTGACCTGATATACACCTTTCCGTTCCGTGTCCAAGCCTGGTGTAACTTTCCATCTTTTTTTAGAGCAATAGCTGCACCCAACAGGCGTTTCATGTAGGCACAAAGATGCTCATTGACAAAGACTGGTTTTTCACAGGAGATACCGATATCTACACATTTGATACGCTTTGCCCGCACCTTTTCAATTACGGAGTTTCTTTTCTGTCTCGTCTTAATAATGAATGTCATTGTCGGTGGTTTCTTTAAAAGGAGGCAGAAAAACCAGGGGACGTGCATCCTGTGTAAAAGCAAGAACAGGTCATATTAAAACTGGGTACAGTGCGATGTGTCTGACCAAAGGTTCCATTGCAGGTGTGTAGGAGTGTCCGTGGAAGATGTGGCAAAGAATGAGACAGCTTGTATGTGCCCTACAGAGGACTTCCCGCTTCCCACGTGGGGCAAAGACAAAGATTTCAAAGAAGAGAAATCTTGTATTGCACATGACAATGAAATGCCTTCGAAGTATCACGGAGATGCTGTATCTCACCCGCTAGTTAAAGACCACATTACACAAAAGAATGTGAATGACAAAGGCCTGGAGAGCAAGAGAAACAACATTGAGTTGGAAAAGTCGTTTAGTGCAAGTTTGTACTACACAAAAGACCTGAATGCATACATTGTTAACATGAGTGGTTCAGGTATGTCTATGGTCGACTTAAAGTCATTAGACACTGAAATTTCAGAAGATGAAGAGAAACGACTGATTTCTGCAAACTCAAATTTCAGAAAGGGATGGCTCTTTGACACAGTAATTGAGTGCTTCCTGCTAAAGGTATGTGAAAAGTACAGCCGCACTGCTATGACACTCACGATACTAACTACAATGCTTAAGCATGGCACGTTTCCAAGACATTGGACACCTTGCAAGGACATCAGTCAGAAGACAATACTGTTTCTCCCTCATAACGTTGATTCAATGCACTGGACATTATTAGTTATCCATTTAGATGAAAACAAAAAGAAAGACAATTGAACCCAATGAAGACAATTGCGAAATGTGATTTCCTGGATACAGCTAAGCGTGTGGGTAAATTCCTCCAGACAACCCCAATGTACGAGAACCGAGAATGGACCTACGTGGTGAACACCAAACACAGTTTGCAACCTGATGGAAATAGCTGTGGTATTTTTGTGTGTTGGTATGCAGAACGAATAGCCGCGGGTGAGGGACTTATGTCGAATTGATGTTCTTTCCATGTTCTTTGTGTTTCCATGAGGAGGCATGGCTACAGAACAATAGTGGGGAACTACCTATCCCGCAACTGGTCCACAGAAACCGAAGACACCTGCCTAAAGTGTAAATTTGATAAGGGTACAAAAGATTGTATCAATTGCAAGGTGTGTGCACAGTCTTGGCACAAAGCATGTGTGCATGTTACAGATTTATTCACATGTCCACCTCGTGAATGCCAGCTCAGAAAGATGCTGAGAAAAACCTCAAGAGAAAATGTGTAATTCTTCCACCAAGCACGCAACTGATCAAGGCGGCTAAGTCGCATTATTTTGGAGGAAGTGTACAAATGACGGCTCAGAAAACATTGGTCAGCAGTGCACGACGGCTGCCAAAGAACGACGGAATGGCGAATGGTGAGTATGTAGCAATGCGGAAGACTCCAGCAGATGAAGCAGGATTATTTCAAAGCAACAGTGCTGGAACATATACATGCTAGAACATGGTAGCTATGCTATTGGTCTAAGACTGATACCTGTAAGCAGAAATGGGTGAGGTACAGGTTGTGGAAAAAAATGTCGAATTGCCTCGCTAAAGCACATTTTTCCAGAGGACACTTGGTATGTGCATCAGTAAATATTCGAGGACAGTCAACATCAGAAATGGAGTAATCCAACCATGAGACATTTCGTAACACTTTATTTCCACAGAATGTGAAATGTTTTCCTCGTGTTGTAACTTCTAAACACATTTGTCTGATAGTGTGTTACCAAGGTGCTCCAGATGGAGGACCCGCTGGAAGGACACATGACTGAAACTACAGGTACACTTTGCCAGCTTCATAAAGTCAAGTACGCCGAATGGATGACACAAGTACTGTAAGTGCACCACTACTGCTATCACGTAACTTCCGAGCCACTATTTGCTGAAAACTGCAGACGTGCATGCCATTGCAATGCGAACATACTGCTCACAGATAGGATGAAACTAACCCAAATTGCTCCTGCCAAGCGAGACATAAAACAAACACAGAGCCGCTGTCAATGTAGTACATGAAGTAAACTTTGACAATGTCATGTGGAGAGTTACAAAAAAATATAAAATGGGAGCTTAAGGCATTGCATGGAAGGTGTAAGAAAACTATTTGATAGCGTGATACCACGTGAGAAAGGAAGAAGCAGTACTATCATTTGCCAGATCTGACAAGGCCAACAGATGAGTGGCAGTGGCAGTTTAGTGTATTAAAGTGGCAAACTGACCACAGTTGACTCAGCTTTTCCTTTTCAAGATTTGAGGGGTTGGGGGGGGGGATATGTTTATTAAGAAGAAAGAAAGAACAGGGTTTGCCATTAGCATAAGTACTAGCGCATAGTTGGGTTAAGTGTGTAGCACTAAGCTGTAATAACGAATCATTCCTCAACAGTGCAGTTTGTATAGGCAAGCACGTGTCCTAGGAACTAAACAAACTAGTATTTTATGCTAGTGCATAAAGGAATTTTGAAATGAAATCGAACACCTCCTAGATGTGGAACAAGGGCAGCGCGCAAAATAATATCTTACAAATTTTGCCATAGGAATGAAACAGGATAAAAAATAATTTGTAATGTAAAGCTCTGCATTCATTTTTTTCAGTGACCCACTTCAGTAAGCTTTTCCTTCCGATTTCTTAAAACTGTGTATTTTTAAGTTGTCGTTTGGATATATCTTGAAACAGGTAAAGCATGCCTTTTGTATTTAAACATAAGAAAAAACATGAGCATAAAAATATAAAATGGTTAAACCTGGTTAAAAAAAATATTTTTAACATTGGAAGGAAACATTGGGAAATGCTTGAGAGATGGTCCGTTGAGCGCAATGCATGAGGCCAGTGACTAAGGCATTGAGGAAATGAGATAAAATTGGTTCTAGAAGGCTTTAGATAGCCTATGTATAGAATATGGACTTAAAATTAAGTATTACTAGGGCATAAAAAAATTTAACATTGGAAAGAAACATCGGGAAGTGCTTCGGAAATGGGCTCTGCGGTGAAACTCATGGAGGTGGGTGAGTAAAGGACTGAGTGCATGAGGTCAAATTTGTTTCTGGAAAACTTCAGAATGTGTATTTCTGGGATATTGACTTGAATTGAATCTCGGCGAGGTGGAAATGTTTTTAACATGGGAAGGAAACATCGGCAAGTGCCTCGGAGATGGGTACTGCAGCGAAATGTAAGATGTGGGTGCGGAAAGCATTGAGCAAATGAGGTGAAATTGGTATCTGGAAAAGTAGAGAGTGTCCATTTATAGAGTGTGGACTTAAATCGCATCCCGTTGGGGTGGAAATATTTTCAACATAGGAAAGAAATAGGGGGAAGTGCCTCAGAAATGGGTACTGCAGCAAAATGTAAGAGGTGGGTGGGGAAAGCATTGAGCAAATGAGGTGAAATTGGTTTCTGGAAAACTTCAGTGTCTACTTATAGGATATGGACCTAAACTGCATCCCGTTGGGGCGGAAATATTTTTAACATTGGAAACAAATATCGGCAAGTGTCTCTGAGATGTGTACAGCAGCGAAATGTACGAGGTGGGTGTGGAAAGCACTGAGAAAATGAGGTGAAATTGGTTTCTGGAAAACCTCAGAGTGTCTACGTATAGGCTATACACCTAAACTGCATCACGTTGGGGTGGAAACATTTTTAACATGGGAAAGAAATATCGGCAAATGCCTCGCAGATGTGTACTGCACCGAAATGTAAGAGGTGGGTGGGGAAAGCATTCAGCAAATGAGGTGACATTGGTTACTGGAAAACTGCAGAGTGTCCACTTATAGGATATGGACCTAAACTGCATCCAGTAGGGGTGGAAATATTTTCAGGGATGTGATTGACCGAAGTCGCTATGGAGCACCTTTTGGAGCAGCCTGTGTTTGGGAGAAGCGAAAGTAGCTTTTGGAGCAGGCGCGAGGTAACCCCATTAAAGTGTAACTACTGCATGTCAGTGTGGTGCTCGGACATCAGCTGTGCGGATAAGAATAACTTACTACATCCAGCTCTAGGAAGTTACTATTGGGTCCCATTTTTATTGCAGTTCTAAGTTGGCTCACAACTAGTTCTCTCAAAAAGAAAATGCAGGGAAACACTCCACTTGACTACAAAGTGACTAGCTTTCGCAACTACACAAGATGATAAATATATTAAGTACATTGACATGCTTTGGCTGTCGCTCACTTTGACTAGAGGCGTATGCGCCCTGGAACATCTGCAAAAGTAAGCAAGTCCAACGGGGAAGCAGGTGATTACAAATGCACATTTTTCTTCTTCTTCAGTACCAGTGTCACCAATGCAACGGCTAGCCTCGCTTTGCCTTGCGTCAGTAAGGTCTGGCCACTTTCAATATCCTCAAAATTATTTTACTTCACGCGATGTTCAATGCGCGACTCAGCATTTGTTAGTATTTTTTTAGCACAGAGCACCTCGTTCTGCAGGTCATATTGCTCATCACTGCTTGACCCTGCCTAGGTAATGTCAGCACGTAGTCCTTTTTTCGCCAGCTCCTCTTCTGCTGCAACACGCTCCCGGTACACCTTGCACGAGCCTCTCACTGCCTTAATCACTGCAGGCGTGACTTTAAAACGGCTGGGGACACCTGCAAACCTCTTAGCATACGACACAATGTGCCGTATACCGTTGACACTCTGAACTGTCAGCCGTGCACTCTCCTGAAGAATATGACGGTTCTCGCTGAATCCTCCCTCAAGATCTGCGTTGCGGTGGGGGATGGACAGCAAGGCTTTTACAAGCCTGCACACCAGAGGAAATTTGGTTGAGCTGTCAGCCCTCTTCAGTGCAAAGATGTTGCTCCAGTATTCATCAAGCCTTGCAGATGATAGTGCTTCGATGGGTTCAAGCTGAAACAACGTGTATTCATCCATCAGGGATGATACATCAGGAGGTTGAATCACTTGTGGGAGACGCGTTGCTAGGGTACTGAAGTCACCGGACGAGCTCTCCTTTTTCCCTAGACGATGGGTGGAGACAGCGTAGGCTTCGTAGCACAGCATTGTCAAAAGGTAGTCGTGCCAGGAGGTACGTAGTGCACTTGATTTAGAAGGTTCTTGCGCCCAACCTGAATGCTTTTTTCTCTCCTGGGTCCCATGATGACATAGCTGCCTCTGCGTCCTCCCCAACCTCAACCTTTGCCTTCCAATTTACAGCTGAGTGATGTTGCAGCGAGGGCAGCTCACTGTCCTCTCTACAGCGATATGATTCAGATTTCATGAATCGCCCATAAAGTTTTCGAACAAGAGCCACCATCTCGTCGTACAGCAGATGAACTAGGGCAGTGGTTCTCAACCGGGGAGGAATTCCCCCCTGGGGAGGAATTTCATGCCTCCAGGGGAGGTATTAGGCCCGCCTAGACCTGGTCCACCTTCGCTTTTTAGTAGGAACACCGCACCAGAAGTCGCGGGCTTGCACGGCGCCTCAAATCTACGGTTGCACTCTCTTCGGAGCCTTGCAGGCAGCGGGAGCGCATGCTCCAAGCACGGTGCAAGCTCCCGACGCGCGCCCGAGGTGGCAAAATGGTTTTGCCAGACGCCAGTACTGGCCCCTGTTAGTAGCCAATTAAGATGTAACAGTTTGTACGCGGCGTGTGTTACGAAGTGTTGACAAGCTCGTTGAACAGCGAACAGTGACAGCAACCCGGTAAGTTTCACGGGCCTGTTATGGCATTGTTATGGCATACGTATGAGAGTGTAACCGTGTGATCAAGAAGCCACCGTGACAGGGCTGTAATGAGAGAAAAGTCCCTAAATCAGAATGTGGGACGCAGGTTCCCCATTTGTCACCTCGGGAACGCTTCCCCGTTGGTGGCTGGAATATGGAATACCAGTGCCTGTTACGATTGCTAGCTCAGATCTGCCTCCTCCTTTCTGTCTGATTCGAAAACGAGCTGCGAGTTGGGAATGGCTCGGTTTTCTCTCGATTAAGGTAATTACAAGTTGTCGTACATGCAACCTTGAATAAAGTATTTTCCGTAAGTGGACACCGTATTTCGGTAACCTCGTAAGCCATCTAACTGTACTCGTGTGGTCTGGCATCTGTTCCTGCGTAGTTCACACCAGCGCGCGTTGGGGGGGGGTGACGTCTTGACGAGTCCGGGTGTCCGGGGAGCTGGAAACGTTGAGAACCACTGAACTAGGGGTTCAGTGTGTTGCAACAAAGTCAGGAATTCTGTGAAAATGTCTGCAACATTCCATTTTGGGTAGAAGTCCTTGTTCGACAACGCCTTCCGCAAGCGTTCACCCAGCTGCCCTCCTGAACGACACTGACTTTCCGACATGACAACATTCTTCACAGCCGAGAACTGCTGAATCAGTCGACTCGCTGCACCAGTGAAAACCACCTCTAACTTAAGTGACGGAGGAAGACATTCTCGGGCAGCCCAAGAACTTCCTGCTGTGCTTTCACTGCGGCACTCTGCACAGCAGAATTCTTGAAGAAATAATATAGGTCGACCACTGCTGCCTCAACATCTGATCCAAAGGCATCTATAAGCCATGCCCAAATGCATTATGAACCTTATGAAGGCAACACTCGCCTACATCTAGCATATTTGGGTGCGTTTCCTTCATCTTTCGTTTCAAGCTCTTCATCACGTTAGGTCCGGCGCTGAAGAAGCAGATCAGGTTATTTTGCGGAAGGTCCAGAGTCGCCTTGGCGATTTCGTTGAACACTATATCAGACGCCGCGGAACCCAGCCGAAACGACTCCAAATGTTCAACAACCACCTCTTTCGTGACATCAGAATAAAACCTTGCAACAACATCTGTCGTGTCTCCAAAGTGTAGCGTGTGTGTCTGCCAGCGTGTCTGGCTGAGAAACTGCCAGCTTTGAGCAGGGGTAGAAGTCCTTTATTTCCGCGATACGCCGCT
Source organism: Ornithodoros turicata (assembly GCF_037126465.1). Classification (NCBI taxonomy): domain Eukaryota; kingdom Metazoa; phylum Arthropoda; class Arachnida; order Ixodida; family Argasidae; genus Ornithodoros; species Ornithodoros turicata. The sequence continues at coordinate 149,914,831 of NC_088201.1, forward strand.
TAAGTATGGCACGCCCAAGTAAACAAGTTCAAGGCTAACCGTGTGCGACGACAACAGATAGCACACGTTGATAGTGATTAGACACATGATAAGCCATAACACGACATCACCCTTCAAATAAAATTAAGGAAGCCAGAGTTAAAGAAGGCAGGAAATATACTTCATACAAATGCTTCATCAAACATTTATACTTCCCGAACGGTTTGCGAGAACAAAATAAATTTGCACACTCAAACCCTCACTGCAACATCTAGGAGGGTCGGTATCTCGACCACTTTGAAAACATTGCAAACGTGCATTGCATTTCACAATATTAACTCAATAACGACATTTCATTATTTCAAAAGCACTAAGAGTTCTTTGTGCAAACTAGTAAAGAAAAAGTCAAGCATATCTCAGTGCTCACGCACTACGCTACGTAGTGCCCCCGTACCGTGACGGTCGGTTTACGTGTCTGCCGTACCGTGTCACGGCGATTTGACTACCCCGTTCCTGGAGTTGATGATCACTGTCGCTACTAATGTCCTCATGCACTTCGTAGGGTGGCTCGCACGTTCCTCGTATAGGGCTTCGTATGTCATTCCCTTCTTGTTGGCTAGGAGGAGGTTGACGTCGTGGAGGTTCCAGTTGAGGACACTAGATGTCAACCAGGCTTCTTCTGTTCCTCCTGATGTCTGCCCAGGAGGTACGAACGACGTACGACCTGTGTGCGTCGGCCTTTCTGAGGACGGTTCCCTGTTTCTTGGAGTCTTTAACCCGAACACGCTCGCCGGATTTTAGCGAACGCAGGTCTCTTGCTGCGTGCCGCTTGTTGAAATCTGCCGCTTGTTTCCGACGGTAACTTTTATCTTTACTAGCGAAGCATCTTGAAATTACCTTTCTGAGGTCGAAGCAGTCGCGGATGTATTGGCAGTCTTGATCGTAGCCTTCGTCTCATCAGTATCTCGGCAGGACTTTTCCCAATGGGCCCCGGCGTGTCTCTGTATGCAAGCAGTGATAAGTAGCGGTCATCCACCTTCTGCAGCACCCTTTTAATGGTTTGGACCATTCTTTCTTCTTCTCCGTTAGCTTGCGGATAGCGAGGACTAGAAGTTCGGTGCATGAAGCTGTAAAGACGGAAAAAGTTCGCAAATTCTTGGCTTGCGAATTGAGGTCCGTTATCACTGATTAAGGTGTCCGGTATCCCATGCCTTGCGAATATGCCTTTCATATGTTACACGACACACTTAGCGGTCACCCTCTCCAGAAGAGCTATCTCTGGAAAGCGAGATAGATAGTCCACAATCAGTAGGTAAGTCCGTCCGTTCAAATCAAACAAATCGACGTCCGACTTCTGCCATGGAAGCCCAGGGGTTGGAGAGACGATAAGCGGTTCGCTATTTTGCTGATGCAGCTGAGCACATTTCGCGCACTTCCGTCGCGAAGAAAGCGTAAAGTCTGGAGCTGAAATTCTTTTGGTATCACGAGACGAGTTCCTCTAAGGTGCACACCCTTGTATCACGTAATCAAGGCGCGGTCTTGCCAATACGGTATCAGTTCGAACGGAAGAAATGGTTCTGTGGCCAACCGGTTTCACAACACTGCTTCAAAAGCCGACATGTGCCGTCTGACTCTTAGGCTCTCTTGACCCTTTCTAGCTGGACGCTAGATGAGATGCTACCCAGTGCAGCGTGAGCGAAGGCTTCTACTTCTGTTGTACCGATGCCATATTTTTCGTCCTTGGGATTACTGGCTGGCGCTCTGGATAATGTGTCTGGGGTAACCATCTTTTTGCCGGGCACGTACACAACGTAGTAGGTGAAGCGCATGAGTCTCATCCTAAAGCGCTGAATGCGAGGCGGTAGAATGTCCAGAGCAGACTTCCACAAAAGCGTTACCAAGGGTTGGTGATCTGTCTCAAATGTCGCTTTAAGTCCACACAGGTGCTCCTGAAATCTCTCTGCGGCCCATGTAAGGGCGAGCGCCTCTTTTTTCTACCTGTGCATAACGTTGCTCTGTCGGGGTTAGTGACCTTGAGGCAAACGCTACGGGCCGTGTCTCGCCATCGGGTTGAATTTGCATGAGAACAGCGCCAATTCCGTACGAAGAGCAGTTCGCTGACAATATGGTTGGGTAGGCGGGATTATACCTAGTGGTGCACTCTGCCGATGCGATGGTGTCTTTAAGTGTAGCCCGTGTATGTCGTTAAGGGCAGCTTGTTGTGATGGACCCCAGGTCCACCCTGTGTTCTTTCGCAGCAACTCTCGTAGCGGCGCAGTTTTGTCGGCTAGATGAGGTACAAACCTTGCCATGCAAAATAATACGAAGGGAACCCAGAGACAGGGGAAAGAAAACACGAAAACACACACGATCTCACCTTGCACTTCTTCCGTTACTGTTTCCCGATGCAGGTTTTGTTTGTCTTAGTGATGTTCCCAACGTTTCTGCTGAGATCGTGTGTGTTTTCGTGTTTTCTTTCCCCTGTCTCTGGGTTCCCTTCGTATTATCATGTATCAGCTCGCCTGCGCCCTTGCACTTCTTGCCATGGAAGTTGCCATCACTAAAAACCGTCGGACGCCCGAAACATCCGTTGGTGGCGGAAGGTTTTTGATTGCAAAGACTTTGTCCGGACTGGACTTATTCCATTTTCATTGAGAAAATAGCCCAGGAACTTTACTTCTTTTGTTTTGAACACGCACTTTGCGGCATTTAGCGTCACGCCCGACGCTTGCAGTCTCCTCAAAACTTTCTGGAGCTTAGAATCATGTTCCGCTTCGGTCTCCCGATAAACAAGAATGTCATCCATCATGTTCGCTACACCTGGAACGCCGTTAAATATCTCGGGGATTTCCTTTTGAAAGTACCCGTACTCGGAAAGTACTGAGGTTATACTAAAAGGCATTCTCGTAAAGCAATATCTGCCAACAGGCGTGATGAAGATCGTTCATTCCTGGCTTGCTGGCGACAACTTGACCTGGTAAAAACCTAGAATTTGCGTCAAGTTTAGAAAATACAGGAGCGTTTTGAAGCTGCCCCAGCGTTTCTTCTACCGTGGGTAGCACATAACGTTCTCGCAGGACCGCTTGGTTTAACCTCGTAAGGTCCACGCATATCCTCACGTCTCCCGAAGGTTTAACAACCGGTACGATGCCTGCACACCAAGGGGTTGGGCCTTCTACCGCTCTGATAACCCCGTTCTTTTTCATTATCTGGAGCTCTTTCTTCACTTTTTTTCGAAGAGAAATTGGAATTCTTCTCGCACTATAAAATGCGAACGGCGTTGAGCCTTCTTGAAGTCTGATGTGGTATTCACCTTCCAGCGTACCTAATCCGTTAAAGAGGTGTGATAATTGATCTCCCACCTTCTCTGAGGATGGAGTCATCGGCTCCACGAACTTTACGAATGCCTAGCGATTCCAGAGCGGGCAATCCTAGTGCTGTCTCGAGCGATTCTACAACATATATGACTTCGCGGGACACTTTGCCCTTCCATATCACGTCGGCAGTGAATTTGCCTAGTACTTGTAGACTCCCGACGGTCCTTTTAATATCTCTTTGGTTGGTTCCAGCACACCGCGGTTACCTGAAAACGACGCGGGAACAGCAGTTACTTCTGCCCCCAATGAACTTTCATGCTCACTGTCGCTCCATTAATAACGACACTCGTATACTTTGCAGACATTCTATTGGTCAATATTCCCAAAAAGTACGTTTCGCCCTCGTGGCGTACAGTAGAAAGACGAAACTCACGGGTACTCTGAGATTTCTTCCTACAGACCATGGCAAAATGTCCAACTTTCTTGCAAAAATGACACTTTACCGTCCTTGCTGGGCAGGTAGTACAAGGGTGTTGCCGTCTTCCGCACCAAGCACACGGAGTTCCATCGTGCTCGAAATCACTTTGGCTTCGCTGGCCACTTTTCTGATTCGGCGTCCTAGACTGATCTAGACGGGATCTTCTTTCCACGCCCCACACTGTCGATGTTAGGGTCGCCTTGCTGCAAACTTCCGTCCCCACCTTGGAGTTCCTTCTGTTGCCTGTATGCCTTCCCCGAGGCGAGACCTGGCGAGTGCGGACGATGCTGTTACGGCAGGATCCATTTGTAGGCTTTCAGACAGGGTGCAGTCCTTGAGTCCCAAAACGAACCTGTCGCGAATCATTCGGGTTTTCTTTTCGCCAAACTTGCATCTTTCCGACAGCGTATGCAGCGCAGTCATGAATTGGTCGACGGTTTCTCCGGGCTCTTGGCAGCGACGGTGGAAGCGGGCACCTTCGTGACAATATTGTCTATTTGTGAAAAATGCTGGTCAAACTTTTTTTTTTACTGTATCGTAGCTTTTCGCTTTTTCTTCGGAATGGTCGAATGTGCTGAAGACCTTTCTTGCTTGCCTCCCCATCGTATACAAGAGCGTCCTTACTTGGGCTTCACTGTTGCGGTCGGAGAGGCCTGATGCAAACCGGTAATCATCAAACCAAACACCTGTATCCAGGCTGCCCACTCGGTCGTGGACTCGAAGTTGAAGGGTTCTGGCTGCCGTACTGCACAGTTAAAAATAAATCCGTAGAAAAACGAGAATTGTACTCGATATGATATTGTCATACATTTGTCCGTTCCCTAATCAACGGAGCACAGTTTCTTTACAAACAAATGCTTCGTTGCAAACCGTTACGAGAGCGCCGTAGAAAAACGGACATTTTTACCGATGCCGTACTTGCAGAGATGTGTCGGTTCTACAGTTTACTTCGCACTGTTTCTTTACCGCACATTTGCAGTTATAAAATGTTACGGTGTGCCGTTTTTCTACTAGTGATTGTTGCTTTATAATGAAGTGTACGAGCTTTATTCTACAGCTCCACGCGTTTGCACTAGCCCCTGTACGACGCAAATTCCAGTGGTACTTATGACGAGGTACTGCTATTCAACCTATACACAATTGTACTAACGGAGACCGCATATAAATGCTTCACAGGAACAAAGATGTGTAGACAAATAGAAGAAGGGCAGCGCAGCCTCTGACCAATATACGGTACGATGTACTTGTGCTCTGGAGTGGTGATACGTCTCTTCTAAGCTGGAAAAACTACTTGAATACATCCACAATGTAAGATTCGCTGCTCAGATTACTTGTCACCAACACAACAGGTGCAGGAAGTGTGCTTTATAAAAATATTTATTTAACAAGTTGGTATTGTTAGAAGGCTCACTTCGTTTGACGCAACAGCTCAATCACCTTAAGTACCTTTCTTGAATGTGTTTTCCTGGCTTGTTTTGTGCCCCGCTCCTCTGGCTGGTTCATGGTATATCTAAAGGAAGAAACACGAAACATTTAAGTCACGTACAAATGTCGTATGTATGACTGATAAACGTTCGTCCGTAGTGAATTGTAGTTTCAGTGGCCGACTAGCCAATGATATGTACATTGGCTTCACAGTATAATGTGTATACCAGTCTACACGAATGATGTAAATTTGACCAAACAAATTGGAGGTTATTTGAAAATATGCTGCAAATCAAATCCAAATCAGGTATGGGAAAAACACCAATGAATTTAGATATAAACTTCATTTTAGAAGCAAATTTAGCTTCAAAATGAATAGTGCATCTAATAAAGGATTCAAAATTTGATTGGATTCTACTTCTGTGGAAGTATAAGGATTTAGATTGGCTAGCTGGGCTTGTTCTTCCAGGAATTTTTTTTATGTTGCCAGCCTTCTGGATTTGGCAATGGATATAATAAATGAATGGAATGATATGATGAATAAATAAAGTGGGATTCGATTTCATTCAGATTTAAATCGTGGCAGGATTTTGAACTTTCACTACACTCGCAGTGTAGAATTCTGTTGACAGGTATCAGCTAGTCATAGCCTGCACATGTTGCTTTTCGTTATCGTTAATGAAATAGTGTATCATGCGTACAAGTAGTGTCATACACACGCTGGCTTTGTAGGACGTTGCCAGAACCCATGCCGCTTAGTTGGTGAACAATAAGTGGGCAAGTATTACATACATTTGTCCTTGAACGTACCTTTCAATAATGAATTCCAGTGAAGCTCGCATGCAACATGGGTGTTTCATGTTCAGGGCAAAGTATGCAGAGAACACAAGCATCGGAGCATCAAGGAACTTCCGAACAGCTTCAAGGGGTATCGCTCGTTTCACTTCAAGAAAAAATTGCTGTGACTGAAAATGTCATCAATGACATTTTTATGACATCACAATGACATTTCAATCAATGACATTTCTTGACTAGAAACGAGCGATACCCCTTGAAGCTGTTCGGAAGCCACTTGAAACGAGAATGTATGAACCTGAGCTTAATGGTTGCGGCAGCACATTCCTCAGAAATAGAAAAGGAGTTCTACTTAAAATCTGGAACTTATATCCAAGTCTACAAAAAGAAGAAAACGTCACGTCAATCAGACCGTAGCAATCATTTAGGCAAAGACAAAGCTTTGCTGCACTACAAGAATGACGTGCAAATGAGACGCTGACAAATGCTGCCGAGTTGTGTATGGCGTAATTGTTATTACATTCGGTATTTCGTTTTTTGTCATTTAGGAAAATACACAACCTTCTGAATATACCTACACTGCAGCGGGTTGTGAGTGCAGGATATAGCAACGCGCATGAAACGAACCACAGCCTGGGAAATAAGAAGTCTCTATGCTTATGTTGATTTTAGCAGGCATGTTTTTGCGATACACATTCATGAGCATTGTGCTATTGAAATGTGCAAACACTGAAGAAGTTCAAGGGCCCAGGGTCTGGCAGAAAGAAAAAGCCCGATACGCGTCTGTCACTGTCGCCCCCATTGAAAATTTGAAAAGAAAAAGAGGTCAACGGTACAACCGTGGTGTCTTCTAGTAGGAGGATTTCGAAGATAATACCCCTCTCTGTAACGCAAAGAGCGCTGGGCGAATACGGACGTTCTACCCGTTTCTAAAGCATACGGACGAACGTGCTATAAAGATACAGACAATTACACCGTCAAAAAACTGCTTTTCACACTGTTCCAGAGGAAACGGACGTTATGCACCACTCGTACGAAGGGGGCGAGCGTCCGTCAGTTTTAACGGACAACCACTCGTAATAATACATTTTTCTAACAGTGTGTGAAGGGCGCCGATAAGACGACTGGCTTACTAGCTTCGGCGTTGGTATTCATTTGGGAACCGAAGGAACATAACGTAGGCGCGGGCTACGCCATTTTCTGACGCCATGTCGCGTCTCCCAAATGTAGCGTGTGTGTCTGCCAGCGTGCCTGGCTGAGTAACTGCCAGCTTTGAGCAGGGGAAGAAGTCCTTTATCTTCATGATACGCCGCTTAACTATGGGACGCCCAAGTAAACAAGTCCAAGGCTAACCGCGTGCGGCGGCAACAGATAGCACATGTTGATAGTGATTACACACATGATTAGCCATAACACGACAACATCTAGCTGTTGGCACCACTGCTCCACTACTGGTGTTTCGAATACGGCGATTGCGTAGAAGACAGATGGTCTGTTGAGCTCTTCCAAAACTAGCTTCTTAAAGTGAGGCCCGATGCCATCAGACACAATGTACGACGCCTTACTCCGTTTACACGAAAATCGCCTGGTGATTTCCGAGTTTGGAAATATTAGCGGATAAATGGACGAGGCGGTATCGGCCCAAGAGCACGGAATTCCTTTTAGCGTCATTCCCAGCACGAAGAGAGTCTCCACCTGCGCGACGCGATCACTCGCAGATAGGGCACCTCTGTTGCACGTGAAGTCCAAGCCTTGCTGCATATTCTTCGGCCGTTTTAGTATTCCAGAGTCGTCCCGGTGCTGCTTGGCACATTCGACGTGTCGCTTGAAGCCTGCATGGCGTTTGACGGCTGCAACGCCATATTGCCTGCAACTGATGCTCTGGTTGCACAAGATCCAAAAACCGCTGTCGGGAGAACCCTAACGACACCGCACTGATATTCGGTCACCACTTTCGTCGATTTCGTTGAGAATATCGGCGTTGAACTTCGTAGAACGATCTACGCAAGAAGGGACCCCTTTATTCCATCAAACGGCACAATCGCGGGTCGCAACGTAGTAGCCCACAATTCAACTAAGTGCACACGAGGTGAATTCTCAGTGGGTCGCTCGTACGCACAATACGGCGTTCGTTGCGTTCGGTTCAAGGGCCGCGTGCGCTGACAGCGTTTCACTCGCTCGCGGCGACTGGTGAGTCACTGTCCTCGCCCTCACCCATCTCGCTCGAAAGCTCCAAACAGCAGGGGAGGGGAAGGGCAAGTCCCGTCGCGTTCCGCGTGTTGTTTCCACGATGACGGAGGCGCGATTTTGGAAAGCAACGTAAACTCAACGTTTGGCGCAGGCTCGGCGCCGATTACTAAAATTTGGGTAATGTTGTAGCAGGATGTAGCAGGGCTGAGCCAATGGCGCAGTTTGACGCAGCAATCACATCCGTGAAAGCACAATAACGACCCCACTTACTGCAAGCCTTGCACAAAAGATTTCCTGTGGCCACTCTGTACGGCGTAACAGTTCTTTGGGCACACAATGTCAGGAACAATGTTCAATTTTAATTAGGATACAAAGCGCATAAACCGCAATATTGCCACGAATCATCTTCGAGAAAACTGTCCTGTCCAACCTACTCCGAGCATCCCGCCACACTCTCAGCCGTTTCGCAAAACGGACGTTTGGCGGACTCCCGACTTCAGGCCGCTCTGCTACCACTGCGGAGAGGCAAACCACGTCTATCGCCGATGTCCCTACCGACGCCTTTGCCTTCCCGGTTTTTCACCAGATGCCCCCCGCCCCCAGCGCTGTAGTCGCCCCGCCGCAATTGAAGACTATCTACTGCAGCAGAATGCTTCTGCTGGCTCACGACCCGACCTGTTCCCGAGCGTTCCCCGACCGCAGCAGGTCACCAGGAAGACCACGTTCACCGTCACCGGCAAGACAACCTGTGTGGCGCAGCCCTAACCGGGAAAACTGAAGACTGCAGCTCCGGGAGGTGAAGCTGCGAACCGACGACAAGTTACAGTTCCTCCAACTCGACGAACAGCAACGCAGCACCTCCAGGACGCTCGGAAAATTGCCAATAGCCTGAAAATACTCATAGACGGCCATGAGATGATTCCGTTAATCGAAACCGGAGCCGACGACTCGGTTATAAGTGGTACGCTGGCTAAGAAGCTTCGCAAGGTGTAAACGAAGTGCGATGAGCATGACATCAGGACTGCTGGTGGATACGTCGTAAAACCGACTGGCCGATGCACTGCAGTCATGCAAGTGCGTGACATCCAGTACGTCGTCAGCTTCGCCGTTCTGCCGAACTGCCCACGGGATGTAATATTCGGAATGTACTTTCTAGTCGAAAATGAAGCAGTCATCGACTTCACAAGCGGAGTTATCTCATTGAAAGCACCGGAAACTGCGGAAAACAAGTGGTGGGCACGAACAACCCGGGAGAAGCGCGCAAACACGGACGTAACCGCCGTGACGAGTCAGCATGTCAACCTGCCTCCCTTGTCGTCAGTCCTTGTGACCGCTACGTGCGACATAGCACCAACTGGCTGGTTTTTGGCTGAAGGCAACTCGCAAATTCTCCTCGAACGAGGAATTGGGATGGCACGAGTAATTGTGTCCGTAAGAAACGGAACAGTCGAACTACTGGTCACAAATTTTCGCCCGGAGACACAACGCCTCGCAAACGGCACGAAGATAGCCGTCATCGTTGACGAATACTCCACCACGGATGTTTGCCTGATGGACACTGCTCGCATCGCGGTCACCACGCAACACGAGGCCGGACATTTCGACGTAAACCCTCAACTCAATACAACTCAAAAGCAAACCCTTCTCCAGATGCTCAGCGATTTCAGTGACTGTTTCGCTGCATCGTCGAAGGTAAGAGAAACGCCCATTGCGATGCACCGCATCATCATCGACGAAATTGCACATCCAATTCACCGCATGCCGTACCGGGTCTCCTGCAAAGAGCGAGAAACGATCCGAACGCAAGTAGAAGAGATCCTAAGAGATGGCATTATCCCGCCGTAGACCAGTCCGTGGGCATCGCCAGTGGTACTAGTGAGGAAGAAGGACGGAAGACTCAGGTTCTGCGTCGACTACCGGAAACTCACTGAGATAACGAAGAAGGACGTCTACCCGTTACCGCGCATCGACGACACGCTCAATCGCCTTCAAAACGCAAAATTTTTCTCTTCCATGGACCTCAAGACAGGGTACTGGGAAATCGAAGTCGACGAACGGGACCGTGAGAAGACTGCCTTCGTCACTCCGGATGGACTTTTCGAATTCAATGTTATGACTTTCCGGCTTTGCACAGCACCAGCGACATTCCAGCGACTTATGGATACAGTTCTCGACGGGTTGAAGTGGCGAACCTGCCTGGTGTACCTCGACGACGTTGTCGTCTTCGCAAGAGCTTTCGAGGAACATTTTGAACGGCTGAAGCTAATCCTCGAGGCTATCAGAATTGCAGGGCTGACGTTGAAGCCTCAGAAGAGTCGATTCGGCTACGAGGAACTCAGATTTATCGGCCATCTTGTGAGCAGCGACGGCGTACGCCCCGACCCCGAGAAGACGGCGGCCATCGCAAATTACCCTGTTCCTTCTAACATGAGAGACGTTCGAAGCTTTCTTGGCCTTTGCGCCTACTACCGACGGTTCATTCCGAGCTTTTCAAGAATTGCGTCACCCCTGAATGCCCTCTCGAAGGACGGATCCACGTTCATCTGGAGTGAAGCCCAGCAACAGGAGTTTGATGACTTGAAGACGCGTCTACAGACCGCACCCATGCTTGCCCACTTCGATCCAAACGCCGAAACAGAAATGCACACCGACGCAAGCAACGATGGTCTAGGAGCGGTGCTCGTTCAACTTCACGACGGCGTCGAACGTGTCATCGCTTACGCAAGTAGAACGCTAACCAAGGCAGAGAAGAATTATTCGACGACCGAAAAAGAGTGCCTTGCACTCATGTGGGCCATCACAAAGTTGCATCCCCACCTGTACGGACGGCCGTTCAAGGTGGTAACAGACCACCATTCTCTGTGCTGGCTGGCTGGTTTAAGGGACCCCTCAGGACGCCTAGCGAGATGGAGCCTCCGACTACAGGAGTATGACGTAATCATCCCTTACAAGTCAGGAAGAAGCCACAACGACGCCGACTGCCTGTTCCGAGCACCACTCCAGCGACAGGGCAATGGTCTCGAGGACGACAACGCCTTCCTCGGAATAATGAGCGCGACTACCATGTTTATCAAGCAGTACAACGACCCCGGATTGAAGACACTCGTCGACTATCTGCAGGGCCGCGCCGACAATGTTCTTTCTATCTTCAGAAGATATCACTCCCAAGTTTGCGCCCATCAAGGTTACGCCTTGGCTACAGATATTCGAGCGATGTCCCAATAACAAACTCACGTGAATGTTCGGATATCACAGAAATTTGCACAGAGAGCGTGTAGACGTCTTTGGCACGTCCACTGGACTAGCAAGAGACCCATGTTTTAAGGTCTCAGCAACGTCCCATACATATCGCAACGGGATATTTGGACGTTCAGGGGATATTTCAGGTACGTCCCATGAACGTAATTTTTAATGTAATTATTGCTTGCAGCTGATTCAGTACATTTTCTCCGCATCTGAAGGAAAGGCCACCTGGATTTATATTGACTCTAAAAGCGTAACTGGCTTGACGAAGTCTGTGCGGAATCGGCATAGGTAAGTGCCGTACCCCGGCCATGTCCCTTAATTGGGCAGTGGGCCAACTGAGCCGGAAGCCACTTGGCATCAGTAAGGGATGTTTCGTATTCCTCGGTTCTTCTCCTCTGTTTCCCACTGCTGGACGGTTGCCGATACGGGGTGACGGTGGTGTCCGAAAACTTGGCCGGAGACGCACTTCGACAGCACTCGACAACAACGTTTATTTCCAGAAAGAAGAAAAATATTTAGGGGATAGTTAAGGAAGATAGTTAAGAAATCAGTTAAGAATTGGTAATTCACGGGGTTCTACTTGTACACAATCGTACAGACGATTTCCGTAGTCTCAAAATGTCCAAAGACTCCGTACATGAACATGAATAATCCCGTCGTGCCGGGTTAATTCATTAAAGGGGTACAACTCGAAGTCGCGATTGAGGTTACAGCTGCTGTGGGTCACAGTAGAGCCTCCCAGTGCGGAGGGTGTACAACGCGAAAGTCACGAGAACGCTTTCCCTACTGTTTCCTGTTTTGATGCAAGCTTGCGCTTTCAGCGACTTGATCACTATTTCGAGACTGCGTTGTGTTTGTCTTGTCTCAGGTTCTTTTGGTCACCATGTACCAGCTCGCTCTTCCATTGTTAGCAGGATATGCTGGCTATGACATATTTCATGGTTATGGTAATTGCAGTCACCACAAGTCACATCCAGTGGACACATGGAAAAGTAAGGAATGGTTAGCAGCCTAGAGCACATCAAAAGCCAGGGCCTTGTAGTTGCCAGCCTCGCAACTGATCGCAATCCTTCGATAAAGAAGCACATGAGGACTGAAGAAACTGGTATCCGACACTATTTTGATGTCTGGCACGTCGCAAAAGGTAAGGCACGTGTATTGTTGGGGCTACATTACACATTGGCTTATGCAAAGTACACATGTTAGATAAGCAAGGAAGGTGACAGATGCACATATACTGATATATCGTTGTGCATAATGCATGGGTTTAATGTAATGATTGCCCCTGTCTACTTTCCCATTTCTCCTCTGGGAAATAATATTTGATCATGTAGTATGACAGTTGTGCAAGATTAAGATGCCTGCCCTATAAGTAATCCATACTAATCAAATATGTGGAAAAGTTAGACATGAAATCAAGCAACTCAGGATAAAAAATACCAAGAGTTGCACCAGGACCTTCTTGAGGCTCACATGTCTGTGTCATCCATGTTTTTAGCCGCCCTCAGCTAATTCTCATTTGTTTACATTGTATACACAAGATGTCGCCCAGGCTCGTGCATGAATGAGTGAGTGAACCAAAAAGATGTAAGAGAGAATGGGAAGAATGTATGTGATTAGTTCTCCATCCCCCTTGTACTTGAGGCACTCTAACTCAGGAGCAAGTCCTGCTGTCTTGGTGTGACCGGAAATCAGAAGGTCCAGGTTTGAATGCTGGCATCTTCACCTTCTTCCCGAGGAGCTTGATTGAATAGACGAGTTCAGAAAATCCCACAGTGCTTAGCGCCGCTTTGAACTGTGGGAGTTTACTAATACGAAAGAAACGGGTGGCCTCCAAACCGTTCCGATTTCTCCCCTACCGGTCCATTGTCCACGACGTGTCAAGGTCAGCGAAAGCAAAATGTGAAGGATTATTCTTTGTTCCTCCGCTCAGCAAGCGCCCAGGATGCAATGCGCGCGCAAAGAGCAGTGGGATTTTCTGAACTCGTCTATTGGTTCTTGGTGTTCGAGGCTTACTGTTATCGAAGTTAGAAGCCTGCATTGGCCAATTCTCGTTATTTAAGGTTTGACATGAGTCAAAATATGCGAACTTAGGATGTCATGGATATTATAAGTTCTAAGCCTGAATGTGCATGTCAGCATAAAACATTGCAATATAGCAGTTGCGGAAAAATGCCCAGACAGAGTTTGGAACGAAACCCACACCGCTTCATTACCGGTCAGTCAGTAGGTTTTTCTTGCAAGAATTTGTAAACGTGAACAAAGAGGTGCTGTTTCGATTCCTATAAATGCTGCCTAGCTTGTACTACGACTGCCATATTTCAGTCTTTCAGCAAGGTTATGAAACCTGCAGGTGTACATCACTACATACATTGTTTTTTTTCTTGTGTGTGTGTACTGATGTGTGTTTGAAAAGCTACATGCATTGAAATGAAATGATAATGATAATAATAATAATAATTTAGTGAATCACTAATGTGACTTGGGGCAGGGACAGAAAGTCACTCATCATTACCTAGTACATACTGCTCACATTTAGAACCCTGTAAAAAAATGGCTGGTAATACAGCCCTTTGGTGTCCCTAATATATCACAGTGAATTGTATTAAGTATATGTAATAACCAGTACTAGAGCTTCTGTTCACCAAAATGTATCCTGCATGCGGGAGTTGACCATACCCGTTTACCACAATGTGGGTAATTGTGTGCAACTGGTGACAATTTTGCGATTTCAAGGACGGCATATTATTGGCATTAGCTACTTTTTTATAAGTTAAGGAGAGTTTGCATTGGCAGATTTGATGAAGAGGAATGATGCTACATTTTTCGAATAGCCGTGTAGTGGTATGAGTATGGGGTAAATTCTCTAAAAGAGGAAGAAACTTCTCCTGGATGAGAAAGATGTCATTAAGTTCAGTGAAAGCTGCTGTGCGCCAGACAAGGAAACAACAATGTATGTGTACAGGAAACAATAGGAAATAATGAGTGTGTAGAGGGCTTCCTTTGAAAGATAACACCTTTTCTATATATAACACCTAATCCCGGTGATATTTTTGAACGCACAAAGTTGGCATGCATTCCCCAGTTCGTTGAGGGTGTGAAGCACACACCTAATATTTTAATCGATATCAACATTCTCGACTTTCTCATGTCCCAGAAAAATATCAAAGTACAAAGTTCAATTTTTATTTTTCGGTTGGAACAGTTTGTTTGCGGTAGACCAATTGCGTGGTTTACGAAGCACGGTGTTTGTTTTGTGTACAATTTGCGCACTGTCTGCGCCTACGAGAAACAAACTTGTGCCATCGGCATACATGGCCATTTTCGCATTCGAGGCACAATGTATCCGTGTCGTTTACATACTTAATGAATAAAAGAGGTTGCCTTGCTTAATGTTTTGAACAGAGGAAAAACGTGTTTAACAGGTGTAATCTGTAAGTCGAAGTCATCTAATTACGTGGGGTTATTTAACTTTGAAAACAAAGACAATATTTTCCCGCTATCGACTGGGGTGAAAAAATGCTAAATGACTCGAGTTGTATCGAAAGCAGTCAGTGGCAGCAGAATGTGTTGAGCAGTCATCTGAAAATATACTAACCGTGTACCCGTTAAACTCCACTGCAATATCCATACCGCATATGGCACGTCGATCAACATGGATTTCCTCTAGCGAGGAGAGTTTTACAATTACAATCAATTAATTAAATGCCAGTAGGCATCAGTAAAATGAAGTGAAACAAGACAGGGTACAGTGATATCGCAGATCACCAAGGGGCATCCTTATACAATGCTATATGACATTTACTTTTGTGTGCCTTGTATTAGATTAATCAGGAAAACGAAAGCCCACATAGCATTCGGAAGGGAAGGATTCCAGTATCTTGCAGACTACGTAGGAAGGCAGAACTTTCCGCTTTCGTTTTCCAAGTCACTTCCAGATCCATCTCACGAACATTCTGTATGCTATAAAACGATATAGCCTGTAATTGAAAAAGGCGAAAGGTATCCCTCACCATATGCACAATGCTACTTTTATTATGATTGATACGGCATTGTGCCTTACTTATAGGAGCCGTCCGTAGCTTTCGCTGCTGGTTCATCCCTGCTCTCGCAATCGTGATCGTCGCCCACACAGTGGCCCGTCGTCCGTACATCCGCACTGTGCAGTTCTGTCTCGTCGAGTGTGCGAATTTCCACTCCATTTTCGTGGAGTTCCTAATATAAACTTTGCAGTACCTCAGGGTCAAGGCATATTGCATAGAAACTGGGGTGACCAACAATGCAATTGCGGCCGTCCATCTTCGCCATTGTTGCAGGGTAGGAGCGACAGCAAACATTCTCTGCTGCAGTAGGAATATTATGGCATGAACCGCATGTGCACCAAAAATCATATTGTATAACAAATGCCGTCTAGGTGTAGTATATACGTTATAGCGTAATCGCCAAAAAAGCAAAACTAAGTACAAGTGCAGTGCACATTTCTCCTGCTCTCCAGCGGGGGACATAATAATAATGAGAAAGATGGAGACACCACAGAAGCACCTTTTCAGAAACAGCTGACGTAGCGCTTGTTTAGGGAATTCAGTTTGTTTCCTCACAAGTTTATGTTTTCCGTTGCGTCAGGGCCACCTGGGTTGGGAGGTGAGGGAGGCACTTCCAGTTCGTCCTTACTTTCGTTATTCGCGGTTGTGTGCACTAGCGGGG
The DNA here is from genome assembly GCF_037126465.1 of Ornithodoros turicata. Lineage (NCBI taxonomy): Eukaryota > Metazoa > Arthropoda > Arachnida > Ixodida > Argasidae > Ornithodoros > Ornithodoros turicata. Next base: position 149,930,965 of record NC_088201.1, read on the forward strand.
TTTGTTCGTAAAGCGGTGTGCCGAAGTCCTGGCTCCGTTCAAGCAGTTTCCGTTCAATATCTGACAAATTGTCGAATACGACGTCCATCCTGCTTCGCCTGTTGTATCGAACGGCGATGTGACGTTGTCGGGTACAGTGAAAGGGGTATCACGAGCAGTCACGTCATATGCTAGCAACCACACGTAAACGGGTCAAGGAACGGTATGTCCGTCTACTTCCCTACTTCCCACGTTTTTCAAGGTCAACTTTGCGGTAATTGCGTTATATTTATATGCTAACAATATGGGAAAAGAAGCGGCGCGATCAGCGAGTGGTCGGCCGCTCGGCCCGCTTGCAAATGAGTTTTGCGACTCAGTAAAGTGTGAATCCCTAAACCGAGTGCAGTAATGCTTGAGTGAAAACTCGTTGGTTGTTGCACTCAAACCGTTTCGTGCAAGTAGGCCCGTTTTCGTCACTGCGCCGGCGAACGACTACGACATATATTGAAGAGGCGCGCGATACACAATGAACGACGAGGGCGTGTCTAATGTAGTGTAGCCGTATGTGTGCGATATTTATTGTAACATTTCACCTAAATGCTTCTTAGCAAGCAACTCTGTGATGCAATGCAGACTGGCGCCAGTTCCTCATGTGCAATTCGTGGGGATGTAATAGGCAGCATGGACCTGCTTTCACAAGGTGTCTTTTGCTTGTTTGTTTCTTGCGTTCTTGATTTTGTATTTCCCTGTATGCTCACACTCTTGCTGGGATTTTACCCCAAATTCACAAATCAGTGGCAACACACTTGTGCCAATGTAAAACATTTCATAATCTAAAGCAAGTACCTTATAATGTCAGAATAAAGTGGTACATCAAATTGTAGGTCCATATAATTAACATTATGATATGTAGTTATTGTAACTGTACGTATGTGCAATTATTATTATTATTGCAGAAACTGGGCTAGAGTGTGACTTCATTGAGGGCCTCCTGGCCTTAGTAGCTATAATGCACCAGTAACACCCACAACAAATCAAATCGAGGGCAACCTGATGCAACGTACAGTTGTGTGTTCAAGTGCAAATATCACAGTAGTTGTGTGAGCCCAAGCCTAAAGTGATATCGAGTCGGGAGCCATAATAGCCAGTGATGCAAAATATTTACATTTTGTAGCAGAAAAGCATGTGTGTATAGTACTCAATTTGAAATAATAAAGTGATACATATTGTTCAATACAGCTGTCAAGAAGAAGCTCTTTGGAGCCAGTAAGAGTAGCACTTGCAAACAACACTCCTCGTGGGTCATGCCTGCTTCTAACCACCTCAACTGGAGTGCACATGCCAGTGAAGGTGATGATGACCTCCTTGCGGACATTTGGAAAACCATGGTAAACCATGCTGCCAACATTCATGAGGGCCAATGGGATGTTGACAAGGTGCCTTCACAAGGCACTGGACAACAGGTCTTGGCTCCGCAAAGGTGCCTTTCCATATCTAATAACGTACGTCTTGCCTTACTCATTTGACTATCATGTCTAGGATCTCCAGCACAACAAAGGCTTGAAGAAATCGTCACAGCCCCACTGCTGACACGGGGCACCAAGCAGCTGTCCCCACACATCCAGACCTTTGCCTTGGAGTCATTCCACAATGCCATTAATCAGTTCGCTCCCAAGTCTGTGGCGTTTTCTTACTTCGGCATGCAAGCTAGGTGATTTTCACAGTGCCTTGTGTTATTTAGTATGTTCCTCATGCTTTCAATGCCCACATAGGACATATATTGCAATCCTGCACTTCAATGAAAACTCCTCACGTTTGCAAGCTACTACAAAGGATGGACGACTGCAGTGGAAACTGAAAGCACCAAAGGCGAAGGCTGGAGAAATGATTGCAAGCCCTGAAATGACGCAGGCGACATTTGATGGCAGTTCAATGAATGCGGACCATGTGGTGTTGCTCTTTAGTGAGACACAAAACTCTTTGCCGTGTTTGCATAACTGATCCATGCATCACTTTTGAACTCTGAGCCTGCATAATGACATTCTTGCTTTGCTCGTCACCATTTCAAACCTTATTTTGTTGGTTGAGAAAATGTTACCTCATGGGTGCTGAAAGTCCATATCCACAGGAGGGTGTGAGCTGAGTTAGAAGAATTGGTACATCGAGACCGCTCTGCATACAAAACGAAATTGGAAGTAAAAAAACAACTTAAAGAAAGAATACTGCACACAGTATATGCTGCTACATAATGCCTATAGAAATACGTTGCTTCTAGTCATTTAGGCAATAGTCATTTAGGGATTTAGGCAAGCAATACTCAGACTTGATCTTTACCTGATTCAAATGATGCATGTATTTCGTCAGGATTTGAAGACGTAGTATTTATATTTGCAATCTGTTTCGTGTCTGAGGAGTAGTGGTGCTACTAGTAAGTATATTCATGATAAGTAACAAAATCTTATAGCTTTTAACATGTTACCTGTAGTATCAGTCTGATGAACACACAAATTCTGTAAAAATATGTTTCATAAGAGAATATCAGGCAAAATGTGTGATAACTATGCCCATAAAGGACCCCCAGCTCAAAAGGGCTCTCAACCCCCTTGCCCCCACCTTCCGGCATATATGTTCAAGCAGAGAAAACTTGTTGTGCCATCTCATGAGTGACATTCCATTACAGGCTATGTGAATGGCCAGCTTGATGAGACTCTTCGCTTGGCAAGCACATACATCATCTTCGCAGAGGCCTTTGCAAATGCAGAGTGTGATGTCCCACAACCAATGACGCACTGCATCAGACAGAGACCATCCAAGGACGACGTTGTAGCTGGTCATGTTTCACGATTCGCTACAGCACATACAAAGTATGTACAGGCTCTTTGGTGCATCCTATACTTCTATCCCTATCCCATCCTATCCCAGGGCGTCAGTCGTGACGTTGCCCACATACGTGAGGCCGACAACGGCAAGCCCTATCACCACCACCTCCACCACCACCATCCTATACTTCATTTTCCTTGGTGCGCTGTGCACGTTGTAATAATGACAAAGAAAGCAGTGCCGTGCTCTTAACTCAAACGTAGCACATATATTTTTTTTCTCCGTTACATAAAGCCAGAAATTATGTCTGATACCTATGGTCACAGGGCCAACAGAGAAACATTTGATAGCCCTCAAAAGCAATCCTTTGCAACAGTTGTGTGACCCATTATTCGGAGAATACTGCACAGCCTGCTTGATTTTTCGCTGCAACATTATCTTGCCTACCATTCAGACTCTATATATTGTTCACGAGCCTTATCACTTTACAGTGCACTTCATCCTGTGCACGGGTATGATGCTGAGGATGATGACTTTGACGCAGACCTGTTGATGCCTGAGTAAGCAAGGCTGCTTCGCAGAGGTACAGACTTCTGTCTTGTAATCCAGCCCCTCAGAATACACGCGGTCGAATAACGCAGTAGGAGAAGGCAAGCAAGCTCATGTGGTCTTGAAGAGGATAGCATATCCTGGAGTTCAAGGAAGGTAAACGCAGAGACAAACACCGCAATGAAGTGGATAAGACGGACTTTGAGTCCATCTTATCCACTTCGTTGTTTGCGTGTTCACCTCTGTGTGCCTTCCTCAGAATGAAGGATACATTACTCTCTGCATATCCAGTTGCATTCTCCAGCTGCGTACTGCATTACCCCTTTTCTTCTCCAAAACCAGCGTGGCATACCAAAACAGGATGTTTTACAATGTCTTTCATCTGAGTGACAGGCAAGAACAACTCCAGTGAATGACCTGCAATTCACCTCTAAAATACAGCAGCCTCAACTCGATGCACCAGTAGTATAGAGATAGACTGTATAATTTTGGAGCGGCATAAGAACCGAGCGGCATAAGAACCGAGCGGCACAAGAACCGAGCGCTATAACGGCATCTTTTTTCTAATCCAAGATGGCCGATTCTAAGCCAACACAATCCAGTTCTAAGCCAACACAAGCCAAATCCAAAGCCACCTGATTGGCCGCCATTAGCTCCGCCCACTTCACACGTTGATTGGCCCATGCTAAGCCTACTGATCTTTGATTGGTTGACCGTAGCTCCTTCATGCTAATTAATTGGCTCCGCCCCCACTTCACACGCTGATTGGCTCATGCTAAGCCTTGACTGAGCATTGATTGGTTTACCGTAGCTCCACCCCTTCATGCTAATTACTTGGCTCCGCGCGCCCCCGTTGATTGGCCACCGCTACCAATCGCGCGCGCGCTGATTGGTTCACCATAGCTCCGCCCCCCGCCCGTTTATGTTAATTACTTGACTCCACCCCGCCCCCCGGCTTCATGCTGATTGGTGCACGCCCCGGCGCGACCGCTGATTGGTCCAGGCACGGCGGCAGCGACCCCGCTGCGGCTTTATCTCAGATGTCCAAACTTACCCATCTGATTGGTCCATTCTAAGCCGGTCCGTGCACTCTCCCAGCCCCCTCTGATTGGTCACCACTGCCTTCACCGGCACCCACCAGATGGCGGCGACCCCGTTGCGGCCCTATCTCAGATGTTCAAACTTACCGATTGGCCCGCCACCAGACGGTGCGCGGCGGCGGCGGCGGCGGCTTCAGATGGTTCTAACCCAATGTCTCTATCTCATACGTCCAAACTTACCTCGTGCCACCAGATGGCGCGACTCAGGTGCATCAACTCCACGCGGTTCCGCTTCGAGGCGTCACACGAGCGAGAGAACTTCGTCGAGATGTGCTGCCACATATTGCGCTCCCGTATCACCGCAAACAAGTTGCGGGAAATCATACGCGAAATCTTGGACGAGTACCTGTCGGCTTACAGGGAGCAATCACTGCGCGAGCTTCAGGAACTATGTCAGGAAGAAATAAGAGTCCTGGAGACGATCATCAATCGCTCTAGGAGCTATGGATGAAAATAAAGATGCATCACATCTCGCTACACAGTCTGCTCAAGTTATTCCACGATGCGCATGCAGTTCCAGCACCCTGCTCGAATTCTCATCTCCGGCGCGTCCATGTGTGGGAAGACGGTGCTCACGCAGAATATAATGAGACACCCTGAATTATTTAGCATTCCACCGCAGAAGATACTCTACGTACGAAAGTATGCAGCCGGCTGGGAAAAGGATTTCGATGGTGTGGAGTTTATGGACCGGATACCCGCAGATTGGGATGAGCGATATCCCACTCTCATAGTTATTGACGATCAAATCACGGAAAAGGGGGTTCTATCGGAGTTAGAGTCGTTGTTTGTACGTGGTAGCCACCATAAGAACGCGTCAGTGATCCTGATCACACAAGCCTTGTTCTATCATAACGCCGCTTTTTGAACGATATCGCTGAACGCCAGTTATATCATATTGTTCCGGAATGCACGGTCCGTACAACAGATCGAAACCTTCGGACGTCAGGTATTCGGGAAACAGGGGCTTTCCTATTTTCTCGACGCATATAACCAGGCGACGGAGAAGGCGCACGGTGATTTAGTTGTGGATCTGCACGCGCAAACACCTCCCTCTCGTAGCCTGCGAACGGGTATTTTACCGCACGACCGGCAGTTCCTGTTTACGCCCGCGAAATGACGGCCGATCTTAGAAGACATCTCACGCTCCTCAAAGTATTGGCCGCCAGCAAACCGACGCACCGCGCAGAGTTACTTAAAGAGCTCAGCTGCGACGACATTCGAATCCTTTCGGAAATCTGTCTGAATATTCTACGCGGAAATATCCCACTTTCGACGGAACTTCATAAAAACCTGAAGAAACACAAAAAAATCCTCCGCTTCCTCGCCTACAAGTCACTTCATAAGTGCCCCGGCAGTTGAAGAAATATATTAGGGGACAACGAGGTGGTCTCATTCCCATACTTCCACTGCTCCTCTCAGGGCTATCAAGTCTCGTGGCGGGAGTCGCCAGGCGAGCGATATCCAAAGCCATCGGTCATGGCTCATAGAATAGAAATAGGTGAAGTTCTGAAATCTAACGATTCGGACGATGTAAAAGTGGGCAAAATACTGGAAGCCCTCTATTACTTGCTGAAGCGAGCTCACTATCATCCTCCTCCTCCTCCTCTGGAACCTGTCCATTCGGAGCCCGAACCGGAACCCAATCCATTCGATTTTAATCTTCTACCCTCCGGCGTTGATAAAGCACGCGCGAAATCTGTGCTGAAAGAATTGAAGAAAGTATTCACCTGGCAGGCGGATAATGTGCTAGTATATAGAGGGAAGCGAATCAATCGCTCAAACATTGTGGCTCTCGTGAGGTACTTAGCACGTCGTAGCGCGCTCATCAAGAAACCCAGTTGGTACAAAAAAGTATCGAAAATTATAAGCGCTTTGAAAATACAGCGAATTGCTCGCTGGAGCAAATATGGGGCCCTATAGAAAGATCAAGGAGAAAGGGTTAGGTGGAGTGGATCGGTACCGACGTTATCACAAGCTCACGCACGCAGAAGCCGTGGAACAGCTGAAAAAAGAAGATGCTTACACCCTTCACAAGCCAGTGAAGAAAAAATTTAAGCGGCGCTCCATCATCGCAACTCACGTGCGGGATTTATATCAGGCAGACCTTCTGGATATGCGTAAATATCAGAAATTTAACAAGGGCTTCAGGTACATCCTAACGGTCATAGATACGCTATCGAGGTACCTGTACATTGTTCCCATTCGCACAAAGCGCCCGCAAGACGTAAAGAAAGCCTTCCAACGAGTTTTCCGTCACGGAATTCCAAAGAATTTGCTCACGGATCGCGGGAGCGAATTTTGGGGTTCCCCCGTTCGTCAGTACTTTCAGTCGCTACTAAATCACTATAGCACGCAGAGCGGAATGAAAGCGGCCTCCTGTGAACGCGTGCAGAGAACAATTAGGGAAAGAATAGCCAGGCATTTCACTAGTACGGGGAAGTTTAATTATATCAACGCGCTGCCGAAGATAGTGGCCGACTATAACGACTCGGTACACTCCGTCACGGGCGAAAAGCCGAAAAATGTGAACGCCGGAAATGAAGTAGCTCTGTTCAACAGATTGAATCGTAAGACGACCCCGCGCGAGAGCAAGTATAAATCAGGGGACCAGGTGAGGCTCGCGTTAGATCGCGGCGTGTTCGCCAAAGGCTACGATCAAAGGTGGACGGCCGAAGTGTTCGAGGTGTCGCGAACGAGAAAGACCGATCCGCCCGTAGTGTACGTGAAAGATTCGACGGGAAAAGAAATACTGGGATCATTCTACGAGCAGGAGCTGTAGCCCGTCCACCATCTTTCCTCGTACGATAAGCGACTCATATCCGCGGTCATTAGAAAGAAGAAAATTAACGGGGTATTGCAGTACTTGGTTCGTTGGTTCGGATACGCCAAAGATCACGATTCTTGGGTGCCCGCCAGCGATGTCAGAAAATGAATTTTACGTGTATCTGCTCTCGAACACTAGCATGGACCTGTACCCGTCCAACACGCTGAATGACTTCACGATTGCGTTAGATAAGCCGCTACACCTGGATGATTCCTACGTCGTCGGTCTAGAGGGATTTTCCATTCCCAACAGCTTCCTGAACGTGAACCAAGCGCCTGATAACCTGATAACGCTATCAAGGGAGAAGTGGCAAACAAAACAGCTCACGTTCGAAGACACGGACACGCTATTGAATAAAATATTCCCCGAATATGGGATAGAGTGGACTTACGAGGAAGATCACTACGTGTTTAAGCTACCGTCGCGCGTGCGGTCGGCGAAACTAATCGACAGACCGCTGCATCTCGCCTTTGGAATCGTCAACATCGATGGAGATCACCCGGAGGGCGGTAGAGTACGCGCCGTCCCAAACGTGTTACCACTCGCGGAGGAAAGAGCCGTTATGATGCGAGTTCGCCGGGTGATAGTGATCAATAACGATCTAATTTTAGAACCCCGATCGCTCATTACCGACACATTCAACGAATTCTTCAGAGCGACGAACGATACAGAATCACGGGTGGAATACAAAGACAACACTTACTCGCTTTCTCTCCCGACGAATTTCAAGTTGTCGACCGAGTTCCTGGACCTCATTCAGGTGAAGCACATCCATGTTGAAGGATCCCGAAAGCACATCACGTGTAATCCCATAGTGAAGACGTACCGCATCCACATAAACACTCAAGAGACGGAAAGTCGGCGCATTTCACTTCCACCAAATTACTACGAAACACCCGAAGCTCTCGTGAGCGCCATCCATGAGCGTCTGCAGCCGGAGGCTTCCCTCACGTACGATGCATGGGCGAGGAAGTGTTCGTTGAGCTTGCGGGAAAACGTGTCGCTTACATTATCCGATTACTTTGCATACCTACTGGGTTTCGGCGCGAAAACCGTATTTACGGAAACCGATACGGGCGTCGACGAAGTGACCATAGATCTTCCCATTAACTGTATTATGATATACACGGATCTCGTCACGCCCTCCGTAGTGGGAAACGGGCGGCATCCGATACTGAAATTAATTCCATTCGTATACGATAGAACGAAAGAACAACTGAGTTTCAGCTTTCTACCCGTTCAGTATTTTAAGTTAGTGCAGCGCGAAATTTCCTCAATCACCGTCTCCACACGCGACGACACCGGTCGCAAGCTACCGCTACAAAATCGCGGTAGATCGACGCTGACGCTGCACTTTAAGCATGTACACTAAAGCGGTACCAATCTACGGGTTTGGCGTTCCGACGGTATACAGGTCGCACCTGTACCAGAGGGGAGGCAATTTCTTTTCTCAGCTCGGGCGTTTCGCTATTCCACTCTTTAAACGCGTATTGCCCTACTTAAAAAAGACGGCTGTTGCGGCCGCTAAGCGCGTGGCCAAAAATCTGTCGGAGGGAGACTCTTTCCGAAGTGCGCTTAAAAGATCGGCGAAAGATACGGGCCGTGAAATTCTCCGCGACCTCGGAGGGGCTGGCGGGCGAAGAAAGGGGAGAAAACCGGACGTCTTCGACGGCATAAATCACGCTGGTTGCGCGGCCACAATTTAGTTGCGAGATGGACACGATTAACGTCGTACATCCCGACACTCCTCTGTTGGATAAGTCGGAAACACAGTTATTTTCCGTGCCGGGAACGCAGTGGCATATACTGAAGGGGGAATATGAGGTATTCTACCCGGTCGCTGACATATCCTCCGTCATAGAGTTCCAGCTTTCGAATTTGGGGCACCACTATCTCGATTTGAACTCCGCGTACATAGTGACGAAAGTCCGCATCGTACGTGACGATGGTTCGCTACCGGAAACACAGGCTGGCGATCGGACGACCTACGACGAGGTCTACCCCGTCAACGCGTTCGCCAGCTCGCTTTTCAAGAACGTAGCCGTCTTCTTGAATCAGGCCATGATTACGAATAATGATTTGTATAGCTATAGAAGCTACTTGGATATTTTCCTTCACGCCAGCACCACGGAGCAAAATACCGTGCATAAAGCAGGTCTGCACGCAAGAAGAAGCGCGTCAAACGGAAAACAACATTCGCGCTCATGGACCGACCGAACGATACAACCTCACACGTGGCGGCAAGACCATCGACCTGGTTTCCAAGATCAACTCGGACATTTTCCTGCAGCCTAAGCTACTCATATCGGGAGTGGAAATTAGGCTTGTTTTTTATCAAGGCTCCGACGCGTTCCGCATTATGAAGACCGATCAGGAGCAGCACACGCATAAAGTGGAAATCATCAGTGCCACTTTGTACATAAAGAAAATCACCGTGTCTCCCAGCCTATTCCTCGGACACGAAACGGAATTGCAGAAGCGCAAGGCTCTCTACACACTGGCCGGAAGTGAATCGCGTATTCGTTCGCTACCAGTTGGCAACCTGGATGCATGCCTGGAAGATTTATTTCCTGAGAAGATACCGTCTAAGGTGGTGGTCGCATTCGTGCCCCCCCCTAGCCTACCAGGGAGCATTCAATCGGGACCCGTACCGATTCGTGAACTGCGACATTGAGTCGGCGACGCTCACCGTGAACGGGACGCAGCGAATAGACACGTTCGACTTCAACAATAACCTGAACCACCGAAGCTACTTCAACCTCCTGGAGCAGCTGTGTGAGAAGCACGTCTCCTACGAATACGACCACTACGTTGGAAACAAGTTCCTACTGTACTACGACCTGGATCCGGATCAATCCTCCGTCCACCTGTCACCGATCAGGCGTGGAAACGTTCGTCTGCAACTCAAGTTCCGACGTGCCTTGGCCGAACCCACGACCGTATTGATACTGTCCGAGAGTGTGCGAATTATGTCCATCCATAAGAAAAGGAACGTCACACTGGATTAGCGATGTTCGAGCAAGATATCGAGAGACTCCTGAAGTACAACGATTACACTTCGGCACTCTTCCGCGGTGTATACGCTCGAGACGATCGTCTGCCCGCACTGGATAGACCGGGTATGATCGTGGTGAACACCGATCGGCGACAGCAAGCTGGGGAGCACTGGATTTTGTACGCGAAAATGAAGGATGACCTCATCTACTTTGATTCCTTCGGATTGCCGCCCATCGAACCCGAGCTGAAACGCCTCACCGTCGACGAATATAATGATGTCTGTATCCAAAGCCTGTATTCTCCAATGTGTGGTGTGTACTGTTGTATTGTGGCGACATTGTTGGCGAAAGGGAAATCACTGAAGAGCATTGTATCCCTGTTTTCCGATAATCTCGCCGCTAATGACCTAAAATCAATAAAGCTGCTAGAAAAGTTGTTTGTCGCTTAAAAACGCCTGGTGTCCTTTATTCTCCCCCACGCGAACGCATAGAACACACTGTTTTTACCGTCGTGTTTTATTAACTTTTTGTTTACAAGGCGCGTCGCTGGCCTCGACCAGCGACGGCAAATGGTTGCTGTTGGTCGTTCGTTTGCGGCGTGACAGACAGCAACCCACGTCCGCGACCCCTTCCGCGCTGCTCTTCAAAATAGCTAGGTGGAGGCGGTTGTGGTTCACTATAGGGAGGTGGTAATGGAGCCTCCCGGCCTCCCACCACGAGAACGCGGATATGCGACCCTTCCGGCAAATGGTGACCACAGGTTGGGCATTGCATCTGAAATATGCGCGCAAGTCTATAGCTATTGGAGTGAAAATAAGTTGGTACTCACGGTTGCTCTTTCGATGGTGAGACTGCGGCGGGTAACGCGAACCACCCCCACCGAGTATAAAGATTTACAACTTCGCGAGGGCAATTCTTTCTTTTTTCTTCTTTTTCTTCCGGATAAAGCGCGTCGTTTCACTTAGCGTGAACCCCTCCTCAACAGACAACTACGATTTATAGGCATTGGCTGGAAACGTTTATTAAGCGGTAGATGATAGCGCGAAAGAAAAAAAAAACATACATGGCTTCGAAGCGGTGCTCCTCATATGCGGCGTGAGCAAAGCTGTTGGCTGTGATGGCACTCAGTAGAACAAAGAGGAAGGCGTAGAAGCGATGTTATGACCGGTCTATAGTCCAGCTATGGTTGAGCACAGAAGAAGAAGGTAGCACGTGCACTTGATGGCTCAGCTGTCGGGCGGTGTTGGTGGCAGCATCGGCGAGAGCGCATTCAAATCAATGCATATATATTCCGGCTCCGGCGAGGGCTGCAGTGGTGGCGGTGGTGGTGATGTTGCATCCCGTACCTTAGGTCCGGTGACCAAAACACGGAAGTGCGATCCTTCCGGTAACGGCCGAGAGCAGGTTGGACAGTTCATCTGAAACACGTGAAAAAAAGCTATACCCATTGAATGACGTGTAATCTATTCAGTACTTACGATTTCAGTCTGGGGTGGTTGCAATCGGGTGAGCAGTGGATGAGGTCTGAGCTCACGAGATCGTTTTTGTAGGCAACCCCTCCTTTCCACGCTCGCGCTACCTTGTTTCGTCTGAATGCGCAAACTTGTTTTGAACACGCTGAACGCACAAAGTTCGTGATGGTTGTTTATGTGGTGCCGTGATATAAAAATGTGGATCGTCTGCCGGCCTTCTAGTTTTTGAAACCGAAATCTGTTTACACCGTCTTGACAACATTTTCTGCGACTGAGCTCGCCACAGAGTTTGGTCGTGAAGTGCGTTTTGATATTGAACAGGTGGCCCCATGGCGACCCAGTTCCTCGGAGAAACCTTGAAATATTTTTTTTCGCTTGGGTCCGATGCGCGCGCGCGAAGGACATTTGGAAACTGCATAAGCGAACCCTTTGTTTTTGGTGCTTGTTTCGGCAATGAGCGGGTGGACTCGTAGGGATATTTTCCTTCAGATAGACTTGTCTCATCAAGCACAACAGTTTACTTTTGGTTTTAATACGTGTGGCCTCGGAAAACATGATTTACGAGGTGACCCAGTTTCTCGTTACATCACCTTGACGCAACATTTTTTTTTCGCTAGGGCCCGCCAGGATGGGTGGAAGTGCGTTTTTGATATTAAACAGATGGCACCGTCGTGTTGGGGCTTGTCTCAAGGTGACCCAATTTCTCGTTACATTACCTTGACGCAACTTCCCCGAGAATAAAACAAAGCTCACCATTCTATAGTATAAACTCATTTCGGCCATGAAGCGCATTTTGATATAAAACAGGCGGCCCCAACGTGTTGGAACATGCAACCGACTCAAGGTGACCCAATTTCTCGGAGAAGACCTATTTACATTACCTTGACGCAACATTTTCTTCGACGGTGAAAGCTCACCATTGCGGCTGCGCGCGTTCTGATATTAAACAGATGGCCCCAACGCGGCCTCATCCTCGAGGTGCCACATGATTTACGACCGCGTGGAAACAAGCAAGCCCCGACGTGTTGGCGCATGTAGCGTGGATGCCGGTTTATAAGCCGCGCGATCGCCTCAGGGGGGGAACAGTCTGCTTTCACTCGCTTCACAAGTAAGTTATTCCCTCCTTTACTTGTTGCACGTTTCTTACTGATGCGCGTTTATTTTCAGTGCCTCGGTGTGTGTTCTGCTTTTTTGATCCTCACGATATCGAGGATGAATCGGACGACGACGACGATTCTCGGGACGGCGCACCTCCTACACTGTCTGCTCACATGATGCGATCGCACCCCGACGTGGATACATCCTTCCTGCCCTTCTTCCAGACTGACGCCGCATTTAGAGGTATCGTCAAAAGATTCACGCTATTGGCATCTGTTCACGATCAGGGAGTAGAGGATTTGCGACAATATTTAATGAGTCACTTTCACAATATGCTCGCCATATTGAGAGCGCAAAGAATACCCTTTAGGTTTTGCATTTGTTCCGATGTTTTAATGGTGAAGGAAACTCGGGGGTAGATAACCGCGCACATAGCCAACTTTATGGCGTTTGCTCGCGAAGTCCACAGCGACGGAGCCGTCGCGAATACCCTAATGGACGCGATTCAGGAGTCCACGGGACGCGCAGAAAATTATCAGCGGGAAGGGAGCGGGTTCGTGTCCACCGACGTCCAAAAGGTTCAAATATGCATTTCCGGGTTGAAAACTAAAAAATTCGGATGCAAAGGGGCACTTCCCGATCATTTGGCTAAACGTAGGAACGTGCTGACGAATATTCATTTACCGGCACATAAGGAGGGTGAGTGTTTTAAATACAATACGCTTGCCCTCCTGCACCCGCAGGAAAGTAATTCATGGAAAAAATGTGAAAACTATGCCGTGGAGTACTGGTGGCCTAGTCGCTTCACCGTTTCCTACTCTGATCTGGACGAATTCGAAGATAAAAACAAGATATCCGTGTACGTATACGAGTACGTCGATCAGGGAGTGCACGTGTCGCGATCCCCAAAACTCGAGTATGAAAAGAAAATTCACTTATTGGCTGTAGATGAACATTTTTTCGGAATCAAGTCTCTCGAGCGCTTACTGATGAGAGACAACAGGCGTTTCGTATGCGAGCGTTGCACGCGCTCTTTTAACAAGGAAGAGAGCATGGCGAAAGATCGTCGCCTGCGCGCGGACGTAAACGAAATCATATTGGAATTTTGCGAACCGGGCAAAAACTTTGTAGAATTTACTAAAATACAGTACAAGCAGCAGTACAACTACGTCGTCGCGTTGGACACGGAGAGCGTGCTCGCGCCCAGTGGTGTTGGCATGCAGCGTCACGTCACCTCGAGCTTCTGTGCCGTGCTCGTACGCACCCACGACTCGAAGGTGATGCGCATCAGGACGCACCACGGTGAAGATTCCGCGAGGCAGTGCGTCAGAGCTTTGATGGAAATGCGGGACGAGATGATCGCCCTGAACGCCTGCCCCGCGGAAATGGTGCTGAATGATGAGCAACGAGCGCGGCACAGAGCTGCCACCCACTGCGCGTACTGCGGGCGGGAGTTCGCGCATGATCTATCCCGTGCCCGGCACCACGACCATTCCAAGCGTTGTACCGCTGGCGAGACAAATTACATCGCAACGCTGTGCAACCCCTGTAACGTGGCGTGCACGACGCGGGAAAAACTGCCCATGATGGTGCACAATCTGGCCTACGATTTGGCCGGACTACTGCGGGAATTTCACGTTCTCGAGTGGAAGCGAGCTCCCTTCATCGTGGCCAGTTCCATGGAAAAAATCCGATGGTTCGAAATGGGCACCTTCCTATTCAGAGATACCATGCAGTACCTAAATTCGTCGCTGGGAGAGCTCGTGGAAACCGTCAAATCCATGGGGGGCGCAGAGGCGTTCCAATGCCTGAAGCAGGTATTTGGAGACGACTACGAAATTTTGCTTCGTAAAGGTGTATTCCCGTACAGCCACGTTAGCTCGTTCGCGGTCTACGACGAATTGGCTCTGCCGGCAAAATCCGCCTTCCGAAACGATCTGACGGGGGAGGATATAAGCGACAAAGACTATCAGTACGCGCTGCACGTATTTGAACGTTTTTGATGCTCGAATCTGAGGGATTATAATGCATTGTACCTGAAAACGGATGCCCTGTTACATGCTGACGTAATGCAGCACTTCCGGCGCCTGTGCTACGACGCGCGCGGATTGGAATTGCTTCATTGTGTTTCGCTGGCATCCTATTCGTGGCAATGCGCTCTAAATTACACGCGGGCAAAATTGGAGCTGATCATCGCCGAGGACATGTACCGGACCATCGAATCGGGTGTTAGAGGTGGACTCTGTCAGGTGAGCAGGCGTCATTTACGGGCTAACAACCCGCTGTGCAGTGGCTACGATCCCGATAAAGAGGAGGTGTACATATCGTACATAGATTGCAACAATCTTTACGGATTCAGTATGAAAAAGCACCTCCCCGTCGGCGATTTCGAATGGGTCGAGGATTTTAGCTCCGTGGATTTTATGCGTCATCCCACAGATTCGGACGTGGGATACGTGTACGTGTGCGATTTGGAGTATCCAAAATCTATCCACGCGCTGACGCGGTACTTCCCCCTGGCTCCCGAGAAGGCTGTCGTTCCGAAGGAATGGCTCTCACCATTCCAGCGAGGGCTCCTCGAAGAGTTAATGTATCAGCCGGGGAACAGCAAAAAGCTGCTGCTCACGTGCAAGGACAAGGTCGAGTACCTCGTTCATTACGCGCTGCTCGCGCTCTATTGTAGACTGGGCATGCGGGTGACGAAAATTCACAGAATTCTAAAATTTCGTCAGGCACCATTCCTGCGTCCCTACATTGAGGACAATGTTGCCAGACGCGTCGCATCGAGCACGACGTTCGAGAAAAATTTCTATAAAATCTCAAATAATGCGCTCTTCGGGCGTACGTTGCTAAAAAAATTTAATATGCGAGACATTCGAGTAGCCTTCGATGAGGAGACGGCGAGTCGCCTCGGGAGTCAGGCGGAATGCGTGCGAATGGAAATTTTGTCCCCCGATTGTGTCATGTACGAAATGCGCAAGAGAAAAGTGCGATGCGATTTCCTCCTGCAGATTGGCTTCACGATTATAGAACTGAGTAAGTTAACCATGTACTCGTTCTATTATGAAACCCTGCTGAGCAAGCTCACTTGTCCGGTGATTACCTGCTACTTTGACACGGATTCTCTGATCCTCGGCCTATTCTGCAAGGACTACGAAGATCAGTTACGCGCGATCGCCGACGACCATTTAGACTTGTCTTCCTTCGATCGTGATCATCCACTGTACAGCGAGAGGAATCACGGTAGACTTGGCGCGTTCAAAAGTGAAACGGGTAGCGTACCCATCGAGGAAGTAATATGCCTGAAAGCCAAAATGTATTCCATCAAATTAGCCGGGGGAAAACAAATTGCAAGAGCTAAAGGAGTCAAAAAGAACATTGTGCGCAAACACCTCCTCCATGACACGTACCGCGATACCGTATTCAAGCACGCCAGCGTATCGCACGAACAGGTGTCAATAGTGGGAAAGAAACAGTGCATGTACACCATCAGAAATGTGAAAAGAAGTCTGATGGCGTACGACGACAAACGATATCTCTACAATGACGTGGACTCCTACCCGTACGGAAGCTGCGAATATGGTAAGCTCGAGTGGATGACGTAGATAGCGAGATTTCACCTGGCGTTCTTTCCCCCGCCGCCGCACAGATAATGCGGTGGATGAGTAGGAGTAGCGTCATTTGACCTGCGTCACTGGAAGGATGTGGTACCTCGTTCTCTTCTCGCTCGTCTCGTGCGCACTGGCGCTGGACGCCGGCAACTGTACGGCGAGCATCAAGCTGGAGAAGGATAAGCACACGTACGCG
The DNA here is from genome assembly GCF_037126465.1 of Ornithodoros turicata. Classification (NCBI taxonomy): domain Eukaryota; kingdom Metazoa; phylum Arthropoda; class Arachnida; order Ixodida; family Argasidae; genus Ornithodoros; species Ornithodoros turicata. Next base: position 149,947,613 of record NC_088201.1, read on the forward strand.
CACGAATGCCCCGGCGACATCTTGGCCATCAGAGAGTGGCACGTGGTACCTATGCGGTCCGGCATTAACCTGGACAGGAACGCTACTGGATCGTTGCGTACGTGCCTTCACACGCTGGACGTGAGCGACAGCTACGATGATATCCAGTGCACGCGGAAGTGCCAACTCACGGAGGACGAAATTTTTCTCAGCCGCTGTCCCGGAGACGTCTACATGATCCGTCACTTCCGTGGAACCATGCCCAGCATCAAGGGAATCAACCTCTCCAAAACTGCCATGCTTTTCCTCAAACATGTACTCGATAAATGTTGAAAGGTATTTTTTTCCCTGTCTGTTCGATCTCATAGAGCTATCTGAGATAGGTTAGAACCATCTGAAGCCGCCGCAGCTGCCGCCGCGCACCGTCTGGTGGCGGGCCAATCGGTAAGTTTGAACATCTGAGATAGGGCCGCAACGGGGTCGCCGCCGTCTGGTGGGTGCCGGTGAAGGCAGTGGCGGCCAATCAGAGGGGGCTGGGAGAGTGCGCGGATCGGCTTAGAATGGACCAATCAGATGGGTAAGTTTGGACATCTGAGATAAAGCCGCAGCGGGGCCGCTGCCGCCGCGCCTGGACCAATCAGCGGTCGCGCCGGGGCGTGCACCAATCAGCGTGAAGCCGGGGGGGGCGGGGTGGAGTCAAGTAATTAACATAAACGGGCGGGGGGCGGAGCTATGGTGAACCAATCAACGCGCGCGCGATCAGTAGCGGTGGCCAATCAACGGGGGCGCGCGGAGCCAAGTAATTAGCATGAAGGGGTGGAGCTACGGTAAACCAATCAATGCTCAGTCAAGGCTTAGCATGAGCCAATCAGCGTGTGAAGTGGGGGCGGAGCCAATTAATTAGCATGAAGGAGCTACGGTCAACCAATCAAAGATCAGTAGGCTTAGCATGGGCCAATCAACGTGTGAAGTGGGCGGAGCTAATGGCAGCCAATCAGATGGCTTTGGATTTGGCTTGTGTTGGCTTAGAACTGGATTGTGTTGGCTTAGAATCGGCCATCTTGGATTAGAAAAAAGATGCCGTTATAGCGCTCGGTTCTTGTGCCGCTCGGTTCTTATGCCGCTCCAAAATTATACAGTCTATCTCTATACTACTTGCACCACATCATCAGGTGATTTCGTTACTATTACAGTTCCTAGTGGTTTGTTCCGCTTAATTTACTAAGCATAACCGTACCAACCATAATTCAATCAGTGCTATATTACTGCATTCAACATGCTCATGGACTTGTGCATATTACCCAATAAGGAAACTCGGTACGGTAACTATTAGTCTGATGACAAAAGTAATTTCTCACAATTACAAACTATAGAGCTAAATCTGTAATCAAGTAACTGCTCAAAATGTAAGGTATTACTGTCGTTGTTACTTTTGATAATAAGCCATAAGCTCTGTAGCGCTATAGTCCCAACTTCAAAATTTCAAGTGACTCACTATGTCCAAAGCTTGACCTACTGTACAGACAACACGTTGTGGTAGGAAGAGAGATAAGGCATCCCCAGGGCCTAGAATGCATGTCCAGATTGATTTTACTTCGATCACTAAGGTTCGGCGAGAGAACTTACGGGCCCCGGGGAATGAGTCTTGCCCTGATCCCTCTTGTCACGCATAATGGTGCCAGCATCTGTCGGGAGGGTCCCTCGTTGCCGGCCCTGCATACTGTACTGGAAAGCAAATTAGATATGGCTGTTCTGGGGCCTGTAGATTTGTTTCGTCCATGAATTCAGCTTAGTCGTAACAGTAGTTAATCAGTTTGTAATACAATGCAAAAAATTGTAATCAGATTTGAAAAATTACTTTCTCAAACATCTAATAGATTATACTTACAAAATTAATGGCTGGTAATGGCTTACTAGTAAGAAAACTACTTGGTAACATGCTACGTACTCATGCACGTACTACTTACTCATGGTGACATGCTACGTCATTTTCCATTTTGTTATGAGACGCAGTTCTTAGCTGCTTCAGTTTTTAACTTTGTTGTATTTTAGTTATTACACTTACTAGCTGAGTTAAATGCCAACATAACGGTTGTTTGAGCACAGTCCCCTCGTCCTCGACATATATGCAAGTGGGCCCACATCCTCAGCGGAGCCTGCACTGCCAGAGGACGCTCTGTCCAGGTGGCGGATAGGACAGTTTTTCTTCTATGAAGAAGGCAGACTTCTGCCAGCGGACCAACAAGCATTTCAGTTCAAACAAGACCACTTTCCGCTGCCGGTTTTTTGTTGCATTAAAAAATGGGACATACAGCAGTGACCACTGGGGCTTTTACTTCCTTTCCAGGTGCCCTCATTGGTGACTTCCAGCTTAACATTGACTCTTGTTAAATTGCTTCAACAATAAATGTAAACAGTTGCCAGAAATAAATATGTGATGTACAGCTTGTTGTAAAAAAATCTATCAACCTTTTAAGTATCTTCTAATAGTAGTTAACTAACCCTTAAATGTGCTTGTGAGATACCTCACAGAAACAGTCGTTAAGTTTGTGCAGACACGCTTGTTGTTAGTACAATGTTCACAGTGATACTGAGCTTGCTCAGCACTAAATGCCCATAACGAATTCTTGCGCGAAAGAAACATTGGTAGGATAAGTCCTCCTAAGAAACGCAATACGGTGAGCCAGCTGCTGCTGTAGATCAGTGCAGAAGGCTTAGTACGAAAACGTGAACATCAAAACAAGCACGAGTAGGAAGAACAAAATATTAGGCAGTCTATATTTTTATGTGTACAAACGAATCCAGCAACGAAGGGAGACAGCCTACAAAAACAACGCCGCACTTCACAAAGCGCTTGCTTTGTTTCCAAAAACAAATACAATTATGTTATGTGCGCTTGCTTTCAAATGACAACACGTAAATATGAATCTGCAACAACAGGTAACTACCAGACAGTTTCCATCGGTATTCCAGCGAGTCAAAGTATTGCAATGAATCCCTGCGTAACCCGGTCGGTTCTGTCTCGGTGAAGAGGGACAGGAGCAGTTCACTGACTGACGCGAAGGTAGGAGCTTGAATCTTGCTAGCTTACTCCCATCGTCCGCCGAGCAGAAGACATTTACAATAGGACACGAAGTACTACTCACATGTAACACCAGCCAGCGCAAGGGCAGCACCACACACGCAAAAAGCAGCTATTTTGTGTTACCCGCCACCCCCTCAAAAAGAAACGCCGGAGACCCAAACAGAAGCGAAACGCTGGTACGACCACGACCTTGGTTGCCAATTGCCATGGTGCGAGAGCGATCGGCTTCACGAGCGACCATTGCACAACAGTGGTGACGTAACGATGACCGCGGGTGCGTGCGTGCAGTTGCTCGAGGTACGGAATGATCGGCGCGAGAGAGGAGGAATGCGAAGGAGCAACTTCAACCGCGCGCTTTTTACAGAAGGGAGCGATTTCGGCCGGAAAAATTTCTAGCGTGTTATTTTCTCCATAGGGAGAACAGTTTCCAGCAAAAAAAGAATATGTGGGTTCGAGAAATTTCATAGTCCCTTTAAGTACAAACAAGTTTCGTATATATTGCACATAGTACTCCGAGAAAAAATGCAAAAGTTTTCTGTGCGTACTTTATTGGACTCTCTATTGCGTTTCGGAAAACTCCTGTGCCTCCCAGCCTGGTTCCGGACTTTGCTCCGTTTAACCATTTTATGATATTGCAGTATGTGCTGCACCAATGTAGCATACACTCCAGAGAAGATTCAAAGAAAGAAAAACCTTCATTATCTGGGAAGTACTGCCTGCACTCACGCTGCTACTGTGAATTCCTTTGCTGCTATGCGCTATGCTACACTAGACTTGTGCGCCGATGCCACTTTGACCGGCGGCGGCGTCGAGCCGGTTTTGCCACCGTCGGCGGTAGCGTCAGCGGCGCGAGGGCGTAAACGCGTACGCAAGCGCTGGTGGCCTGCGAGCTGTATACTGTCTAGACTGCAGTCGGAACCACATTATAAAAAGGTTCCACTTTTTATTTGAAAAAAGAAGTTCTAATCGTAATAAATTTATCACGAATAACATATCTACTTCGATCACATTTTGACTGAACAAGCAGTGAAAGCCCAAAATCTGTGCACAGTAACATGGTGCACACGCGTTGTACCCTCAGAGGGAATTTTTACAGAGGGCATAGTTGTCATGCACAAAAAATATCCCGGCCAGCGGATGAGGGGCAACGGCCCCCTTGCCCTCCTTCGCGGTGCCCATAGGGATCAACCTAATACAATAACGAATGAATGAAAACAACAACAATAATAATGACAGTCTAAGAGGAACAAACATCGAGCGTTTTCTACACGTCTCCTTTTACCAATGTTTTGCATTCGTTCAGCAACGGTGAGAAGATTTTCATGTACCAGCATACTCACTTATCGAAGGGATTATCTCCATCCTTCTCTTTTGCGTTTGTCAGGCACTCATCGCAGAAGAAATCAGAGTCAGTCTTTCGCTTCTTGTCACCGTCTTGCAAAACTAAGGTGCCAGAGTAGCGCCACACCGCACTCGTTTTAAATGGACTTGAGGTCTTATCAACAGAGAACAACGACACGCGCTTCAAAAACGGAGATCCAGTCTCTGATACCATGACAGTCCAATACTCGCGAGGCCAGGACCGGCAGAAGTGCGCGAAATGGCGCGAAACCATATGAGCTTCGCGCTCCGCAGCGGAACCGATCGGAACACGGAACGCGTGCGGGATATCGCTGCGCCGGGGTGGCGCCAGCGCCGGCGTCAGCGCGCGGAGAAATAGCGGTACACAGATCTATGCCACACACTGATCTCTATGTTTAAAGGCTGGATAGCGGATGGGTGAGGGTATCGGGGGAAAGGGTACGCCAACCAGCCGCCATATTGCGGTGCTCAAAAGAGCCATTACAGCCCATTGGAATGCATGTAAGCTGTGACAAGTTTTGCTGATGCTGAACCTTGATTATGTGATTTCTGGTTTTGTGTGGTGTTGTATTTGTTGTGTTACGTTTCCTTTGTTGTCTGTCAGCGTGTGCAGTGTGTTGCTTCTCGTGTTTCTCCCATTTCCTTTCTGCTCGGGGGTGTGGAATGCCAGGGAGCAGTATCCTCAGAATTGACTCTCGGCATTCAGCAATGTTTGGCACGTTTGTTTATGTAACCACCTTAATATGCTTGGGTGTAAGCATTATGCTTTGCACAGGAAGTTAGATATGACTAGTTATGACACGAAATGCCGAACGGCACTAAAGTACTTCCAAAGGACTAGATTGATATTAAGTATGTGATATAAAGGCTATATGACGGTAAAAACGTATCGACTAGAAATATGTGCACTGGGGAGGTAAATGGTTGTAAAGACAGTTCAAAATGACTAGAGGTAGACTGAATAAGTCATAAAAAGGCTAAGTAGCAAGTTCTTGTGGTGAAAGCTCCAACATCAAAGTATCACAAGCCCAGTTGCAACAGCAATTTTGAAGCAGTCAATCAGGTAAGTGGGCAGACTGCATTACTGGTTGTTGAATATGATCAACCTTGACAATTTCGTTCGCAGATGAGGCCTGGCTGCAACCTTCCCTGTATATTCCTTGGCAAGGTGGTACAGTCCGATACTGCTGTAGCACTGGGAAACTTCTTTGATCAGACGAATCACATTGTTTCATTTGGGCTGCATTCAAACATATGTTGTCGCAAACTTAAGCAGGGACAATAAAGAGTAGGCATTCCAGGTTGAAAAATTATTTATCGTCTCTAAGTAAAGTAAACATGCTGGAACGCACGAAAGAGACATGTGGCTGGTGTGTTTGTATGTCACACTTAAACGAGTTTGTAGGTTAGGCAAAATTTGCATGCAATACTTTTTTCTTATATGCTTTTCCCCATCTTAGTACTGTCCTATCCAATATGGAGTGTCTTTTAACTGCATATGGATGCATAATTCAGGAGTGTTTTCATAAATTGGACTAATTGCAGCTTTAAGGTGCCCTTCATGCAGTACTGATTCCAATCATCAGCCATCGCTTGAAACTCTTAACTAGGGAACATGATTCATAGAGGCTAGATTTTCATGCAAATACACACTTTCAACCAGAGTTCGAGGCAGCTCGTTACTGTACCTAAGCTTATTTTTGGTAACTTCTAACTTAACTCGCTACTTTTGCGCAGTGGTAACTTTCAGAGGAACTCATTTCTTTTTCAGGCGACTTTGCCAAAGTAACTTAAGCTAAGTTCCAAGTTACTTTTAATTTGCTTTTCACTCACGTCAACTTGTTTTCTTGCTTTCTCTCCGGTTCTTCCATGGCATTTTATGTCAGAAAACGTGATGTTCAGTCAATGACAGTATTCTGTTGAGGAAGTAAGAACTGCTGCTATTGAAATGAAGCTGAACCATGGTGTGCCCACAGGGAATAAGATGCAAAGCGTTCGCATTGTTGGACATAAACGAAAACTCAACGCAGGCAACTCAGGGTCGAACTCAACTGCTCACACGCGCTGTACCTGTGTAGTGCTATCTCGTGTCCGCAGTAACTTAGGAGTAACTCGTTCTTTTTTCAAGTAACTCCGTAACTGCGAGTTACGTTTCGGGCTGAATAACTTCGTTATAAACTTAGTTACATTTTTCACACGGTAACTTCGTAAGGAGTTCCTTTTGACGGGTAACTTCTCAATGTATGCTTTCAACTCTGCATGCTTTTTGTACACTGAATAAAGTAAGATACTTTTGCCCCAGTGAATTTGTTGCATGTTTTAAATGCATGCAAATGAATTTCTAGAGGTGCATATTTTGAGCAAGATTAATGAATTTTTCATGCATGTGTGTTCAACCAGCTTTTAGTGCATATAAATCCGGCCTCTACATATGACGTATGCATTATTACTTTCTGGAGGTGTTCTGGGAAGTCGAACTTGTTGGGCACAGCGTCAGGCCTCAGTCGAACGGTTTGCCCCGTTCTGTTGAAGCACCTGTCTTTAAAATTTTGCTGCAGAGCAGTGATGTCCTCGACGGCGTCCAGTCCTTTCGCCTGACATTCACTACACACCTGCATTGAACAATTTATGCCATCAATTACGGCAGGGATGACAAGGCTGATCCAAGCAAGCAATCGTCGATACCGTGACCAACAAACTGAGCCGTAGATCCCACACCTGACAAGCGCACTTCAACGCCTGCTGCGTGCCGAGACCATACCCGTGAACTGCAGGAAGTCTGGACTATCACAATGAATCTATCCAGATAACGTACTGCTTAAATTTTAACGTTTAGATCTTGAGATACGAGTCAAAAGATGCCGCGCACATGCTTCAACAGCAACATTTTATCACCCCGGTCGTGGACTAATAAATCACATTTATTTTGTAAAACTAAGTCACTTACTTGTGAAATGTCGTCCCCGGCGCCTTGCCAGTACGGGCAGCACACCAATAGCCACAGCAGGCGGGCATGACACCACAAAAATGCTACGCAAAGGCGCATGCAGAATATGCAGCTGAGTCGCGGACGGCAATGTTTTGAGCTTCGCAAGATGCCGACCGGTGACCCTACGGTTACACCCTCAATCCGCTATCCAGCGTATTACTATAGAGATCAGTGATGCTACACTGCTCATAGAGTAAAATAGGAAGACTCTAGAGAACGTACTTGACGCGCCGTCAATGGGATTGTCCTATCCCCGAGCGTGACCGCCCGGGCGCAGCCATCCGTTGGTCATGGACAGTGTTAGTGGACGCATTTCAGCCCCTTAACTACAGCGGAGCTGCTCCGTTTGTTGCCAACGCTGTGCAGTCACGTTGTATGACAAACAGGGGAACGAGTCGATGGAGGCAACGGCGTCCACCGTAGGTAGCGAGGTCAGTCGTGTAACTGCGTTGAGTACGCACGAATCTCCGAGATACGTGCAGAATTGAGTAGTGCTACATGAATCACATCCATGAGATTACCTGCGACACCGCCAACCTTTTGCTTTCCACCGACACGAATGAAGATGTTTACCACCTATGACGTGTTGAAGTGGCGTTTGTATGCTTTACGAGCGAAACCAATAAATCGTTACCCATCGTAACACATGTAGGCATGTATTTCCGAAGGCAACAGAAATCAAAAGATTAATACACACGATAATCCACCATTTTCATGCTGCTCTGCGAACGAACGGGAACCGGAAATGGCAAAAACGAAACCACCCGCCATTTCATGCTCTGGTGTGGCGAGTTTCGTAGTAATAAAGTGACGAACGAACGGCAGCACACAAGCAAGTGATATGTGGGGAAAGAATAACTGCTTATTTGTTTAACGAATACATATGAGATACGCACATAGTACGTCGAATTTAGACAGAAAGTCATGAATTTAGGAAAACGAGCATGTCAAGTTTAGCGGAATGAAGCAGCCACCAACGGAAGGCCACGCCTTCCATGACCAACGGATGGCAGCTCCCTTGTGGTCACGCTTTTTTGAGCGAGTCCGACCCCCTCACACTTCTGATTTCCGCCATCTTGTAAGCCGATGCCAATTGTGATGAGCTGGCGTCAAGACGGCAAATACTTTCTCTGGTTCCTTGGACTCACTCACGGATGCAGAGCTTTTCGTTTAGTTTAATGGAAGAAGTGCCAGAAAACCGTTCTTCTTGTCCTGAACATTTTAACGCATGTGCCACGGATGAGAAACGGAAATATGATGAAAACTGAGCATTTTCACAACAACTGTATGACCATTCCATTTGTAAAAGGGGATAAAAAATATGTGCACGCCCATGAAACCATCCATATTTCATGTCCTTCCCAAAGCTGTTTCTTGTGGTGGCATGACGCTGTCCCTCTATGCTCAGAAGCCGCGTAATGTTGAAACTCATTTCCAACAAATTCTGCACCTATCATGTATGCAGAACAGGTACAGTATAAACTTTACAGAGGCGATGATCGTCTTATTTAATGTAAACATCATAGCGGTGTGCACTGAGATATGTCCTATGCTTGGATCATCTAAAAATATTCATGCGATTACGGTTTCTCACAATGGTTTTGTCTTCTCTCTTCTTCGCTTGAAAGCTTCAAAGGAACCAGGAAGGCGCTTCGTTATCGCCATCCACGTCCACTTTTCTGTTCTTGCATCCGGCGATGTGCGTGCTTTGTTGTTGCATGGCTTCTTTGTTTCGTGAGTAATCTTCGACATCTTCTGCTGTTTGGTACGTCTGCCGGTTTGAAAGTTTACGTTTATAATCGCTGCCATTGCACATAGCGGTTTTCGCAATAGTGCTTGCATATTACCCGAAGTAGTGGTTCTACAACGCCGAACCATGCCTAAAGCGAAGAACAAGCGCTACATTCGTTGAGTCGTTGAGTCCTGGGCGGGACAACGTCCGTCCACTCCCAGAAGTAATTGCTAATGCTGGACCATCGCAAGCGGCAATGGCGGCACGACGACCAGTTGACCGGTATCAGCCGTAAAGACATGACTGTTCATTGCTGGGTAGTTTTCATTTTGTGTTTGAAGCTATCTATGTGTTTGGGTATGGGGGGAAGGGATGTAATGATGTGCGATGTGTTGCCACAGAAGAAATAAAAGAGGGCGCACGTGTGCAAGGCACGAGCGACGAAGCGATCCGGAGTTCGGTGCCGGTAGCGCACGGTCCCAAGTTCTCTGAGCTGTCCTACGGTTCCTTACTCTTCGTTGCCGCCACCTGGACCGTTGCAGATCGTTACACTGGTCGTCGTGGACGAGTAGACCGCTGCAGAACGGGCGGTGATGGTGCCGCCGAAGCAGCTTGCGATGATCCAGCATTAGCAATTGCGTCTGGGAGTGGACGGGCGTTGTCCCGCCCAGAACTCAACGCGGCAGGTGCCCACAACGATCGCGTGTTTACGCGACATCTTTGCGACGCATGGCCTGCCGGATATAGGTGTCACAGGGCATACAAAGAGCGTAATCGAGTGATTCTGAAGGGTGTGAACATTCACAAGAACCTTCGACGTCTACAGAGCTTTGGGTTGAGTTGGGAGGATCTTCGAGCAGCGAGGATACGCCGGAGCATGACGATTGCTCTTCGCCAGCCTCGCTATCTCAAGATACCTCGCAGTCAGTATCTTCTGTAATTGGTGAGCCTTGTCAAACCGTTGCCGGTATCGCAGCTACGGATTCCAGGGCTTTCAGTACTACACCTGTGGAAGCAATTTCGCAGTTAGAAGTACCCACGCATTCAACAGAAGACACTACGCTACTTGACCAAATTAGACGCTGGGCCGTAACGCAAAATGTACCGCAAACAGCTGTCACTGCACTCCTAAAAATTCTTCGCACACATTCCTGTCATCCCGAGATCCCTTCCGATGCACGCACACTGTTGAACACTCCCCGCAGTACATCAACCAACGTTTCTGCATTCGGCTGCGGGAAATACTGCCATTTCGGTATAGCGCATGGTCTTCATCTCTGCTGTGCCGCTTGCGAGAGGTACCTAGAGTCCTGCCGTTAATTATAAACGTTGATGGACTACCAATAAGCAAGAGCTCGAAACTTCGCCTTTGGCCCATCCAGTGCCGTGTGAAAGGGCTCTTCTGTAATGGAGTGTTTCTGGTTGGAGTTTATGCAGGCACAGAAGCAAACAGATCTCAATGATTACTTGCGGCCTTTTGTCAACGAGGCGAATCAGCGTTGTGCTGATTGAACAAGGATCAATGGCAAACACCACGATGTAGAAGTTAACAGAAGCGTATGTGATGCACCAGCACGAGCATTTGTCATGTTGACAAAAGGCCACAATGCTCGTTCAGGGTGCCCCAAGTGCACAGTTGAGGCGGGCGAATACAAAACCAACAGAACGTGTTTCCTAAACATGAGTGCACCTCTAAGAACGGGCACAACTTTCCCCCACCAACACGATGTGGAGCACCATAGAGCAGAACAAGATGTGTCAGCCTCACTCTAGAGGTGCAGTCCCCACAGGATTCGCAAGCCCACAGTATAAATATATTAAACACTGTGGATATACTCTGACTATAAATGAAGGGGATAACTGCTGCGCAGTGGGAGGTCACGTTGTTGTGATATTCAACTTTGCACTCTACGCAGGAGGTGGTGGTGGTTGGACGAGAGTTCTGCTACAGAGAAGATTTGTATGTGCTTCCATTTGAATGATCACGCCTTGGTATCCACATCGTTTCCAAGCTCTCTGGCCTGAAATGGTGGCGACTAACTGATGTGAAAAAACTGGTAAAATTGCCTTTTAAGGGCCGTCACGTGGTTGCGCCATTCCTCCACTGATGTGTGCTTTTGGTGAAGGTCTGTGCCACAATGTTTGCAACTGCACACTTCACGACGAACAATGAAATTGAGGTTGTTCCTGCATCTTGGATAACCGGTACAACATGCAAGCGGCCAAAGGTTTCATCGGACAAGGCCAAAAAGTTGGTCATGAAGTCAGCACCTCCTGAGGAATCATGGGATGTGTACAAAGTCATTGTACGTGGAATTTACTGTAAGTACCTCAGCTGGATGACGGTCAGCATGGTAGCTTGTCATGCTTTAGACATGCACAGAACATCAACTCAGAAAATGACCTTCGCAAGAAAAGACAGTGTTTAATTGTTTTGCAGCAGTGCATTTTGTCACGGCAAAGGTGACTGCATGTTCTAGTTTCATTTGGCTTTCCCAATCAATCCTATGTGGTACAAGCATGTGCTGAACAAGGTACTAAGTTGAACACAAGTAGAGCAAACAAGCGAGCTGGTGTATACGATTGAACGGAAACATCTGGAGTCTGAGGAGCAACGAATGGGGGTGGGGGAACTACACAGGACCGTTCTTGTCCCGTGTCCGTCCTGTGTAGTCCCCCCACCCCCTCTTCGTTGCTCCTCAGACTCAAGGAGATGTTTCCATTCAATGTACTAAGTATGTGGAAGGGTTTGTTGAATTGCTGTAGATAATACCTGTGCATGTATTCTACATCTGTGAGTCTGGATGGCAAAGTTACTAAACTTTAGTTTTATAAGTTTGCTTTGTTTTTGAGCAATGTATCCATATGCCCGGAGGAAACTTAATAACCTGCAATACACCTCTGGTGTTAACTCTGATTGTGAAGGGGACGGAAGAAAGCGGAACCGCTTCCCCCCAAAACGCTTTATTGAAGACGACTCTGAGGAGCTCATGCAAGGTACATACATCTTTTTGAATTCTGAATGTTTGTCTTCTTTCTTCATAAATTCACATTTTTGACAGAAAAAGACAAGCATTCACACCTTTCATCATCACAACATGTGAACCAGGGCCCTTTGAAGTCACATGAAGCAAGGAAGGGTAATTTTCCAAAGTGTATACTCATTTGCTTAGTTTTGAAAGCTGAAGAGTCAGAAATAACCACTATATTTAAAGGAACCATGAAGAGATATTTCACAAAAGCATGACCACTTACGTCTGTATTGAAGAATTCATCCTGCGTAGTAGGTACAAAATCGTCCAGGTAGCAAAAATATTCTGTATTAACCATGCTGTGAACTGCAGCATCTACGACACGGCACGAACGCAATCTGGCCGTGGCGTCAAACATTGGTGATTTTGCCGATTGGTGGACGGTCATATGCGACCAAATTTTAAAATCTATAAGTGGATTGCAAACTTTGTTATTATATTAATTTGACTTGGAGCTAAGATGGCATTTGACTGGTGACAATTAAGCCTACCGAAAGTGTAATGCGGCTGTTGATCGTCACTACTATTACTGGAGAACTTTTTCCTCTCTGAGCTGCTGCTTCGTCAGAAAATGTATCGCCATGTCTTTTGGAGCTGCGGCGTACGGAACGACCCACATACACTTGTTTCTCCAAGCTCTTTCTAATTAAGCTTTCGTAGTTCCTTTAAAGTGGCCTCATGTTTACGTGCAAGATGCATGTTTGCTAGTTTCCTGCTGCTGTAATTCAGCAACCTTCTTCCCACTGTGTATTTGTATAGTCACTGTTACCAATGGCAAAGTACTGTTAGCTGGTATGTCCAGAAAACGTGACATTGAATTATATGCCATTGTTGAGAATGGTGTGCCATCTGGAGTTACGTGGTCAACAGCATTTGTTTTTACTAGGTTTTTGCCACATCCTGGCATGAATATATTACATTAAGTTTTGTATCAATTTTTATAAACTGAACTCAAAAATTTGACAAGGTCTTTTTTTAATCCCGCCAATATGAAGTGCGTGTCGAGTTTACTCAAGTTAATGGTAATTGACACTGATATTGAAGAGCTACCTCATTGGGAAAAAAATAGCTCAACACCATGCTTTTCGGAGCATTTGTGCGGAGCGTTTGTGTACCTTTGTTTTAAGCCCAATGAAAGGAAGATATTATGCTCAGCCCACACAGGCATAGTACAAAGAGATAAGACAGGGATGGCCTATCGCATTCGGCTTCCGCCGGAATCATGCTTTTCTTCTCTGAATTTCAAAAATGAAATTTGTTTCTACTATCCCTTTATGGGCTGGGTTTAGCAGCGTGCTTCCATCGAAGTGCACAAGGCTCCCTAAGAAGTCATCGAGCGCTATGCTCTGGACGCTCCAAAAAGCATGATGTTCGTCTTTCTTTTTTTTCTGCTGGTATATCTGCTCAATGCCCTTGTTATGTATCATGACTTTGGGTAAATTTGCCATTCGCTTGACCTTTGCTTGCCAAATTTTTGAGTTCGGTTCCTATTAATTAGCATAAGTTAGATTACATCTCGCAGGTACCTCTCATTGGTTGGGTAACAAAGTGGGCTTTACTGATCCAAGTTTTGAGGTCAGTTTGTAAAATTTTACATAATAAAACATAAGTTAGATGAGATTCCCATCACGAGGTGGCAAAAACCTAGTAAGAACAAATGTCGTTGACCACATGATTCTAGGTGATGTAGCTCTTTATTATATATATTATATAGTTCAATGACAAGCTTTCTAGGGCACCCTGTATAACTTTTGCACAACACACGATGGCAGCCAAAAAGAAGCCGAGACAGTTGCCACCAGAATCTGATGATGACATAGACACCATCATGAATGCTCCGCCTGTGCCCTCAAACTTCCCACGCCCTACCCCTGCTGGTGGTTCTCTGGGTGCAGATCACGGTAAGCATGTGGTGCAGTTTCATTATGCTGCATAATTTTTTAATGTTCTAACATGGTATTGCAAGCCCGCAGTGGGAATGGAGAGCTCGGCTAGTTGGTTAACAGATATGTCGAAAAATGTTGACTGAATACACATTGGGATAGTCTGAGACTGGCTTGATCCTAGTATGAGCCCGTCCGCTGTTATGCTCGTGTCACTTACTGTTTTTCACCAGATCAGAAGCCCACTGCTGCCAGTTCTTTTTTTTTTTTTCATCAGTGGGATTTGTGTTCTTCGTGGCTTAGCTTTGTGAACCTTAAAGGGGTCGAGACAGACAGCATCTCATATGAAAGTAGGTGACTGTTCTTCGTACCAATATGAGCATACATTGGAAGTTCCACAGCGAAAAGTAATAGGAGTGGTGAAAATCTGCTTCGCAAATACAAACTGATGCAGGTCTGACATCACATCTCTGATGTCAGCACTATGTTCGGGAGTGTGTTTGGGTTTTTACCTGTCTAAGCAAAATTCACAGAGTAATTTTTTTCTTCAGTACTCTGATTCAGACGTGCAGTACGATGTATCGATAATGTAATACACCACATCTATGAAAGTGTCCCAACCCCTTTAAAGTATATCATGCATTGCTGCCGCGTCTAGTATCGATGCTAAGTACTAATATTATTTCTCTTGCACATTTTTAGGTAGCATGGTGGAATGCTGCTCAAGCTTGCCACCAGATATTCAGTGCCAAAGGCAGGAAAGACAAGCAGCTTCTTCATATTCTTCCTGTAAGCAGAGACCTGCTGTTGTTCACCGGTGTTTGGATGGCATCTGTGGGATGTGACTAATTTTAGGTGCTTTGTGGCAAATTGTTTCAAGCCTTTACTTCACGTTGCAGATCCCGGCAGCCCACGAAGTGGTAGGTTCTCAACAGGACAACTAGCAGCTCAACGAGCCAACATGCATGAAGTCATGCCACAGTCAGGTATGTCACCTTCAAGGCAATTGCTTAATCCAAAGGGCGTCGCAAGTTTAAGCAAATGTTTCGTGCATGTGGCTTTAGACCCTGCATTACATACATGCTCTTCTGCAACGAAAATGAAGTGTAGAACTAAATTTGGCAACGAGAGTGTCGCTATGCTGGCATTCGTCCTTCCAGTTGTGTGCCTCTGGATGTGTGCCTCTTGGGGGCAGCGAAGTGAGGCAATCAACGAGAAAGATACTTGAGTATCTCCTGACAGACTATGTTGCAGCTGAATTCAGCTGGTTAGGTCAGAAGGGCAAGCAGAAATTTGGGCAGCTGAAACCTCCACAGCTTATCATCCGTGAGTATATTACTCCATGGAGTATATGCAACATAAGGAATACCAGTGGTTTTAGAAAAGTTAGGCCCGGTTAGGTCTTTGAACCAAGATCAGGGGTTGCTAAAACTGAAGTGATTTCTGTTTTGCAAACGTTAGTTGATGTGATGAATGTTTCACTGACAATCAGTACCTTTAGTGAAGCAGAACTAGCTGTTAAATTGAAGTTAAGGGTTCCTGTGATCCTTGTTCAAACCAGATTGTAGAACAGCAAAAAAATAAGGGTTTGAGTTCTCGTTACTTGGAGTTTGTTACTGTTGAGTTCACGTTCCGCTGTGTCAAAAATCGAATACTGATCGATACTGCTGATGTCCACATTCACGTTTCTAGTGGCCATGTACTCCGTTTAGCGAGAGAAATCAATGATCACCTTTAAACAACGTCCACACTCATGAAGCGGTCTAGTCCCGCCGCTGTGTGCTCTCTAAATGACTTTTTTTCTTTCCGCATGCACAATGCAAAAAAGATACACTTAAAGGAAGCCAAATAAGACAGGCGTCATTTTGAGGTACTGGTGCGGCACACTGCTTTCGCAGTGTTAGTTGATCTGAAACTGTCCAGAAGCATGCCGAAAATAAGTCTGCCAGCCTTGCTGTATCAGATTTCATAGTAGTGTAGGGCTTGCAACATACTTGTCTGGAATCGAATTGTCTGGAATTGCTGTTTATCTGACCTGGAATCTTCAGGCATAGCAAAATTGTTTTCTTTCGACTAATATACACTTACTGGGAAGCATGCGGTACGTGTCTATTAGTCAGAAGAATTATTCTTGCACCGTCACATGCTGTACTATAGGGTAATTTCAAGTCGAACCAGGCAGGGTGGACTAATCAACCTCTCCAATTTTTTTCCTTCAAACATATATTAAAGCTTTGTTCCTAGGAGGCATATTGGGGCTGATTGAAAGGAATTGGTGGTTATTTTTTAATGAATCATCATTCAGATGTGGGCATTTCGACCATTGCGCTTCCTACAAAGTTTAACAACGCCTATCTTCATAACTATGCGATATATCCAGCTGATTTTTTTCCCACGTATTGTCAGGTAAGGGCGGCTTTGTATGCTAAGTCTCGGATATTCTAAGGTTTGCCTTTGAGGAGATCAAAATCAAAGTTACCTGATGTGTAAAATATGGTAGATTTTGGGAACCTTACTAGTCGTCTCCCAGTTGTGATAACCAAAAGTAATCTACATCATTTGAGACCTTGTCTGTGTTTGTCGTTTTTTGTCCCCTAGTCTCGGGTTTTTAAGTTATGGACTTATAGTTAGTAGTATATAGTTATTATTATTAGTAGTTTATTATAGTAGTTTATTATTATTAGTAGTTTATATATAGTTATTATTATTAGTAGTAGTATAGTTATATTATCGCTTGCTACCTCTCTATCCTCTCTACATCATTGGGTTCGTCTCAAAATGCTCTTTCTTATCATATCAAGTACATCATACTGGGGTTTGGTGCGACGCACTTAACATTTTTTTTTTTTTTTTTGTAACGGCATCTACCGAAAATGCATAAATTCGACAGCGCGCATCCCCTATATTCTCACTCATGACATCGTTCATGTTACTCACAAACGTTCCTCATGACGACACAAAACATCACATCAAAAATTGCCTTAGAGATGGTCGAAGTTATGCTGTGAATGATGTTGAGTTACGAACGTAACTTCGACTATCTCTGAAGCAAAATTTTTATGTATTGTTTTGAGTCGTCATGAAGAACATTTGTGAGTAAAATGAACGATGTCACGAGTGGGAATATATGAGATGCGTGCTGTTGATTTTACGCATTTTTGATAGACACCCCTCACAAAAAGACATGCCCCAAATCACAATACGATGTACTTCCTATGATAAAGGGCATTTCGAGACGAACACAATGCTGTAGATTACTTTGGGTATCACGACTGGGTGAGGACCAGTGAGGTTCTCAAAGCATACCATATTTTACAAATGAGGCAACTTCAAGATCTCCTCAAAGGGAAACGTTAGAATCCTTGGAACATAGGAGGCAATGCTGTGGGGGCCCGTGTGTGATGATGAAGACGTGCCTCTGCTGCCACGCGCTACGGCGCTGGCACGGCAGTTCTACCGGCACCGTCCTAGCGTGAGGTCACGACCATCTGCCCACTGGGACATTCCATCATCGCCGGTCAGGACTCATGTAGAGGAACACCACCACCTCTACATTTGGTGACCCGGACGTGATTTGAACACGCATGCTCCTCTACACCTGACCAGCGGTGATGAAATGTCCCAGCGGACAGATGGACGTGGCCTCACGCTAGGACGGTGCCGGTAGAACTGGCTGGCAGGCGCAGTGGCGCGCGCCAGCAGAGTCACGTCTTCATCGTCGCCCACGGGCCGCCACAATGCTATCCACCCCTGATAATATGTGAAAAAAAAAAAAAAATTCAAACTTCGTAGGAAGCGCAATGGTCGAAATGCCCATATCAGAATTATGATTAATAAAAAAATAACCACCAACTATTTTCAACTCCTTTAAGTGCCAATATGCCTATATGGTTGAAAGAAATAAATTCGAGAGGTCGAGCGGGCCGCCCTGCCTGATTCGGCGTGAAATTACCCACCAGTAAATCCAGAACACGAAGGCAATAGCATAATTGGGTTCCCAGTAATCAGGGCTATATTTGTTTTTCAAGCCACCACCAGTAACACAGGCACAGTTCTTCGTATGCCTCTCCAGACAGCGTCGACGCTCCTGCGCTTCGTGTTACAAAAGATGCTGAAAGCATACTTGCTATATGTCTTATGGTTGCAGAAATGGGCATATGTCGTTTTTACTTGCTTGTGAACACACGCACAGTTCTTAACTTGAGTTTGCGAAATTATTTTACGCAACAGAATTCCAGGGCTTTTAGCTATTGGTCTTCGATTTGGGCGTTGAACTGGTTGTCATTTTTCAGGTGCCGAGAGGCAGCCACTAGGTATGAAGTGGAGAGCGTGATCAAGACGTGGCTCCGTCACGCAAAAGAACGCTGCACCAGCAAGCGAGCAGTGACTGACCATCCACCTTCACAACAGGACTGAGCGCGCCACAAAAGAACCGTTCCTGTGAAAGTGCAGTTTTTCGTACATAGCATTCATTTTTAGATTTTAGTTGTATCAACTTCTGAACTGGTTTTATTTCTAGTCTGGGCACATTCCTTTGCGATGTTTATGAGAGTTTGAAACGAGACAGTTTCACTTAAGCCAGTGTGGAGAACTTCATAAGTGTAACGACTTGAAGGTGAACATGTTTAGCACAAATGTGTCTAGTTGGGATAAACTCAATGCGAGGAAAAAGACTAACACCAACTAAAGTTCAGTCAAGGGAGTTAGTGCCGTTTCTAACTCTACTGGCTCCTTTCTCAGGGGTGACATTTGAAGCCAGGGAGAGACACTTTCATACAAGAGTATTCGCCGTTTTTACTATCACATGGCCCAGGCCACTAACATAGACTGGGCAGTGCGACTGGGTGTCGATTGAACGTGTCAGAACACAGTGAGCAGTCGCAGCCTGAGGTTCGTCTCAAGCTCAATGATATTGGCATTCCTGAAATCAATGTCATGATCTTTCGTTCGACAGTGTTCAGCTAATGCACTTTGTTGCATGTCACACTTTGTTTTTGTGCTGTAGCCCACAGCACGATTCCATTGAGATTCCATGTGCAGAATGTGCTACTGCTTATATCGGGTATGCTAAGAACTTCCCGCAAAGATTACACAAACAACGTCAGGAAGTATGACATGAAGCAAAGCGCCTTAGCTTAACACTGCCAGGTGGAAACCACGTCATTGATTTTGGGAATGCCAGTATCGGCGACTGCTCATTGAGTTGTGGCACATTCAACACGCAAATGTTCAACTGTCAATAGGAACACTACACAGTCTGTAGGTCAAAAACCTCCGCTTAGAAAGTGAAAATAAAAAAAAACAATGACCACTCATGTATAAGTGTGAGCGATTCTTCCTACTTCGAATCGTGGGCCAAAAGAGGGTGCCAGTAGGCTTGGAAATGTCGTGACCCTTTTGCACGAACATTGGCTGTTGTTTTTCTTTTTTCCATTGAGCTTCTTAAGTGAAGTTAGCTTGAGAACTTTGTCAACATATTTATCTTTTATCTCTATTGCGGCTACTCCTAAGCCATTTTACCTGTGATATTTTTTAATATTTACGGAGCATATATTTTGCGGGACTTTGTTAAAGGAAACGTGTTCAAAGTGCTTTTAATGCAGCTGTACAGGTTGTTTCCTCTATCTGCACTGAATATTCAGACATACATATGTAGCATTAAAAAACATGCACTGCCATAAGACTTCTCAAAATCCTGGCCACCATGACTAATCATTTTCCAACAATTAACTAATTACTGAGTATAAAAGAAGATTGCAGCTGCATTATTGGAGCCCAGCATCTGTACGGTCCACTGCATGTCAGTCCTTGCTATTGACCAAATTGATTTACCTTGGAATGAGTGCCTTAAAAACGAAATTCGTCGCCCAAAAGAGCAACCTCCACGTCTCTGTCATCCCTTGACATTGCAGGAGTAATATCGCCAGTGCTGCTAGAGCTTACCATCGTCAATGTGATGGTTCTGCGTTTTTTTTTATCTGCAAGGGAACAAACATTTCACTAAGCGTGCTAGCGTACTGCCTTGTTGAAGAAGTCATTGCTTTGACGTTCAGCAAGGGCAGATATACTAAGGTTGTTGTCCCTCTTAGGGAGAATAGGTTTTGGTTTCAAAGGAACCCGCAGAGGTAAATTAATAGGATCCATAGCACTTAAAACTTCAGACTGGGCCTGTTGGTAAGGCATGGCAGAATAAAAGCGCTAAAAACACGCGATGGTACCATTGTTGTTGAAAAATAAATGTTGTTAGTGCGCTAACTGTGGGTCCGTCGTCCTTGTGTTTTTAGCGCTTTTATTGGATCAATAGCAAGCATAGTTATGACTCCTGCGTTCGTTTTAGCATGCAGTGGACCATAAGTCATTCAGATACTTGGCTTTGCATCTGCAATGTGCCCCTTACATGCAATAATTTAAAGTTGTTACTTAAAGTATAACAATTCATTAGCCAGCTAGGTGAAAGTACCTCGTTCCTGATGACTACCATGTTGGTAGATCTTATGGTAAATTAGATATTTCAATAAACCTTGTTCTTTTCTTTTTTCGCATGCGCAGTTCAATCTGCAATTTTTTGACTACTTTTGATGAACATTTAGACTTACTGACTTATTTCAATTTATCCCATGTATGGTATTTTGAGGTAACTGTGTTCAGAATGCTTGAAATAAGCACAATGCGTATGGTGCATTCACAAGAGTAGGACCTCTGAAGTTCTTCACAAGCTGTGATGAAACAGATAGCATTAAACGCAATAAGGTATCAAAAGTGCCATTGTTTCCTGTCGCTTAGGCAGTAGTTGTCATTGCATTATACAGTTTGTGGGAAATGTGCTTCGGTACTATTGTCTGTCTAAAATATGCCTCAAGATTGCTTGGTAGCAGTTAGTGTTTGTGCTACCCTTTATACTACCCTCTGATATCCTGATGTTAAGATGGGAGCAGTTCTATTTTTTTGCCTACTGAAGTGCCTGGGCAGGCTTGCCTTATGAGTAACCCTTGGTAACTTTTGTATGGAAGTATAGAATATTGAATAAAGTTTCTAGTCACTGTGAACAGGCATGTGTGATGGAGCAGCTTGCACTATAAAGTGCATATATAGCATAGGGGGAGGGGGCATACTGCATTAACGTCCTGGAATGCCCAGGAAAACATCCTGAAACAACGACAACACCGAGAAAATCATCCTGAAAATGTCATAAAGGACGCCACGAGGGTTGCCCAAATCAAGTCCCAGGCTGTTGCAATGGCAGTACGAATGATGTTCCGTAGTATGTCATTCGGATTATTCTGGATATTTTATAGACGTCCGATTATCCGGTTGGTGACACCTTATGGCCGTCCTCAGGATGTGCCTTGGTTGTGTGGGACGTCCAGGCATCACCTGTAGAACACAAAAACACATCCATAGCAGTTCGGTGAACCAGAGGAGCCCAGAGCCACAACGAAAAGCGAAACAACGGACGCGAGAACGGCAAACGAAACCCCACCGAGGCTACGCTCTTCCACTAACGGCCGACGCAATTGCTAAGAACAGAATTAACGCGTCCTCGCCCGCCAGTGTCCAAGAGAGAACTGAATCCTTGCGCCCTCTGCAGGCTTTACTCGTGACGCCATCCTATTGTCACATGGCTGCACTGTTTTTTTTTTTTTCGCTACTATCCAACACATCTCCGGGCAAGGTCCACCTGAAACAATAGAGTCGTGGTATTACGTCATCATGTAGCTGCGTGGTTCAAGGACGCGCACGCTCTAGACAGGGGACCTGTTATTTATTGAATCACTATCCCAAGATTATTTCCTTTATTGTACCATAACGACTGCATAGGAAACAGAAAAAGTATTGAAGGAAAACGCCACGCATGAGAGGTGATTGTAGGAATTAAGCATTTCATTACCAAAGTCTTACTAAATGAGACTTATGAGTACAGGAAAAATAGTGGTTCGGCAAGACACGTCCGTCCCATCCGAGTGCTAGGCAGATAACTGAATAATGACACGTTGTTCCTCCTGAATAAAGCCACACACCTGTCGCCCTTGAGGTTACTCTCTGGACTAAACGAATAGCCAAATTCATAAGAATCGTTCTAGCTCTACTCCCATTCAAGGCAGCAGTACCGTCAAGGCAAGAATGTTCCTGTCAAAAGAAAAAAACAACTACATGTAGAAGGAAAGCATGACAGAACAGGTCTACCCTACTGGAAAAAACCATACAAGTCTCCGTTCAAAGTTGAACGGTTTAACTGAACGACTCTAACGGACCCTAATGACCTACGGCGTTGAACGGCCACCGTACACGAATGGCCACCGTACACGAATGACCACTGTACACGAACAGCCACCGTACACAAATGGCCACCGCACAGCCCCCTTCTGTACGGCCTTCGATTGAGTCCTTAAAGGAATGGTCCCCAATGGTTGTGTAGTGTCTAATTTAAATGAAATACATACAGTTGCGTCTTGCTTTCCGAACATTTAATGGTCATGCAAACACTTCTACATTTTTTAACATGTCTGCCAGGTATCCATTCACTCGGTTGAGGCTGTGGGCAAGGTCCCTCCCTTTACCACAAAGTTTTTTACCTGCATACTCCCGGAAGCAACCTGAAATTTATAAAATAATTAGATCTACGCCGACGACAAATCTTAGCGCACAGAAGCATAGAGCAATTTTACCAGAAAAACCGAGAAAATGAAGTTTTCCATACGAATAGTATGCAGAGTGTAAACTATATAAAACAAGCTTGCACCCACACTTTGCTTTCACACAGTAAAATTGCCCTGGACACACTAAAGTCACTTCAAAAGTATCAGGTTGTCCTGTACATCTGAACAAAAATTGAGAAAATAGCTTTCTGTTAACGTTTGAAGCGTTTTGAGCTAGCTCAACAGCGCAACAGCTCAGAACAAATCTGGTATGAAATATTGAACAGGGACCCAGAAAAACATTCTGAAAATACTGGACGTCAAAATGCACGAGTTCTATGAAGCTCCTGATAAAGCCACGAGTTTGTCAGAAATATTGGAAAAATCAAATTATTGGAGTCCCAATTATCGATCAGCAACTGTATAACATAAAAACAGCTTGATAAGTAATTGTCATTTGGGTACAACGAACTATTGTAGAAATTATTCTGATCACAATACAAAATAGAGCATTACGTGATTGCCATGCAACATAATATTATGTTCGCACAAAAATAAGGTACTGTGGACCCACGCTTCAGTGCAGCGACCTTGCGTGGGGTTAAAGCACGCTTTCCTTGTGCACCCTGCTTCATGAAACGTTGACAAGGTTTTCCTGTTACGCTTCTGCCCTGCAGTTCATGCGGCAACCGCATTGCTCTTGCAATTTCTCGGACGAAGATGGAGTCCGAGCAATTCTCCATTGCTATGGAGAGCTTCTCCACAGAGATGGACACCCCATCACCCAGGTTAGCCTGAAACGTTGAAACGTTGAAAAAAAATAAAAAGAAAAGAAGCAAGTAAGGCACCCTGCACAAACTTTTCTTATTCAGTATGCCAAAGTGTTCCATTTCTGGGTCGCACAATTCATACTCCACTTAGAGTGAATTTTTGCTGTTGCAAAATTATTAGTATTCTAAATTTTCGTACTCCCACACCCAGAAAAAGAGATCTGACAAAGACAACTGTCATATGTGCATACCTGCTCTCGGGCAGGACATGGTGGGTTGGTGACCGCATCTCCATTTGCTGGGGTTGCGCTCAAAGTGCACAGACTCGTCTGGGCCTGGTCAGTAGCCTGGACCTGTGAACATGTCAAAAGAGATGGAACTTATAGAAAGCTAAGGAGCAACTTTAAGTTTGACACAATAGAAACATCATTTGGGCAATATGGAGATGCAAACAAGTGACAAGATTTTTTTTTGTTTGCTCCTTTGCATACACGCTGGAGCTACATATCTGTCATGTACCCTAGTATCCCCGTCATATGTAATTGCTGAAGCACAATCTGGTTTGCTTAAGGGGGACGTGGGGGGGGGGGGGTATTCGAGAACTTCACTATTTGCACACCTCTAAAAGAAGAAAAAGGAAACGTAGTAAAGGCCCCTTGCAGAAACTTCTCTTAGTCACCATTCCAAAGGGTTCCGTTCCCAGGTCAAACTATGCCTACTGCAATTACAGTGGACTGTCGCTATTACAAAGTTCTTGGCATTCTGAATTGCGGTACTCCCACCCCCACAAAAAAACAAATCTTGCGAAGACAACTGGCGTGAGTGCTTACCGGTTCTCCAGCAGGACATGATGGATTGGCTTCATTTCCGCTTGGGGGCGCGGTGCTCATTGTGGTAAAGCTTCTTCTGTCCTGGTCAGTACCCCGGACCTAAGAACGTGTCCAAAGAGATGGAACTTTGATGCAATGGAAATATCATTTATGCAGTATGGGGATAAAAACAAGCCATGAGACCAGTCTTTTTTCAACAAACACGATGGAACACGTGCGCCATCCAGCCTAATACCCCTGTCTCACAGGCAATTTTGATCCTTCTTGAAGCGTTTAAGTGTCAAATCGCCTTTTATTGTTAAAGTAATACGATGTATAACTTAAGGTCCCTGTTCACACCTGAAGAATGTTAGAAAGGGCGTACTGGTCGGGCAGCACTGCAGTTGAGTAAACTGCCTCCTCATGAATGGTTTCAGTCTGAAATAAAGCACAGAATTCCTACTAGAACTTTGATTTTGACCTTTCTTATTAGAACTTTTTTAGGCAACCAAGACCAACTCAGAACAGATGTTGCTTATGGAACAGCAATGAAAACGACGAAGAGAGAAATGCTGAAACACTTACTGGTCTAGCGAAGGCCTCCTCATTCACGCACCTCAGCGCGCTTTCGAGATTCGCGAAAGTTTTTGTTCGCTCTTCCGTTGTTGGCGAGGAGCCAGTTCCTGTGCGACACCGCTCGCAGGGTCTAAGGGCAGCATCTAAAGAAAAAAATTATGTGAAAAGACAGAGTTTCTCAACATGTAAGGTAATGAAGAAACTGACAAATTAGTGAGTGACAGCATATGGTTTGGAAAGGCTTCAGACATGCAATAGACGTGAGCAGCAGGCCAGGTTGAAAAAGACCTACCCTACTAGAAAACGATAAAGGCATAACGGCAGGCATAAAGTGATTCTTGCTAGAATCTGTGGGCATAATGTCGCAACCGCAATCAAAAGAGCATGCAAAAAGCACCACACATGTTCTGAAACACACCCATGAAAACGGTATACCTTTGAGAAACTGAAATTTCGAACATCCCGGTTTTCTTAAACGGACAGTCTCGTGCAGATAGGCTGATTCAGTAAAGCAATCAGTCACCACACCCACTTTGCAAAGTCATCCAGGTAAGCACAGTGATTATGAAATACATTCACTGACAAAACAGACAGGAACTTCACACAGACAGTCTAGCGAACGTGGTACGGACAGTACAAAACAACACTCACCTCCCAACACGAGGATTTGCGCACTATAGTATCCCTTCACAACGCCGTTAGTCCAGAGGGCGTCTTTTGACGATGATCCAATGTCGGTAAGATCTTTCGGGTGGAAGTTTTCTTTTTTTTTTTAACGGGTAGCACTGCGTCTACGCCGTTGTAGTACTTTACGCACGCGTACATATTGAAGTTAGCTTCACAAAACAGTCAGGAACACTATACAGCACAGTTTGCACGATGCAAAACTGCAAAATACAGAAACTACGTGTAAAAAGACGGGAAACTCAAACTCACAGCAGCAAAAACCGATGTGGCAACACAAGGTAAACAACACAAAGGCAGTCGGCTGCATCAAACCCCGGCACGGAAAGGAACGTGTTCCTATCGTTGCAAGGTCGCGCATTGTCGCATGCTTTTCCTTCAGGCTTTACATTTCGGCTTCAAATCGTTTAAATTATTTCTCCAGCTGCGTTTCGGATGTGATGTTGCTACACTGTTGCGCGGCCAGGCTTCCGTTTGTACACCGCCCTTTCCTTCGTCCAATATGGCTGCCTACTGTTGCTGAGTGTTATTTATTGGTACCATTGGCTTTCTTCGTTATTTTCTCAGCGCTAGCTTTTATCACTCGCATCGAGCGAGGAGATGTGCGATGGAAGGGGGAAACAGGGGCAGAGGATTGAAGAAACTGTACATGTATAAAGGAAGATACACAGCAATTCCGCGGTCAACGGGCGAAACAGGGCGATAAACAGATTACAGGGCGAAGCGAAGCTCCAGAGTTGGCAGTACTTCTAATGCACAAGTAGAGCATGACGACGATTCCCGTGGGTCAGCGGGTTATCTTCCTGCGCTGAGCACGGACGCGGAAGGCTCTCGTCGCGACAACTTCAACAGCTACTCACGAAATCATCCACCTATTCCTACCGCGAACGACACTCGCACGGCTGGTTCTTCAGACACCGAATACCGGTACCATGACACCAGTAAGGCAAATGACCACGCTGGTACGCGACGAGTACATGTATCGGACATGTACTAGGGCAAGACACAGACGACAACTGTCACCAAGGCAGTGATACGGCTGTGATAAGTGACAGTGTTTGCACTTCCCCGACAAATCATCTGTCGTCACCAAGCACAGGCAATGTACGCCTGCAAGAATACTATGTGAGCACCAACTACTATGATTTGGAGGAAGATGTCATTTCGGACGAGGAAGTGCAAGTCATGAATGACGGTGGAAGAAGCGTCACCGAGTCGACAGGGTCCGGTTGAAATCCTGATCAGCAAAATGAAGCCCAAGAACGGGAGATGAGAAATGGAGATGATGAGACCTTGCCTGCCTTCAGGGCTGTGCAGGAATACTCAAAATTTGTATTATAATACAAATACATAATACTTGCTAAAAAATTGCATTATAATACTAATACCTAATACATCTTATTTTCAAGTATTATAATACATAATACTATTACTTCCCTGTATTACTCAAGTAATACTAGTAATACTTTTGTGCCGTGGCAGACAGTTATTAGAAATGAAATCCCAGACATATTTCTGAAGCCACCGGTCCGGTCACCGCATGTTTATTTCAGTTGATTGCACTTAAGAAGAAGCATCTTTTCAAATACGCCATCTTCTAACGATCGTCTGTTTGGTCTGAGTAGCAGGTTCGCAAACAAAAACAATCGTTCAACCTGCGCGGACGAACATAAATTAGTGTTGAACTTCAAGAAAACACTCTTAACTGATGGGTAGTCGTCCAACATGGACAAGTCTACGCGCTTAAAAAAAATGTTCCCCGGAACGGGGGTTTTATCGCTTTTAAAGTAGTCTACGCGCTTGTCATCAATGTACTTGAGGACTTCCAACTTCACACGGCACAGTGGCGGCACCTGGGAGTGAGCAGACTGCTGTAAGTGCTGTCCACTTGGCGTAGTGAAGCCGAAGAACGTGTCAGGTTCCGTATGTCCAGGGGACGGCGGTGCCTGAGCAACTTCGGGTTCCCTTGGGTCTTCGACGGCCTCCAGCAGCAATCTTTCGAAATCGCATTGCGTCTCAGCAGGTGTTTTGAAGTAGGTGTACACGTGTTGTGAGTTTTGTTTACATGTGTGGCAATGCATTTTGAGGTCGTGTGATAACGGGCTAGATAACGTTTCTGAAGGCACGTGTTTGAACAACGCCGTGACGGCGCTGCTGTTAACTCTTTAAAAGGGAGCAGGTTTCCCGAAAACGGGAGTTGGGATTTCAACTGTTGTACGGGCTGGAGGCCACTTCTTGGTAATAAACCTTTTCTGTTCCTTGTTCATTTCACTGTTCTGCGTTTTCCTTGGTCGCTGAACGGACGGGCCAACGCCCCGGGAGTGGGAACCTTGATTCCCACAACGTGTAAGACCCATCACCTCAGACAGGACAGGTCATAAGTATTACGAGTTTTGCAATAATACAATGCAAGTAATACTTAAAATTTGTGTATTATAATACGTAATACAAATGCACTTATCGGATGGGTATTATAATACGTAATACAAATACTCTAAAGTATTACAGTAACGGTATTATAATACAATGTATTTGTAATACTGCCCAGCCCTGCCTGCCTTTGATGAAGCAGTATTGCTGGAAGACTGCTTGAGCGAGTTTGGTGATGAAACGCTTCCAAATTCCCCCACGAAGAAGGCTGACGCCATTGCGCTCATAGTGTCCTTTGCTGTTGGCCATAGCCTCACGTGGACATGTGTCGATGACTTGCTAAAACTAGTAAACCAGCTTTTTGGCACTGATGTATTGCCACGGACAAAGTACATGCTTAGAAAATGTTGGGCTCCAAAAGAAGGGAAGTTTGTTAATCATCATTACTACTGTCCAGACTGCAGATGCTTACTTGTAGAAGATGATGCAACATAATGCTTAACATGCTCAACTTGTGATATGAGCAGTGACCAGTCCACCCTCAGTCTGGTAGCTTCTTCGGCATCCTAAACTTTCATGACCAAGTGAAGTTTTTTATATCAAGAAACAAAGCTGCATTCTATTTCAACCTCAGAAGGATAGAGTCATCAGATCCTTCAGCACCCATCGACGACATAACTACAGCAAAGCTCTACCAAAAGCTGAAGCGTGATGGAGTAATGATAGCTAATGACATCACCTTCTCCTTCAACACTGACGGGAGACCACTGTGGAATCATCGAAGACCTGTATCTGGGCAATACAGTTCATCATTAACAAACTTCCGACTGACTTGAGGTTCAAGAATTGCATCCTAATCGGCCTGTGGTTTGGAAAGACCCATCCGAAATGACTGTTTTTTTTTATACTAAATTCGTCGAAGAGGTCAGTCGTTCCCCACCAGTTATTTGGCATCATGGCTCCGAGGTGCTAGCAACACGTGCATTTTCCATATGTTGCTGTGTCGACACTCCTGCCCGGGCCTTAGTGCAGAACCACATCTCATTCAATGGTTTTTTCCCTTGCACTTGGTGCCTTGTGTGTGGAGAGCACTTAGAAGGTAACATTTCATCTTACTGTGTTATTTGCTTGGTATCTTACGTTTTATATTGATCACTGCAGGCAGCATGAGGTTCCTTAGTGCTACTCCGGACATGGAGCGAACACACGCGCTTGTGAAGTGGGACATGGCCCTTGCATTGGAAGTTGGGGAACCAATAAACGGTGTGAAAGGTCCCTCACCTCTCCTGAACCTGCCACACTTCGATTTAGTCTGGGGGCAAACAGTAGATTACATGCATTGTGTGCTACTGGGTGTCACCAGGCAAACTACAGAATCGATGCTAAACTTGTGTAAGTATAACCTTATTGCAGCCCTGACCACTAATATCCTCACTTGCCACAAGGTTTACCGTGTTACTGCATTTGTAATATACAGGTAGTCGGACAACCCTTGAAGCTGTCAACAGCCGTCTAGAAGCCATCACTCCACCCCGCTGCTTCACAAGGCTACCCCGTTCATTGAATGAGAGGGCATATTGGAAAGCAAGCGAGAGGCGGCATTGGCTGCTCTTTTACAGTCTGCCCTGTATGCTGGGCCTCCTTCCGAACAATGTGTGGAGACATTTTCGCAACCCTGTCGAGGCTACTAATATCCATATTTCCATGGAGCTCACGAAAGCATCTCTTCGTCATGCTAGTACGCTACAGACTGCTTATATTTATTCAGACTGCAGAATGTGCTGCCTTATTATTATGTTGTACAGAATGTGTAACTGCTTCTTGTCATAAGAAAGCACATATGGATTCAGATCCTGGTATGCTGCTATCTCACTTTGTCAAAAAACTGCTGATTGTGGAGTGGATCATCAAACTCCACCTTCCCATTTAGCATATTACAAACTCGAATTGACTTTCCTTGTCCTCATCTATGCTGAAAGAAGCAGTTTCAAAATTAGAGCAATTCCTTCTTTGAGCCAATGGGCCAAAAATGCCTGGTCTTGTATTGGTCTGGTTGTGCTTTTTATCCGGAGTTTTAGAAGTATTAGAAGTAGAGGTACGTCTCATTGCGGGTAGAAATCATGTTTTACCCCAGAAAGTTAAACCTTAATTTGCAGGTGCGAATTCGGAAACATGGGGTTAAACCCAAAAAACTTCAGAGTCTAATCCTTATGTGTGCCCATCATTGTCATGTGTTTAATATGTGCCAGTCCATTCATTCAATATATTATTGCCATCGTCAATCTCTGCAGAGTCATGTGGTGCTTTTGTCATAAGCGTTACATGTACTTGTTAATACGTACTTGTATAAATTCCTAACTGAGAGAAGTCAGCATGATTGCTATTTTTGGTACACAGTTTATACCTCACACATAACTGCAGTCTTATGTGGTTTTCAAATCAGGATTTCAAATGTTATTTCCGCCGATCTTCAAGGAGCTCCCATCCCGTCGATAGCTCTTTGTGCGCGTCGCGCTGAAGTCAACCCCGTAACAGGTACAAAACGGGCTGCATGGTTCTGCACTCTAACTTTGAAATACCTCGCCTTATTGGCCAGACCGTACATGCGACCGTGCATACCCAACAACTGACGTCACATATTTGTTTTATGAACTAATTCTCGTGCTGACAAAGAAAAAGCAAACTTGAATATTGACCAAGTCGTAATAGAGCCAGGCCGTTAAATATGGCCGTACAGCTTCTGCAGCCGTCCGTTCGGCTCGCAATGGACCCATTGAGGCCCTTCAGTGTATGGCCGTCCATTTGGCCCACAATGGACCTGCTCAGGCCATTCAATGTATGGCCGTCCATTCGGCCCGCAGTGGAGCCGTTCAGGCCGTTCAGTGCATGGCGGTTTAGGCCGTACGCAGTACGAACGATGCCGTTGCGGCCGTACGCGGTGTGTATGGCTGTCACAGGTTCGCCATAGCCGATCCATAAACAACCGTTCAACACCGTTTGAAGCCATAGATATTCCGTTCACTTCCATAACGTCCACATGTAATCTTCTACGGACTTCTACGGCTTTTTAGACGGACTTCTATGGACTTCTACGGACTTCTACGGCAATAGGGAATCAATATGATCACAATCAAATTACAAGTTGTATTATGAACAGTCTAATATTCCTATACCTGAGAACCATCATTGCAATAGTGTAAATATCTGTCAAAACATTTCGAGCGCAATAGGGAATCTAAGTTTCATATTCCAACATTACACAACTTTTAATTAATCAATTTCTTATTAATTGAACAGCATAGAGGTAAGGAAATAACGAGAAACAACGCAATCAACAATTAATAGTAAGCCAAACATGCGCACCATCCAACACATAGACAAATAATAGCTAATCAATCTATCAAAAGGAGAAATACTACAAAGTTAACATTATAGCAGAGACTTAACCCTGAAAAACAGAGGACACTTTCAGCGGCGCCACGTAAACAACAACAGAGGAAAATAATCTATCATTGGACAATCATAAAATCATATTCATGACTTAGTCTAATCGAACATCATAAAATTTTCGTTCTAACGAACGATACAAACCTTGATGGAGGTATCCAAGACATAGAAAATATGCACTGTTTTCATCTCGGTTTGCACCCTTTTTTCAAATCCGGGAGACTACGTCTCTATATCTACAGGGTGTCCCAGAAAACGTGTCATTGAATTATAATAAAAAAACTACGCCACCAAGAATCATGCGGTCAAGAGCATTTGTTCTTATTAGGTTTTTGCCACCTCCTAATGTGAATGTCATGTACTCCAAGTTTAATTATGTAAATATTCAACTCCGAAATTTGCCAAGTAAAGGTCACTTTTTTACCCCACCAACATGAAGAGCGTGCCGAATTCACTCAAATTCATGATAATTCATAATGATATTCACGAGCTATCCCATCGGAAAAAATAGCCGAATAGCATGTTTTTCGGAGCACCGGACCATAGCGCGCGATGACTTTTTGAGCGTAATCGCTCTCAGTGCGACGAAAGGAGGTTCCGAAGCCAGCCTACAGAGTGATAGTAGAAAAAGTAACAGTTCCCAAAATTGGGAGAGGGAAAGCATTATCCCAGCGAAAGTCGGACGTGATAAGCCGTGCCTGTTTTATCTCTTTCTGCGATGTCGGTGAGGGCCGGGTTTCGAACCTCATTTCGTCGGACTGACAAAGATTGCGCTGAAAAATTCATCGCGCGCTATTCTGTGCGACCTCCGTAGAGCATGATGTTCGGCTATTTTTCCGATGGGATAACTCCTGAATATCCCTGTGAATTATCATTAATTTGACTAAATTAGACACGCTCTTCACATTGGTGGGGTGAAAAAGTGATCTTTACTAGGCAAATTTCCGACTTATGCTCGCAAAAATTTACATAATTAAACTTACGTTACACTACATTCACATGAGGAGATGGCAAAAACCAAGTAAGAACAAATGCCATTGACCGCATGAACAGAACAGAAGAGACAGTTGTTCTACATTGAAAAGATGGACAGATTTTGTACTCGCTACCATAAGTGATGGGGAGATGTGATAAAACACAGCTTCGAAAAGGAAGAGCCGTAAAACCATTCCATCGCTGCATTTCAATACGTCCTAGACATGGTCGTATTCGGAGATATGGTACAAACTACAGAACTGAAGATGCAAGAATTTATATGACTAATCTTCAATACTTAAAAAAATATCTGCACATCAACGGCGGAAGGGTCACTGGGATTGACGGCGGAGTTTTTGAGATTTGCTAACGAAGAATTGAAATACACTAGACCAGATGTAATTGTAATCATTCCAATGGCCATTGCGTTCATCAAGAAAGCAGTCAGATCAAATTATCATATACAAGCGGTCTATATCGCACGGTTCATTACGGATTTGTTGAAATTACACATATCCGAGATGGAAAGCACATAAAATCTTATCACGTGATATGCTCCACTACCACGGCAATGCAATTATTTTATTCTACCAGTCAGTGATGTCGAATGAACAGAAGTTCAATATTGTTGTGCAAGGTCTGATGTATCATCAGTTATTGAAACTCAACAAACATATCAATTGCGATGGACCACCGGACGATTTTCATCTAATACTGTCTTGTACGCCATTCAAGAATCTTCATACAAAGAAAGGAAACATCAATAAGAGACTGTGCAAGTTCATCGCGACAAAGTGCAAGTTGTTGAAGCAATACAAACACGGCGACAACATATCCCCTGCGTTAATCAACGCTGGATTCAAGCGCCCAATAACCAGAATAAACTACTTGATGTCTTCGGAATTCATGAATCAAGACAACAAACGAAAACTTCAGAGTTTGGAATAGAATTGTTATTTATCGGAATAAACAAGCATATAATTGAAATAATAACTGTATTCTTTGTCATCATGGTAATGTATTCTACACATCGCAACGAAACCAGCTTACGATTAGATTGGAGATTGCTAAGGAGACGAATATTCCACACTGTGTGTAAGAATTCTCATATGGAATGAGACCTGACCATCAAATAGGTTTTACCCGACTACACTCTGTACAAGTTCAAGATCCGAAGGATAGAATTGCCGGAGAAGGATCGGTCATTGAAATTTAGAGGCATGATACATCAGCCTATGATTACAAAAAAGGATCACTAATCGCTTGTGAAAACTTATCATATTTCATGAATTAAATCCACAGTGCATGTATATTTCTCAATCAGTTGCACTAGCCCAGACGTAGTAAAAGAAGAAGAAAAGGCGTCTTCGACAAGCAACCCGATTGGAGTGTGGAATAAATAAATAAATATTTTCGTCAACACAGTTCTCCGTTTGTATGAGTGGAGAGGAAAAATGAGCCGTCCAAGATAGGGCAAAACGGGAAATAAGGCAAGATAACTGATTGCGGCGGGATAAGTCAAGGCGTTCGCGACACAGTGTCATCGACTTTTGCAATCGCACTCGGGTTCAGTGCATGCGAGATAATACGAAGCATTCGCGAAAAGCGAACCTATTATCAAATGCCGCGATGCAAATGGAGGATTTTACAACCATGATGTGCAGGCCAAGTCTGCATTTCTAATCACGTAATCTTCCTAACACACGCTACACAAACGTATATGAAATAATTTCCATGTGGCCATCAGATTTTGGGAGAAACGTATCACATAACCGCCATCAGAAATGATTAACCAGTATACAATGAAGATGAGTGTTATGCATAAACACAATGGAAGATGTGTTATATTAATTATAATAAGCAGATCAGCGTAGGTCACACATAAACGTAGATCCAATTCACAAATATACTCGAGATTTCCCGTAGCCATACAGAAAAACTATCACATTATTTTAGTGTCATAGCATCCGGGCACTACAAATGGAAAGGCCATACTTTAATTTTATAAGTCTTTAGCTCATAACGTTGTAAAACAGAAATTCGACACTAAAGGGCATTTTCTTCCTTCAATTTTCAAAGTCAAAACTGCACGCTATTTCTTGCATTTTTTTAAACATATAGATTAAAAAGTTGTGCATATACTCACACATACTATACAAGATGTTTGACTGTGGCTTAAATGCTAAACTTTATCGATTCACATTCAGGAGAAGCGGTGACTGCCACACATCAGTAAGAGTTTAATTAAAATTTGAACATGTGTTGCGATTTATGATCAGTGTTGTAGAATGTGTAATTTCACAATACGCAAGCTTTAGCTCGCTCACTTTGATGAGCACTCTTTCACGATGACAAAGAATTTAATGGAATGGATTAATATTTTCTATATACACTATAACATAACGCGAACCTTTATGTTGCGGATATTAAAAGTTACGAATATTTTCCGAACAAAATTTACTTAAAACTGGAAGAAAGGGTCACCCGCGTCCTCGAGGACGTTTCGGTAACACGCCGGGACCGCGTTCGTCGACGCGGGTGACCCTTTTTTCGAGTTTTAAGTAAATTTCAAACATCGCGTGGCGCGTGTGCGGAGGGTTGTCTGCGCGCTTATCGGCGGGGGAGGGCTGCGCGTGCGCTTATCGAATCGCATTTTTCAGCCTGGGCTGACTTCTTTCGCCAGTTTCCCACTTGGGCCGACTTCCATCACAATTTTTCCGCTACAACAGGTGTGTGGTGGGCGGTTTACATGCAAAGGATAGCCATACACAAAGGTACAAGTGAAAATATATTTATTAAAGTCATTAGTGTCAGGAATTATGTATGACTCTGCGTGAACGGCAAAACATTAGCCAAAAATCCGATGCAATAGCATCGAAGGGGTAGCACATTTAATCAAAGAAGATATTCTTAATCAATACGGTTACAATGAAAACTACAGATTTTATTATAAAACGTCTTATGAGAAGAAAAATTATTATGTGACGGGAGAACCATCGTTGCATCACAGGAGTCTGAATTACAGCTTTAATTACAGGTTCTAATAGTTGTAAGTAATTTTGAGCACAATATGGAAGCTAAGTTCAATATTCCAA
Organism: Ornithodoros turicata; assembly: GCF_037126465.1. Lineage (NCBI taxonomy): Eukaryota > Metazoa > Arthropoda > Arachnida > Ixodida > Argasidae > Ornithodoros > Ornithodoros turicata. Next base: position 149,983,037 of record NC_088201.1, read on the forward strand.
TATGACACAAATTTAACTAATCAGTTTCTTACGAAGTGCATAGCGCAGACATAAGGAAATAATTCGAAGCAACACATAGCAATCATATAGAACCTAACCGACATATCATCCAACATGTAGGGAAATAATAGCTACACAATACCAAACTTGTAATTTTTTTGTAATCGTATTGATTAAGAACATCTCCTTTGATTAAATGTGCTAGCGCATTTTAATTCTGATTCATTGAAAACTTGTGTGTATGATTACAGTTAATAAAAAATATTGTGTTTGATCTTTGATACCTATTCAATGCTATTGCATCATGCCTGTAATAAGTCCATTCAATAAATATATATCCCCCCCTGTAATAAGTATATTCTTTGTTACGTGTATTGTGTTTCTTCTGCATTAGGTTTTTTGTCTGGGTTTTTCTCCTTCACACAGAGTCATAACATAATTTCTGACACTAATGACTTCAATAAATATATTTTCACTTGTACTTTTGTGTATGGCTATCCTTTGCATGTAAACCGCCCATCACACACCTGTTGTAGCAGAAAAAAATTGTGATGGAAGTCGGCCCAGGTGGGAAACTGGCGAAAGAAGTCAGCCCAGGCTGAAAAATACGCTTAACTACACCTACTACACACCTACTGCACACCTACTGTACCTAGCCTACTGCACACCTGTTGTAACTGAAAAAAAAAATACGATTGAAGTCGGCAGAGATTGAAAAATGATGAAAGAAGCCGACCAAGGCTGAAAAATGTGAGCGGGTAAGCGCGCACGCAGCCCTCCAGCCACGCGCCACCCACCGGTAAGCTCCTCCACCCGAGCGCCGCCCGCCGGGTGTGGGAAAAAATAGCGAACCAAGTCGGCCAAGGCTCAAGAAGTCGGCCCAGGCTTTGTGAGAGGGTAAGCGCGCACGCAGCCCTCCCCCCGCGGATAAGCACGCGGACAACCCGCCGTACACGCGCCGCGCGGGGAAAAATACGCGCAGGGCTCAGGGCAGGGGTCAGGGGTCCATGTTGCTGAGTGGACACCCCTACCATACGACAGGACAAATTACTACTCATTTTTTGCAACACACCCTGAGATTCCGGCTCTTTGATACACTACTGCTTTGAACCGAGATCGAAGAGTTGCTAAAATTTTCTTTTCTACAAATGTTTGTTGGTGATGTGATGATTATGTGATGTGATGATAGGTATTAAATTCAAGTTAAATGACCGTTCATTTCGGTTCAAATGTTAAAGGGCGTTGATGAAACAGGGCATAAGTCGTTTATTCCTTACTTCAAAAGTTTCATGGCACATGCGAAAATACTCTAAATTTATCTTCGTTGTACTTAGAGACAACTTGGTGTATGTGCGCTTCAATGCTGCGTATTCTCGGCACGGATGTTGACCCTGAAGATGGCTCACTGTTCCATGTACGAATAAAAGACCACTGGTGCACAAGAGCTCGTGGTTTGGGTGCCTTGTCAAAAATCTTACCATCGCCGAACGCTTTTGTTAATCCAATTAACAAAACTTTCCAGCGCTTGCTTCTCTGTTTCTCCACCGCTGCACAAAACTCATCAAAATCGTCGTTGTCCTGCAGGATGTGAACAATTTGGGACAGTGAAAGTGCGATGAAAAAATGAGTAAATGCTCACCGACCGATAAAAAGCAGGCGGGCGCCTTTCCGCGGTTTTTCGAGCGCAAATTTCTGCGAGCGGAAGTGGCTAGAAGAGTATAATATATATAATTGGGTGTTTACGTCGCGAGACAACTGAGATCATGAGCGACGCCACAGCGGTCGGTCTGTGGATTGCTTTTGCCCACCTGAGGGTTCTTTAACGTGCAATGAAAGCTCATCACACGGCACCCCGTATTTAACGTCCCTCGCGGAAGACGGCGTGTCTAAGCAACTTGTACCCTGCCACCAAGTTGCTGGCGTCCTCGGCCGGGTTCGAACCCGCGATCTCGGGATCAGAAGGCGAACACGCTACCGACTGAGCCACCGAGGCCGGCTAGAAGAGAGTTCAATGTTTCATGGGAACGTTAAGCAGTGACGCCTGCCGGGGTGTGACGGAGTCACTCCACTCGGAGCGCGGGTGTCCCGACTCAACGCGGCCATTGATTGAATTGTCGGAACCTTCTCCCTGCCATCGGGTGAACAGGGCGAAGCTCAAGACAGGGTATGGATACTGTTACTTTTGTGAGCAACTTATTGTGCGTACGCCGTTTTGAACGACGTTTGAACCATTCACATACGATCCACAAAATGCTGAATACGCTACTCCGATTCAAAACTCCAAGAAATGCTTTCCTTGCTTTGAAAGGCTTCGACAACACGTTATAAAACTCTTGCCGAACACACAGTAGACACATTCTACGCACCTCTTAGAAACCTATTTTTTCGATGCCTACGAGCTTCCTACGAGTTATGAGCTTTATTTATGCTGTTGGTATTGAGTTCAAAATTTACGAGGCGTTTCAAAAAGGTCTTCATTGTACGACGGTGTGCTCTCCTTCTGCATGGAAGCGCATGAAAAGAACAATGGAAATAACATACTTTCGAATACATCGCCCCTAGCAACCACAAATAAGACATTCTTCGTGTTCTAGTCCACTTCACTGGAATAAGAAGAGCGATATTCAGAGAAATAGATTGGAAAAAAGGTTTCACATGCGATATCATGAGTTTGACGCGTCAAGAAATGTTGGTGCTTCTACTAACGTTCACACTAGCAGTTAATGGCATTTTCGCCTCTGGGGATTCTGAACGGGAATTCATCCTGCTTGATCCGAACGGTGAAGAAGCGAAGGATGCCGCCCAGTTTGCAGTGGAAGCCCAGGGGGTTACCCTTGTACAGGTCAACAGAGCGGAGATGGTAAGCGAGAGCTATTAATGCTGTGGAGTGGAATATTTTTGCGCTGCGTTGATTAGGCAGACTACCAATAGATTCTTTAACAGCACACGGCAACTGCATGTACTAAACCGAAACAGCAAGCGGATGAGAATCGCACGACGGAACCTGAACTGGGACATTGTTTGCGCTACATTTGGAATGCATGCCAAATCGAATGCACATTTGTAATGCAATGCCATGCACGATGAATGAAATAATAGGTAATATTTGTAACATTATAGGGTGGCATTCATAAAATATTTAGTGAGCCGTGTGATGTACAGAATTCCTGATGGTAGAGGCAGTGTGTGGAGTACGCATAACGACCACATTAATTGTAGAACAGCGCTGTTATATACCATCTTAACTGGCAATGTTTCTAGAGTATGTGAAATAACGCTAAAATGTGGCTGAGTTGTCTCGCGACGTAAACCCCCAATTATTATTATTATAAAATGTGGGTTGGCTGGTTTGGTATCGTTAATAAAAATCCGTTAAACCCTAGCATCGCGAATTTTGACCACTTTCCAAGGAAGCCACGCATACGTCAAATACTTTTATGATTGTGCTGTCCGTCCTAACTGCTGAAAATAAGCAGTCTTTGATACTAGAACTATGCCATGTCGATTGACACCAGTTTAACGAGTACTGTAATTCCACGCGTATAATCCACACCGCTGATAATCCCCAGGACCCCTTTTTAGGAACATTTTGAAAGATGCGGATAAGCCGCGGGCGATGCGATGGCAGATTGGTGCGGTAAACCAGGGATGCAGATACAAAATCAATAGTGGCTTTAATGCAGTGAAAACGGCTATCAATTATTTGATACAAAGGAGGCTAACATCAGGGATACTAGAGATAGGATCACTAAGGCATTTTCTGAAAGCTGTGTCAGTAGCTTCCGTCGAGATGCCGTGCCGATGCAGATGGCCACGACTGCTGCCTTCTCGTCAAATATTGACTGGCACTTAGCTTACCTCGTTTCATCCCGGTGTCAGGTGTAATGAACACTTCCTAGGGGCCTTCCGACAAAGGAGACTATAGAGAAGGCCATAAGCCCTGTGGTACATACTGCGAGGTCGGCATGGTGCACAACAAAGGAAGTCAGTTCTAGTGTTCTAGATCTAGATCTAGATCGGGGAAGGTACCAGGAAGGTCAGTGTCGAATGATGAGCCCCTGATACGCCTTGTTCGTACAGTAGCAGGGTGGCTTTGTTCCGGAAAACACGAGACACTGTCCCGAGCGATGCGCAGCCACCCAGAGCTGACGAGCCGCAAACACGGCGAAACACGTGTCCTCTGGTGCTGTCGCATCGTTCCATGAGTATCTGTTTCTCTGCGTGCAGCCATAGAAGTCATCTTAATGTGTAATTTTGAATTTCAAACACGTCTAGTGTCATTTACTTGTTTCTTGAATGGCTTTTTTTTTCCTTCATTATATATATACTATATATATATATATATCTTGAAAAGTTGGAGTTAGATCGGACGGCTACGTAATTATAGTTGAAATAAATGGGAGACAGAAGACGAAAGTAGGGGAAGTAACAAAAAAAGAGGTTTATTAAAACTTAAAAATCATAAAAGTTAGGGAGGATGTCTACGTTACGGCGGAAGCTCCGCCTTCTTCTGGACAAAAGAGCTAAATGTGGCCACGAGGCTCTTCACTCGAGGCCACGTCATTCTCAAGCCCCTTATCAGCCTCGTGGCCACATTTAGCTCTTTTGTCCCGAAGAAGGCGGAGCTTCCGCCGTAACGTAGACATCCTCCCTAACTTTTATGATTTTTAAGTTTTAATAAACCTCTTTTTTTGTTACTTCCCCTACTTGCGTCTTCTGTCTCCCATTTATTTCAACTATATATATATATATATATATAAGCGTCCTCATCAAAAGAAAAACGAGACTTGGGCGGAATATTAGAGTAAATTAACACAACAATTAAAACAATTAAATTAAAACATCAGAAATTTATTACAATTTTAAGGGGGAATTAATTAAAGAACTCTATGGTCAACGATTCGGCGGAGCCTCACCTGAAACGTTGACCATAGAGTTGTTTAATTCACTCGCTCAGTCGCTTTAATTCAGTCGCTTCCAGGTCAACGTTCCGTTGCGTCTCCCGACTCCTCTAACGCCGTCAAGCTCCCTTTTTACCTGCTTCCTGTCCCTCTCCCCCGGGCTCCTCTTCGCCACTCCCCGGCGGCGGCGCCCTGTCATAACAGCAATATCGTGGTGGCCAACAGGTGGCGCCGCCACAGGTTTCCACATGCAAAATCTTTTTTTTTATATTAAGCTGCTTTCACAATTCACTTAATTCAGTAAATTTCTCCATGTTACTGTCAACAAGCAAAACTAATTATTGCTTCTCTTACGCAGATGTTTGAGAACTTGCAGTACCGAATCTTCCTTGATGTTAACGTTTGCGACGAAGCTGGGTCTTGCGTACGTATAGCATTATATCGTCACGTTTTCTGTTTCAAATCTGGCCGCACGGAGTAACTCTAGGGGGGTGAATAGGCAGACTAGGCCAGAGTATGCCGAACCATGAATACGGCACCTGCAACTTTCAATCAGGATTGAGTGCTGCGCAGCACTTAGCAAACAATCGACGAAAAACAAAAGGAAAGATAACACCTAGGTGGGCTAATGGGACCCCGATTTCACCCCGGCTTTTCGAGGCTTGGAAGATTCAGATAATTCTGCTTTGAGGTGTGCGGCCTATCTGCTCCTGCCACAGGAGATGCCGGACGGATGAAGAACCTAACGGGCAACAGCAACAGACGTCGTTATCCCCAACTTCCCCTTGCTCCGCGACTCAATCCGTCTTCAGAGTCATCAACACACCCAGACGCTCTTGTACAGATGCCTCCGCGTCCAAGCAGGGGAGCATCTGTGGCGGCTTATCCTCTCCTGCCACAGATGACGACAACTACGAAGACGTGCCTCGGCTGCCGCCCGCCATTGAACCTGCTCGCCGGTTCTACCGGCACCGTCCTAGCGTGAGGCCACGAACTTCTGCTCGCTCAGATATTACAACACCGCCTGTCAGGACTCATATAGGGGAATACCATCTCCTCTCTATATACACATTCTTTCCGGCGTGCTATTGTACAAACAGAAGCTCTGTCCGCGCGGCACTTAGTAAATGCGGAGTTAAGTGCGCTCGGGTCCTGGTGCGACATTCTCGACGTAGCAAGTTCCCCCAACATCTTTCGGTTTCGCCGAATTTGCGAGTGGGAGGTCGCGTATTCGGGTATTCCATACGTACATATGTCGCGGCGACGAAATTGTTGCTAGCACTGACGGTCAAAGTACCTGAAAGCTGTAGCGATAGTATAATACGAAGTACCTGGCGTCATTACTACTTCGAGTAGTGTACAAAGCACGCAGTTCGAAATGCAGTTAAAGTAAAGTAGAAAGTACTAGGCATAGTACTTCAAGCACTCTTCAAGTACAGTGCGATTTTAATTTATATCACTTTGCATTTCATTCAAGTCTATCGTCAATCAGTTTTAACTTCATTCATTCATATAATAAATTCAACGAGTAATATGCGACTGAAGGAACCAGAGGGAAAGTCCCGGTTAAAGTTTCCCTCCTGAAAAGTATCATACGCTCTTTTATAGCCACGTCTTGCCTTTTAGCAAAACTTCAGCTAGCATTCTTGGCAAATTCGATGAAGCCACCAATTCCTACTGCTTGAGTGCTAATCCGTTAATCTAACCCTTATGCGATGGTATAATTAGCAGTTACATGTCCAGCGGCAGCCAGTCAACTGTGGTGGGATTATGCAAAATATATACCCTAGCTGATCCAAGAACACCTCCCGCCTACTATCGTGCTCCCGTACTAATTTTCGATTATCACGGGCTAGAAATTTGAGGGGGACAGAAGCACAAGCCAACAGGGATTACACATTTCTGCGCATTCCTTGCTGCTTTCTGAAACAGAACACATTTAAGAAAGTATTACGAAGAAAATAAAATATATAAGCCTTCATTTTTATACTACTGTGATGTTCAGCTATTTCATTGATGTGACACATTAAAAATTATAATGTAAAAAATAGGAGCATGTGGTTTTCGGGCTGATGCATTACTTCACCATGTAATCCCGTGACACATTGTGATATGGAATAGTTATTAACAGCCAACGAAGGAAGCAATGCAAATGCGTTAGCATTAAAACTTAAAAGCCGTTTGAGAACGAAGGACCTCGATATTCCCAGACGGGAAATCCCCGATCTCACAATCCATGTTATCGAAACAACTGAAAATCAAGGAGAATCTCGACTGCTTCGTATGGCGATACGCCGTGTTTAAGAGTATAGCGTCACTGTTTACCCACTCAAATTCACGGGGTTTTAGATGTCTGTCGGATGTCTACCTATAAGATTCGAAGTTGTATAAGCTAACGAAAGCCACATTCTAGCAGCCGTTAGGCTTAGCAGGGCGGAGACGACGGAGCGCACGCTATTGGTTAGTTTATTATTAGGTACAGGTACCCCAAACTCACCTCGGAAAAGCGTGCAACGAAGAAGGCCTCCACTAGATACCCCACTGTTGCCGTTCCGGATCACTTCAGCACGCTAAGTTTAGCGGGAAAATGTTTTTGTTGTTTCTGCGAATGAATCTAGTCTTTATATGTCCAAATAAAACGCGTGTAACAACTTTCTCTGTCGTGTTTCACTTTTTGGTCCGTTTTTAAACGTGTTGAGCGATCGGAAGGATCTAGTGCACGGCTGCGTGCATCACATAGCGTACTGTCGTACCAGGCGCTGCAGTCGTCCATTTCTCCTTCGGTGACTTGGCCTGGCTTGGATTGTGCTTCAACTGGATCTTTAGCGCGCTACAATCCACGCAAGCCAACGTCTGGTAACAATGGTATGTAAGGGCGGCCTCCGGCATTGCACGCATCGGGATAGGAACAAATACATGGAAAAATGTCGACCCTGGGGGACCTGATTAGGTTACCCCATGTTCGGTGTTTGCATTTTCATGTACACGTTAGTTCTTGTTCGCCGTTGGCAGCTTCCCGCATGCGACTCTGCATTTTATAGTCACCTAACATTTATTTACAGTAGTTTATTTTGAAACGGTATTTTCTATAACTTTATTTCGGGGTGCACACCTGCCCTACACAACGCTAACGCAAAAAAGCATTCGCATTCAAACGCGCCTTCCGGGCTTACTCCGATTCAGCTTGGCGGTGCCGTCTCATCCGGTCACCGGACACGTCTCAACCTGTCGACCACCACACTTGCACTGCCGCAAGGTATACACAAACAGGTAGCGAAACTGCCATAGGGCCATGCGTCTTCAGATGGCGCCATGATAGAGACTGTCAGCGCCATCCATCCGTTGCGCGGACTACTACTTTTGTAAATAAATGGCGTCACATATGACGTCACTAGCATAAATAATAAGTAGTGCATAATTAGCCATGGCATGTTTGCATTCGCATACTTCGTTTGCGTTGTATACCCTTCCCCTTTTCTTTACCGAACCATACTAGTCACCAAAGACAGCAATACCAGACGAGAACAGAGAAGAATAAATCACATCACGTTTAATGACACATATCAGTCCGAAATACATAGAGTTATCACAGGTTTTGACTAAGGGTACGTGATAACCAGAAATAAACAGGAAGTTTCACTTAATGTGCATACCTAACCTAGACATTCACGTACACGTAGTGATTAGCTGTTGGTATTTCTCCAGAGAGTGGTCATAATGGGTCCGTTGCAAAAAACATGGCATCGTTGGTGCCCAGGTGATTCGTTAACACTCACGCTATCATGGCAGGTCTTGCCATGACGAAACCTTTTTTTTCTTTCTCGGGGCCAGCAACACGGGATGCTTAGCACACATCTGTTCACACGTGTTAATCTCGGCCTACAGCTTCGAAATGTGAACGCCGCTTCCTGTTTAACCCAAAAAGGTGTACAAACTCCGCATTACAATGCACGGGTACACGGCACGGATAAAAGAATGCACGGACAAACGAGCGTACTGCTACACATGCGCAGTGGTGCAGGATACGGAAACGTACTCAGGTGGTAGATGATTTCGTATATGTGTACTAGTGCTGCAACAGATGGCTTTTCCTATATTTCAATTATGAATAAACTATTAGTTTATAGAAGACCTATGCGCGCATCGTAAATATTTTTGATTACGACCGTACCTGTGCTACCAACACCCAGGATCGCTCGAGTCACGGTGATGACAGTGTTGCCGGGTCAGATTTTTTTTTCTCGCCTTCGCTACCTGGGTAAATTTACCTTGCTGCCGTGCCGAGTGCCGCGCTTGTCGCATTCTCCACGCACTCTCACCTACCCTCTCCATTCACCGTGCACGCACGCCGCGCCGTGGCTACAGACAGAGCACGCCGCGATTCTTGCTTAGCGAGGAGTATAATGCTAACGCATTAAAAAGGCACGAGAACCACGCACTGGGAGAACTGAAATGACAATTGATCAAGTCATGGTGTTGCCGGTTACGGCCTCACATTATGCGTGTCTTTGCATTTCATTCGTTTAATATAATTATGGAAGCATTGGCAGTTTTTGAACATTCAAGTGTCTCATCAATGGATTTTCCTGAACAAGTTACGCTCATGCTCCTTAAACAAAAAGAAAATCGTTTTTGGTAAAATGTCAGACTGAAACTGGTGCTGCATACCACTAAAGGCGCTCAAATGATGACAAGAGGACGAAGTCGCACAGGTAGATCTGTCCGTTCTCGTTTTGTTGTAGTAGTTATGGCACTTTTAGTAGGGTACATAGTGTACTTACATTAGGGTACTTACAGTACAAGTACTCAATAATGTAGTTAGGGTAATTTGTGTACCTGGTACTTCCTGGTGGTTCCTCACGAGCTCGCTGGATATGCGATCTTTCAAATTCGATTTTAAAAAAGTGCGGAGATTGAAAGCGAGTTTTATTCGTTATTTTTTGCGGATTTCAACATTACAAGTTACAAGCATACCGATGAACATAAAGTTTCGGGTTGATATTCACTCACTCCCTTTGGCGGTTTTAAGTACAACCGTAAAAAAAAAGATGACACACATAGTTCCCGTCCGAACGAGATTGTGTTGCTAAAGTGTTACAGAAAGGAGCTTACAAGGAGGTGCCCGATGACCGTACAAAGTGTACCTAATGCTTCTTATTAGTGATCCTCTGGGCACACTGCGAAGTACGAGGCGTACTGTTCCTTGTTAGCGGGTCCACTGGAAGCGGTGAAATCAGAATAAGAATTTTACTTATATCATAAAATATAAATATCATCGGCAACAATAATTTACTTTGATATTCAACGATGAGCGAAATTTGTTCCTGAGACCCATTTAAATGATCTGTGAACTTCAGCAAATCCACTACTGTGTGACGAAATAGTAAAATAGCGAGGAGGTAACTGCCGAAAAGTTTATTGGATTTCTTTCCCTTTCGCCCTCAGGTCTTGCGCGACTGTTTCGCACATGTCATTCAGCCCACGCAGTATCCAGAACGGTTCCTCAAAGATTTTTTATGCATAAGGTATGAAACGAATTTTGTCTGTGCATTCACGTTGTCTGTGCCCTTATCATACACTCCGTGATTGACTTTTGGTTTTCTTCACTGCGGCTGTCTGTTTTACGCAATGTGCTCTGTACTCTTTAACACAATGTCTTTAATATCCATTGGTGCACAAACTCAAGGCTACGAAGGTGTCCTCCTGGGATTGTGACACCAAGCTTAAATGACGCCTTATAAATGAGAGAGACGAGTATGGGTGTGAACCTGCATTACAAAATTTACAAAAAAACGGGTAATAGGCGCCCTGCAAATCGGCACCGCGAATGTCGGAAGTCATCCGACAGCGGCATCTGCGGCAGCGGGTAGTAATATTCATATGTCGTGTTATATTACAACTACATTGTATGTTCTAGAAAGCAGAATAATAATGCTAATAGGTAACACGTTCATTCTAAAGTATTATATTACGTATTGCAAATATTTCTGTGAGTTACGAGGGTATTACATTGGTAAATAAGCGCGGGCTATCAAGAACGAAAAGGCTGAACATGGAATAGAGAGAATATAAATAGAATATGGATAATTCCATTTTATATCAACCAACGAGTGGAATCGACATTTTTTTCAGGGGAATGAAAAAAAATGTTGGATGGTGTTTGAAACGCACGAGAAAGACACATGTCCGATCCCCGCGCAATGGGCTGTTTGCGACTGGGAGAGGGGAAATATGCAATGTCATTTCTCGCGCTGAAAGTTCTACCCAGTTTGACGGCGTCGAAATGCCCGTTGCTTCTCCCTGCGATACTTGACGGGAGCACACAAATGGTACACCTGTTGGAGTGTATATAGCAGTATAGTGTCGTTACCGCTGCACCGACGAAACGCTGAAGCAAAAAATGCCAAAGCTGCCACTTCGAGTCGAGTAATATATTGATCTTTATTGTATCCCACGCGGTAGTGAGCTAAGACGTCAACAAAAATGCGTGACGAGACTAGGTCGTGTTTGACGCCCTGTATTTCAATGGTTGTTATAATAATGGAGTTCAGTTTTAGGCGGAGGCTAGCTCGATACCATATATACAAGCTCATAGTAACACATGTTGCTCCATTTTCCTGGGAAGCGTAAAACTATCTTTGTAGCAGTTCATGTTGCGCCCATGCAGCAGTGGCCTTCAGGCAACCGCGCTCCGGTTTCTTCTACGTCGTGCGCAGCTTTTTCGTCGTTTCGTCTATACACATGGATGGGTATACAAGCCAGTTTACTTTCTCACGACCACGAATGCTATTGCGAAATAGGTTGCCCTGAATCGCAATCTGTTTACCTCAGTAGCTGTTTGGTCCCGCAGCAATATCCTTCACATTTGTTCATAATCTCGAAAAGCACTTCTATGTGGTATTCTGGAAGCCCTTGGTCACAAACGTAAAGCCCACACAGTCAGTCCGGTTGTTCAATTGTCTGAAGCGAGCGAGCTGTTTCTTAAGATAAGTGGAATATCTTTGTTCTCTGCACGCTCGCAATAAAGCAAGGTTTACATGTTATGAGTGCGGTCAAAACTTTTGGATCAAGGCGACGTTTGTACAGTGGAAGCTCTTACACCTTCAACTGTTATTCCTGTACTTGGCAGTCGTGAGTATTGTTCTAGGACATATATTTGACATCTACGTGTACCTGCATGGACGATGATGAATTCAGTTCATTAGAATCCTGTTTTAATGAGAATCATGCCGGTGGCACCGAGAATAGTGCATGCAGACTACCGCATGGCGCACAAGAAGAACAAGAACCTTCGTTTGGTGCGTGACCTTGGGATATATATTGTAAAGCGAGCGTTCGCCGACGGTGAAGGAGCTGTAAATGTACTGCCTACGGACTATCGTTGTAGCAACGTATGCCTCTTTGCGGACCTTTGCGTTTGCATTAATTATGTGCGTTGGTGCAACGTGTCTCAAGACTGGAATAGGTCAGCAGGAAAATATCTCTTGCCTTCGGATCATCCTGTTGCACAGGCGCAACCTGGGCTGTCACACACAAACACACAAAAAATGCGATTGTGCGATTCCTAGATTTATAGTGCAACATGTTCTAACATGTGCTTGTATATGTCATATCGACCAAGTATCGGCACGAAAATGAATCTGATAAGTATACAGTGGCTGAGATACAGGACCTCAAACAACACATTTCTTCCGGGACTTTCCCTCCTGGCACATCACGGCACTGCCCTATGCGACAGTGACCAACACAAGTGACCAATACATCAGTCGATAGAGCTCGCTTAGATAATCGTATGACATCACTTTCCTATCGCTTCGTTAGAGGTGAGAAAACGCATATTCTGAAGTTGGAGTGCTATTCGTAATTGATGTATTCGAATTGAAACACCGTATACGAAATCAACGCGTAGTTGCATGCCGTCAAATTGGGTAGAAATTTCAGTACGAGTAATGGCATAGAAGATTTCCCCCTCCCCTACTCGCGACAGGCTCATCCCTCGGGGTTTGGACATGAATATTTCTCGTTCATCTGAAACACGGTTCAAGATTTGTTTTTTCAGTCGCATAAAAAAATATGCATTTCCCACCTTGGCCGCTTTAAAATAGAATTACCCAAGCAGAATACATATCTGTAAAAAAGGAAAACATTGGCGGATCCTTTGAAAATGCGTTAGCATAAGCCGTTGGTTCGTTCTTTTACTTACCCCTTTCCATTTTCCTTGTTTCCTTTATTTGCTTGTTTAGCTTCCTCCTTTCTCTTTTGAGTGTTTTTGTTTTTTGTTTCGTCCTTTTCTGTTTTCTGCTTATTTTTCTTTGGTTCGTTATTTTGCTTCCTCTTTCCTCTTGTTTTTGATGCATCTTTCCTTTCCTCTTTTTGCGTTTCAGGGTTCGTGTTACCCTTGACATCAAAGAGTTACCGTAAGGTGTTATGCTGACGTATTTCCAAAGGATCCACGAAGAGCCCTTCCTGAAGTTTTTGGAAGGCTTCTTCCACCCTTAGTAACGACCCAGAGCCGTCGTTTGGTATACGTGGTCCATGCATGTTCCTTGGTCAGTGAAGATGGTGCGTTTTAGGACAGCAGAACGGTCAGAGCACAGAGAACGCATATCTAAGGTGAACTGAAAGCCTTTCACATCGTCTTGGTTGAAGCCTCTTACCAGGACGACCCACCCCTGTGTAACCATAACGCAGTCCATCATTTGGTTTACAGCGGTTGCTGCTTGTCTGTGTGTGCAGTCCCTAGCAGGAAGTACACGGTAACCACGTTGAGATCTGTGGGTAGGGGTACGGCACAGGACTCACCGTATTCGTGAACGTTGCTTCGAATCATTCGATGTGTAACTCTGATGCCGTCCTTGGCGTAGATGGCAGCCCCGGCCTTTTGGTTTTCAGGACGTTTGGCTCCAGTGATGTAGGAAAAGCCCTTGATTTGGATGGGCACATCAGGATCCATCGCAGTGTTTGAGAGTCTAAAAAGGCAGTCACAGTCTGAGTCTAAAGACAGCATGACTCGCGTGTCGTTTCCCGCTGTCTTCGTTCGTTTCGTTTCGTTTTCCAGACACATTTTACGTCGACGTTATTCACGTATTCCAAACAAATTACTTGTTATTGCAGGTAGTAACATGCACAGCTTGATCTTGAAGACCTCGTAGCAGACAAGGATTAACATTACACATCCATCAGAAGATTGTTGTACAACTGATTTAATAAAGAGCTTATGTGTACACAATAGCCTTCCTGACTACAACATAAGGACAAAGCGAATCAGTCAGTTCGGCACCTGAGTGGGTCGAACACTCCTGTTCAGCAGAGAGCTCTTTAGCCACCATTTCTTCTTTCTTTCAGAACGCATGAAACATTTAACAACATAATTTATAGCGCCACTGCACGCAGCTCAGCTCAGCGGGTTCTGCGACGACATACGTGCTCTTGCATGTGCGCTCCTAAAGATTATGGGTGGTTCAGTCAATTAATTCAAACAACTCGGGAAAAGCTAGCATGCCTCGTAAAAATGTAGCCACTTTTAAAAATGTAGCATGCTTCGGTTTAATGCCGTTGTTTACGTTGTGTCCAGTCATGTTCCAGGGAGATGTGGTATATTGAAGTTTACCCCAAGTGTGCACCATTCCAGTATTCTCCAGTGATCCTCATATCCGACATTCCTGATCACACTTGGTAGAGTCCATCCAAGTTTTGTTTGAAAGCGACTCCACCCTGTCTTGAGGTCAGTCTTGTAGCCTGCATAATCTGTGTGCGCTCTCAGTATAGCATGCAATCAGAAAACTGTCAGTTCAGAAGTGACACGGAAGACGAAATCAAATGTGATGTTGAAAAGCCAAGGAACCCTATGAGGGCGTGGACAAGAGAGTCCTAACAATCCTTACTATAGAATAAACACACGAATGATGGCACAGTTAGGCGCCAGGGGGAGTGAGACCCTCGATCTTCTGTTTACCGAAAAAACGCTTTAACTACCTAAGCCACGACGCCATGTAAGAGAGAATGCGATGTGATGTTGGAGAGCTAATGCGCATTAGAAGGACGTGGACAAACGAGTCTTTCCACCCATAGCGTAAACACGCGAATGATGGGACAGTTCGGAACCGGAGTGAGTCGAACGCTTGATCTCATCTCTTGGTTACTAAAAAGGCGCTTCAACCGCTTGAGCCACGGCGCCATGAAAGGCGAAACGTAATGCAACGTTGAGGGGTTGCAGAGCTAGCGCACTCCAGCAGAGCGTTGAGGAAATAGTCGTCCTAACTCTAGCATAAACACACGAATGATGGCACAATTCAGAACCAAGGTGAGCCAAATCCTCGATCTCCTGGTTACTGAAAAGGCGCTTCTACCACATAAGCCTCGGCCTCTTGAAAGGCAAATGTAATGCAATGTTACAGAACTAATGCACTCTAGCAGGGCGTGGACGAGAGCCTTACTAACTGTAGTATAATTATATGAATCATGGGATAGCTAGGCACCAGGGGGACTTGAACGCTCCATCTCCTGTTTACTAGACAGGCGCTTTAGCTAGCAAAGTTACGGCGCCTTGGAGGGAAAAAAGCAATACGACGCTGCACGACATAAGCACCGTAGCAGGGCGTGGACGAGACAGTCTTCTTAAAGGGGCCGTAAACAGACCACCAAACATTTCTGAAATAATGATACCCCATGAAAGAACGCAGATAATAATACCCAAATATACATTTCGTTTCGCTCGTGCCAGCTCATTGACCCATATAACTGCTTTCAAAGATGAGTAACCAGCGAGCATCTCTCCACCACGCATAGGTCACATGGCTACACTCTTAAAAATGAACTTCACCGCATAGCACGCTCCTAGCCAACCATCATCTCAAATGATATCGTTATCTGCTCTGATTTGATGGAAACGGGAGGCGTACGCCTTTTTTGTGACACTTATGCTGTTCATAATTGTCACAGAAAAGGCGTACGCCTCCCGTTTTCAACAAATCAGGGCAGATAACGATATCATTTGAGATGATGGTTGGCTCGGAGCGTGCTATGCGGTGAAGTTCATTTTTAAGAGTGTACGTAGCGTTTTGCAGTCGAATCGGGGCGCCGAGCTGCGCACATGACGTTTCAAATTACCAGCCAATAAACATACTTCGTTATCAGCTGTGAGTCGGAGTGCTCAGTTTGTTTGTGTGAAACGACGTTTTGCGCTCCGTGGTTCCGAAATTCAACGTCATGACATCTTCAACATCTCCGGCTGGCGGAAACGCCAACAGTTGGGCGGCTATCGCATGACGCGATTCGAACCCGGGTACTTCCCAGTCACGACGTGACATGGCCAGCACGCTATCCACTGTACCACGCGAGCTGGTGACGCCATGCCACGTGGCTCAAACCAAAGCACGGCAGCCCAGTTGTCGGAACCATTCGACGATGACGAAGATGTTCCATCGCGCACGTACCTAAGATTCCGGAACTATAGTCCCGGATATTCATTCGCGCTCGTGGTGTACTGCGTGGTACTGCCCAGAAAACGTAGTGCGCGTATGATACCTAAATTTAACGCATTTCTTTTTCAGTTTGAGGCTGTAACTGTTTAGATTTTGAATAGAAGAGGATTCACGTTCATCTAGTCCAATTCCGCATTTGACATAAAATCATACGTGGAACACTCGATCGTAATTGGTGAGGAAAGCGCTACGTCAAAATGACGTAAAGTCAGACCGCGGGGCGGAGCAAAAATGCGAAAGAATGCAGTGAATATTCCGTCCGTATGCAAACGCCTTTTGTTTTTGAGCGTTAGTAATTGCAAGGAGTTTTCACTGCATAAGTTTCAATAATATAACACAAAGAAATGTGCATCTTTTGTACCTGTTTACGGCCCTTTAACTCTAGCATAAATATACGAATCATGGGAAAGCTAGGCACCGCTCGATCTCTTGTTTACTTGAGAGGCGCTTCAAATACCTAAGCCACGGCGCCATGGACGGCAAAATGCAATACGACGTTGCAGAACTAATGCAGCCTAGCAGGGCTGCGACGAGTGAGACTTCCTGATTATAGCGCAAACACAAGAATGATGAGACAGTCAGGAACTGGAGTGAGGCGAACCCTCGATCTCGTGTATACTAAAATGGCGCTTCAACGACGTAAGCCACGGCGCCATGAATGGCAAAATCAAAGGCAACATCGAAGTTCTAACGAACCCTGGATGTGGACATGATAGTCTTCCTAATTATAACAAACACATGAATGATGGGGCAGATATAGCGAATCCAAGTGTTCATTCCGTGGAAGCACGGCCTCGGCAATTGCTAGGTCGGCGCCGATCCGAGCGGATGAAGGATGATGGATAAAATGAACATTGCCACCCGAACGTGAGTGCCAGGAATGTAGCTGTTTTAATCGCTTGTATCACGTTAGGTTCATTGCGGTCACTCGCCTACGGTTTCTGTAGGCTGCAAACCCACGTGAACTTTGACGTGCGGGGCAATGAAGGCCCTCACTACCCTCGCGATGCAGATATGATGGCACTGGATATAGTTGGGCAATTACTTGCCCGGTCGGCCCTTGGGCCGGGCGGAAATAAATGCTAGGTGGCAAATTCCTGACGCTCGTAAAATAGCACGCGAACAGGCGAAGTCTGTCAAAACCGGCGAGAACAGGCGGCATCAGCCAAACAGTTGCAACGAAATGAACACCCGAATTCGCTATAAGGCATCGGAGTGAGTCGAGCCCTCGTTCCGCTGTCCTCTAGAGATGCGCCTTAACCATCTAAGCGTAGGAGTACTTTTTCTTCCATTTTCTTTCCTTTTATTGATTCAAATTGATCTGCAAAAAGTGGTGGTCAGAGTAAATTATCAAATTACTGCCCAATATCAGTCCTCCCAGTGTTTTCTAAAGGCCTGGAAAATATAATATATGTTCGCTTGACTAAATCTCTAGACAGACATAATGTAACAGTTGATCAGCAATATGGCTTCCGCAAAAATAAATTAAACAGAAATAGCTTTGCTAAAACTAAAAGAGGTAATCGTTAGAAAGTTTGAGACAAAGAGCCTCGATGTGTCTTTGTTGATTTCGGAAAGGCATTCGACTGCATGAATCATAATGCATTGGCCAATAAACTAGAATGGTCCGTCATTCGTAGTATTGCACTAAATCCGGCGTAACGATACACGGTGTCGAAGAGAACGCACAGGCCGACAGCGCCGCAGAATCAGCTCTCCCATCTCGGAGACGGACGCGTATTACGCTGCTGAGAGGAGATGATCGTTCCATACTTCGACGCTTGGTGGCCGCACTGGCTTGCTGCCAATGGACCGCAGACGTTCTCCCCCCAGCTACGCTGAGCAGAGTTAATCCAGCGCTCTCTTTTCGCATGCCTCGACATACCTCTCCTCAAGATGCAGCGTCAGTTCATCGAATGCGCCACGATGTGGCTTTTGTGGCGCAGTGGCTCTACCGCTTGAGACAACTTGACCCTCCCCAATGCTGTCACCGCGGTGCTGTAAAAGATGTAGAGCACATTCTTCTCTATTGCCCACACTACCAACGTTCCCGGACCGCACGCTCCGGATCCCTTACCGACCTGGACTCTCGCCCCCTTTCTCACTCACAAAACTGCTTGGTCCCTGGCCACATCCAGCCCTCCAACGGTGTGCCCTGAACGCTCTCTTCACTTTTCTGGATACCATAGGACTTGGATCCTTATTGTGAAGGAGCTCATTATTTAATTATCCGTATCACCACCTGCAATGGGGAAGAGTATCGCACCGGACGATGAAACTCCCCATTCATAATCTCACATTAAAGTTGTTGTTGTTCCACTATATCTAATAGAATCCTACTTAAGCTTGCGTGAGTAGGCAGTTGCAATAAACAGCATCACGTCTAATTTCACGTGTCAAATCAGGGGTTCTACAAGGCAGCATATTATGCCCTTTACTTTTAATATTAGTCAACATTCTACCAATAATCAATGGCGCTTCCAGCTTGCATATAATTATATACGCGAACGATACAATATTACTTTTTCCTGTGCAGTCAATAATTGAAGCTTTAGCAAATAATGCGTTGCAGAAGAAACGTGGTCGTATTGTAATGCATTACGTATCAATACAACTAAAACCAAAAGAATGCTTTTCCGCTCTAAACATAGGCCTTAATGAAAATGTTACTCTCTAGTATTGTTATAACAAGCGCGAAACAGTAACTTCCTTTAAAATTTTAGGGGTGATATTTTTAGACAATTTAACTTGGAACATGTACGTAAAGTACACTGCAAAGAAACTAGCTGGCGTAAAAGAAACAGTGAGCAGATATCGTTATTTGTTACCAGAAAACGTAAAATTCCAGATATATAATTCTTTTTTTTTTTTAGATACAACTATTGCTTCTTCGTGGGAGGCACTTCGAATGCGATCCTGCTGGGATCGCAAGTCACTGCGATCGGAGGAAGCGGGAATCGGTTCTTTACGTAATGCAGATTTGTTCAAATAGTACAGTGTCATTCCTATATCCAACTTTTGTAAGTACAGATTAACAGTGATGCATTCAAGGCTCATTCGTAGTAATAACGTAAGCTTCTTATATTTATGTAATTTAAATAAACGCCTGTCTACGTGCTCTTGCACACATGAAACTGCTTGAGTGTAACCCTCGAGGGCTCAGGAAGGACTTCTTATTTGTGACCAAAATACTACAGCTGAACGAATATTTAAATTTATACCTTGCTCACAATACAAAACATGTGCTGCTCTGCATGTGATATTGCTTAAATGTACACTCTGAAAACACTAAAGTACACAGGCAACGCATCGTGCGCTAGTATACGTCTAAAAGACGTCTAAATGTAGACTTTGGGAATGTCCATTAGACGTTTAACAAAGTAGCTCTATTGCTCCATATCCGTCCCCTAGCCCGGCTAATGGTACGCGAAAATACAGCTACTAGCCGGATAATTGTAGAAGCGATTTAGACTTTTTTAGACCAAACGTCTAAAATGAGACAGTATTTATCTGTGCACGGGAGCCGACATATAGACATGTATTAGCCATGTTGTCTAAAATTATACATAATTTATACCTAAATTTTGGCACTAGTGGCCCGTGTATTTGTTCGTCCAGGTATATGTCCCTCACATGCACATGCAGGTATGTGTAGTTCATGCACAGGATACAAAGGCACTATGAATATTGGCACAAGATTTATTTCTATTAACATACTGTCTAAACCTTGACTTTAAAAAATGTGGACAAATTACCGGACATCGTGAGCACTTCGCATATTTGCACAATGACATACCAACAAATTTAGGTACTCTTCCAAAGTAGATTGCAATATACATGCACACAAATCGCAGTACTTGTATCACTGGTAGTTGCAAGCAATGCCTCGGTCTTCGGATTGATGCTCGCATCCTGATTGCTCCAAAAGCAACCCGTCCTTTACACATGTGTCGGGTGGTACACGGCTGTGGGTAGCAGGAAGGAACGTTTCCGAGATACACTGAAAATAGAAAAGACAATTTGTGGTGTCACCATCAGTACTCAGGCACTATGCAATTGTGAAGAATATCGCTCTCCATACATATCGGACCCTATTTTGCTTGTGCAGAACCCGTTTGACTCTCGACTGACAATTCGAAGACGAAACCTTTTTCAATACAATTCAATACTCAATACTTTTCTATACAATTCAATAGTTTTTCTATATAATGGCATAGCACCATGGCAAAATTAGACAATGGGTCAGCGTTCAGCTGTGATCAGCGTTCCCTGCTCGCAGTTCACGCGGCGTTGGTCAGGGCGACTCTGCTTTACAGCCTTCCTATTCTGCACAGGATATCAACAACATCATTAAGTACCCTTCGGTCCCTGTTTGCTCGAAGCCATCGTCGCTGCCTCGGAGTTCCTCGGAGAGATTTTGACACAGCATGAATCATGGAATGAAAGACCAGAAACTTAAAGGGACTATCGCATCCGTCCCGATCGATTCCGAAACTGTAGTGTTTTTTTATTTCGCGTTCATCACTGATAATAAAGCCGAAAACTCGACGCGAATTGGCAGCGTCGTTCCTGTGTAGTTTGCTATAAAACTTGGCAAGAGCAGACGACGCATTCCTGGATTCCCTCTCTGGAAACGTCACGCGGACGAGGCCAATCACTGCGCGCCCTTTCGCATGGAGAATACCACGGCCGGAGGGACCTTGGTAGCCTTGGCAACCGACCGACAGGCGGGCGGGCGAGGCGGAATTCTAGGGGACGGCGTCTTCTCTGTTACCGGCTCGCGGAATGTTGTTTCTGGTTAACGTTGAACGTGTTCGTACAGTCAGGAGCGTAACGCCGTGTTTCACGTAACATGGTTACGTCTGCACTCACACTGGTAAGCGAAAGTCAGCGTATTTCACTTAGTATAGTGCGATGCGAACGCCAAGCAGACGATCTCGAAGACAATCGCCAGCGCTGCGCTCCCATTCGTACGCCTGGCTTACGTCATCATGCTGTTGGCTGCAGATGGAATGCGGACCTTTAAAGCTCGTTTACTTAATATGTAAGCTGTTTTCGGAAGAGAAATTTGGCAAAGTTGACTCTGAAGCGGTGAGGAACATTACCCTACCGGTATCATACATACGTTCCCGGATGCGATAGTCCCTTTAAGTAGTTTGCAAGCTGTGCTATGCATTCTGGGATTTCTGAAGTCGAAGTTACTAAACAGACAGGGACGTGACACATCCTACTCTGTAAATCAAAATGTGCACATGCCAAAAAAGAAATTGTGTGACGGAATCTGAAAAATAATCATTATGACATCTTGCACTTGCATGGCATCAATGATATAAATCTGATGCAGGTCCGACACTCCAACTGTAACTGAAGTTCTTTGGACACAAAGTATTTACAAACGGCTCACACTAGCGTCAGATTATCGAGCACATAGACACCAAGCGACATTGAACAACAGCACAGTCAGATTTGAAACGGTTTTCGTTTACCTGAAATGTGATTGTAGCTGCACCTTAGCTGAAGTGCCAATAAATGACTCACAGGACAGGCGTTTTATTGGTCACCTCCTATACATGAGCATGCAAGCACCTATAAAAATAATAAAGACATGAAACCAAGAGGTACACGCGCCAACATAGTGTGTGCGGTATTACGCAGCCTGATATCAAATGAAAGTACTCCTCAACGTGCGCACTGCTTTAAAAACAAATGCAACAATCTTAACTATGTTCCCTCTGGTAAAATATTCACTGAACCCAAATTTACTTGAACACAGACAGCACAGATTAGTGAGAGCAGACAGCGTCGGATTAGCGGGCACATAGAAAACAAGGAGTATTTAACAGCACTGTCAGATCTGAAAAGGTAACGATTTTTGTTTACCTAAAATGAGGCCGTAGGTCTAGCTGAGCTGAAGCGCCAACAAATAGCTCACAGGACAGGCCTTGTATTTGTCACCTTCATTCCATGACTGTGCAAGGAACTATAAAAGTAATCAAGACAAGAAGCCAAGAGGTAGTCATACAACAACGTATCCAAACGATTGAATCTTGACGCACACATAGGTCCAGTCCCACATTTCCATATTGTTCGTCGCAACCACATTAAACAGACAGCATGGAATATTGACACATATTTAGGTGAGTCCCGCATCTCCACTGTGTTCGTCACTCATACGGAACCACATTCTGTAGAGAAAGAAAACGCCATTCAGCTGCTGTGCTCCACAGCTCTACCGCACGCGATTGTCAACACAAGCAGGCACAAATCTGAAAGCGAAGGACAAGAAAGAAAGAAAACTCACCCCTGATACCTCAAGTCCAGAGAACAAAGGGACGCTACAACAGCGCTCGTTGTTACGCTTAATGCCATCGTTCATTGCATTGGACAGGATACCGGAACTACCTCGTTGACCTAAAGATTGCAAGAGAAAATACGTGCGACGCTCGGCAAGAAATAAACTTACTAAACTGCGAAACACTTTTGTAGCGAGCATGAGCTGCCAACAACAGACCAAACGCGGGCGAACAAGTTTGAAGGCTCACCGTTGTGAGGTAGTATGAGCGTGTAGTATATTTCAATTGTCGGGGAAAAACCCACGTGACCTCTAGCGTTGGGCCAATCATTGGATGCAGTTGAGTAGACTTCTGCTTTGTCTTTTGTTTTTTTGTCTTCCTGGGTGACCTGTGACGTGCGATACTTTCCCTTTCTCAGCTGTTCTCTCCCTGTCCCTCGCTTTGGCGGTTCTGGGTGTTTGTGGATTTTCGTTCGCGTCGAGCGAAATAAATAACAAAATGCGGAAGCGTTGGCTGTTTCTGTTACACAAAGTGCTTTATTTTTCGGGATTGGTATTTCCAGATCAGAAATATGCAGTCTGCTGTAGCAGCGCCAAACACAAACATGACATACACATTATTTCTGAAGTTCGGGTGATATACCGAAGCAACTTTGCATTCACTGATAGCTGATGTCTCACGTGGAAGATTTCACAGTAGAACAACTGTATATTGGCTGCGCAGGCACACACATTCAAAGATCCAGCATGACAGAGAACATGTCCACATCCCTTTTCCTGCTTGTGTAGGCGGCTGGTTCAGCCGTCACAAAGGAACTTGTGCAGCTGCTATGCCAAAAGATGCTGCTGCAACCACTTAGAGTGGCTTATCCATTCTAATGTATCCATGTAGATGCCTTTCTCAAGGAGGTATGAGTTGAGTGCTTATACCTCAGCAAGAAACGTGAAAACCAAAAAAAATCTACCGGCCGTAATGCTGCGCATATACCACAGGTGCGGTGCTATACTATGCTAAGCGGCAGAATGGAATATGAACTGACTTACCTGTCATCGATTGGGTAGCGGAAAAACGCAGTATTGGTCCCTCTTGAATCGTTGTCGCACGAAGCAAGCGAGGCAGGCCTGCCTTCCACTTATGTATCACTGAATTGACTTGCATTGACGGGCTGCATTAATCCACCGAATGCGCCTCGTGTGGCTTTTACAGCTCAGTGGCGTTACCGCTTGAGACAAGTTGAATCTCCCACCTGCTGCCACTGTGGTGCTCTTGAGGATCTGGAGCATATTCTTCTTCAATGCCCCCACTACCAACCTTCCCGAACCGCACTCACCGAGTCTCTTCGACAGCTGGACTCTCGCCCCTTCTCCCTATCGAAACTGCTTGGTTCCTGGCCCAATCCAGCCCAGCAACGCTCTGCACTCAAAGCTCTTGTGACATTTCTGGACACCATCGGACTTCGATCTTTATTGTGAAGGGGCTCGTTATTTTATTCCCCACATCCCCACCAGCAATTGGATACAGTATCGCCTCTGGCGATGAACTTCCCCACTTCCCAAAGTCAAAATAAAGTTGTTGTTGTTGTTGACTTATAGAAGTATCCAAGAGGTTTCAAGTTTTTCAGACTCGGTATCGACAACATGTTAAGGGAAGGACACTAAAAATCATCAAAGCCGTACCGGCATAGATGCTTTGCTTGCGTCCCTGCTGCACCCACCATATTTCGATTCGAAACTTTACGGCGAGTCGCTCCGGGTCCGGCGCCGCCGAGACGGCGTCACCGGTTAGCGCGTCCACTGAAAATGCATAATTTCAAACTGACTAATGAGCGCTTGCATACCGGGGAAGCGGCCACAGGAGCCAATGGGCTGGTGAGAGTTGAAAGCTCGCGCTTCGACGTAAAAATCTTGATGTTTCATGACATTTCATGATGCGAAAAGCTCGTAGCGCCTCACTTTCGTCCGCAAAGAAACTTGTAGGTTTCATCCCCTTGGTTGCTCTGCGCCACTGCCGGCGCTCTCTGCCGGCGCCTTTTCCAAAGTGGCGCGCCGAGGGCTACATCGCATTTATATTTTCGTCTCATTGCAGCACTCATGCGTGGTTGTATTTACTTTTGCCTGCTTCTCACGATCTTTAACTTTATTAGGTTGTTCATGGGGTCAGTGCAAATAAAAATACAGTTTAATCGCGTTGAACCTCACGGTTGCAATACACACGGTGTGTAGTCGCTCAGTCATGACAGGAGCAAAAACAAACTACTCCGATAATTTTTCGCAGTGCACAGAGGCAACGCTGTGGCTCCTGTAAAAATGGTTGCATACATTTGTGATGCAAGTCTAAATGTGACCAAAATGTGACCTGCTTTTAGGCGTCTAACGGGACACTCTCAGAAACGAAACGGATAAAGTTACGCTTACATCCAATTTTACACTTACTAAGCGTAAATTTCGACAAAACGGCTGACGCTGCATCGGTCCAGCTGCCTCCATGCCGTTTTCCTGTACGATCATCAAAATATCTTCAAACCCCTGCTGCGCTTCTGCGACAAGTTCTCGTTGAACGGAACAATAATCTCAACTCAAGCAGCAGCTACACGAAAAGATCAGAAGCTGTCAGTTTCGTTAAACGGCAACAAGAACAACAAAAAGTAAGTAATGATGTAGGTAAAGGGTAAAGGGCAGTTTATGATAAACTATATCAAAATACGTGCAAACATAGTCGTATTTATCAAAACGAACACAACTATCTTTTTTATCAATCTTCTATCTATCTTCAAATTAAATTTTGTCCTGCATTTCCAAGCACAGAACGTCGCCGCCAATATTCCGCCAACGGAATCCGATATATATCGATATATCATTCTCTAATTCATCCCCATCTATGCTAAATGGAAACAGTCAGAGTTGTACGTAACTCGTTACCCAGTAGCCAGTTACTTTTTTGGTAACGAAGTAATGACGTAGTTACTTTTCTAAAAATTGTAACAGTAACAGTTGTAATTTTTGTAACTGAATACGTATTCATTACGTATTCATACGTATTGATTACGTATTCATTACGTATTCAGTTACAAAAATTAGTAACTCGTTACTCCCGTTACCCGTTCCTTTGCTTCCTTTACGCCCGGCTTCAACATGGACGACATGGTCAATTACTACACTCTAAATCGTGTGACGGACATGTGCCGACTCAAAAAGTCATCTCAGAACGTACAGCTGGTACACAGGCGTAACCGTCTGGAACCAGCCGTCACAGTTTTCAAATAGCAGGCACGAGGCCCTCCACATCGCCATGTAACGGCTTTGTGCCTCTTGAATAATTTGTGTGCCTGCTGAATAACCAGTGTGCCTCATGAGCTGTGTGCCCGTTGAATATGCGTGCCTCATGAGACGTGAAGTGTGCTTGTTGTATAAGTCGCAAAACTTTGCGACAATGCAACTCAAACCCTGCGTAAATGCATCTAGAAAGTTCTGGTTTCGCTTTCACCGTGTGTCGCTTGTGCTTCTGCGCCATACGTTACGTAACCGGCTGCAACCGGCGTCTGCCCGCGTTTTCTGCTCGACTCTCGACTGGCCGGGTCCCCTAAACTCACCTCGGAAAAGCGTGCAACGAAGAAGGCGGCCACTAGATACCCCACTGTTGCCGTTCCGGATCACTTCAGCGCGCTAAGTTTAGCGGCAAAATGTTTTTGTTGTTTTTGCGAATGAATCTAGTCTTTATATGTCCAAATAAAACGCGTATGACAACTTTCTGTGTCGTGTTTCACTTTTTGGTCCCGTTTTTAAACGTGTTGAGCGATCGGAAGGATCTAGTGCACGGCTGCGTGCATCACATGGCGTTCCTGTCGTACCATGCGCCGCAGGCGCAGCCGTCCATTTCTCCTTCGGTGACTTGGCCTGGCTTGGATTGTGCTTCAACTGGATCTTTAGCGCGCTACAATCAAACGCAAGCCAACGTCTGGTAACAGTGGGGTATCTAAGGGCGGCCTCCGGTATTGCACGCATCGGGATAGGAACAAATACATGGGAAAATGCGGACCTTGGGGGACCTGGCTCTGGCTCTGTTATGACATAGTTCGCGCTTGGATGCTGTACTGTCAACTGTTCTCCCGCAAGCTTACACAGCTCAGTCCTCCAATGCGATCATGGATCCGGGGAACAGACAAGCACAAAGAGGTAAGTAAGGCGTTTAGCTCCTCGGATTTTCATTATTCCACGTCGAAGCGTAGTTTCAATTCGCAAAGGTAGCTTTCGTGTCTGCCTCCCTTCCTTAGTTAAGAGCAGTACAACGTGAAGTCGTGCAGTGTTAGATGTCCATCCCCTGCGTCTTAAGAAGTGTAGGGAGAAACTTTTACATACATATATGTCGTTTCAAGGTATACGAACATGGACATGCGCGGCACTGTCAGGA
This sequence comes from Ornithodoros turicata, assembly GCF_037126465.1. Taxonomy (NCBI): domain Eukaryota; kingdom Metazoa; phylum Arthropoda; class Arachnida; order Ixodida; family Argasidae; genus Ornithodoros; species Ornithodoros turicata. The sequence continues at coordinate 150,010,121 of NC_088201.1, forward strand.
CTGCGGCAGCGTGTGCGAATGCGAAGAATTCACCGTCATGGTGCCGATCTGGAGACAAGGCCCGTTTCCGCCGGGCTGGTGTGAATTCTGTGGCCACAGTCCTATTTGTCATCCTCCAATTTTCCATACTCCCATGCACTTGTTAGTATACCAATAATACAGCGCACTGTGTTTCACGTGGAGTCGGTCGTTACACATTAACACATACTCTTTGAGCAGCGTGCTGTTATTCAGGTGATCATCCTCCACGCGGTTTTTCTCAAGGTGTGTTGTGTGCGGACACATCTGCAAGCAAAACATGTCACCCATCTTCTGCAGAAGGTGAGGTGTACCTTGTTAGATAAGATATCGTCAGTGTGGTTAAAGCTGTTAGCAACTGCAATTTGCTTTAGGTGCTGAATGTGACGCGCGACGTGCCTTGCCCGTGATCTTGGAGCCTGCTACCCATTGTGCGACACCCATATCAAGTTTGTATTCATGCACGGTGGTCACGTCTGGCTGTAACAATAAGTACTTAGAGGTTCATGATCCATGTCGTGTAATTCCAGATCAGGAATGTATTCTTAGTGACTGTCCTCTACCTCAGCAGGCTCTGCCACTGGCCCCTATGGAGAATGTGCAACAGACTCAGCAAACCCCACCAGCACAATCTTCAGTGAAAAAGGTACCAAATGTTTGTGGTATATGTTGATTCCAGAGCCCAAACTACCAGCGCTTCAGGCTGCATTCTAAGACATACACATATTCCGGGATGAGCTTGTTTGTTTGTCCATATTGCCAAACTTGCATAAGGTACGCTAAGCGTTACAAACACCATGTGGCCACTTGCGTTTCGAGACTGTCTGTGTCGTACCCTCCTGTTGTGCCGCTGATTCACAGGACACAGAATACGTGGATGAAGGAGACGCTGATAATTCAGATGCTTGCCACGATGATTTGTCTAACAACACTGTAGCTCCTGTTTCCGACTTGTGTCGAACCCTAGAAGGGAGGCATTGGTCTACAAAAAAAAAAAGGAATAGATACAGTTGTTGACTATGTTAGTAGTGTGCTGAGAATTAATGGTATTGCCTGTGAGCTCTCTGGGTTATCATCTGACAAGTCACGAAAAGCATTTTACAAAAAAAAAAAAAATGTGGAGCCTATGTTCCACGAAAGGAAGTAGTCCTGTCAGGTGGAGTGAAAGCCTATTACGTCCCCATGAAGGAGTGCCTCACGAACCTGTTGAAGCACCCAGATATTCACAAAAGGTTGTCTGGAGAGAGTGAGAGTTTGTCCCCAGCTGGTATTCTTAAAGGAACTGTAAAGTGAAATTTGACCCCGCTCTTTCTGTGTGTGACCTGCTAGTGTTTGCCTGTGTGATGCCTCACATAGAGCCTAAGCACTCAAAGCGGGTTAATTATTACACAACATAAATCAGAAAAATTAAATCGGACGGTAGGTTGCACCCCGTAACAGCAAAAAGAAATCACGATGGAAGTACTGCTGTCACGTGATACCTAAGTAATACACAATGAACTTATGACCGGCTGCTAATCTCCAATAAACACTACTGTTAGAATCACAAGAATTACTGAGACAATCCTTCAAAATATCGAAGAAACAGTATCCCTTCCCAAAATACTGTCAGCGCGGTCAGCGCCCTCTGTCTGCTCTCCTCCCAACCATATTGCAGGGCGACGGCGTTTATTGCGGCCTTGCGAGGTTTGTGTACGCAAAAAAGTTTATTTCCGGCCGAAATTGAACAAACCTTCGCTGACAGCGATGCCAGGTATCTACTGTAATGTTCGGGGACACACCAAGTGTGCTCTTTCGACAAAGTGCGTTGTGTACCACAAGATTCCAATGGAAAATGCACTGAAACGAAAGTTGTTGCAAGCGTTTGGTCAAGACATTCGTGAGCCACGCAGTATTTGCTCAACCCATTTCTCTGACGAGTCGTACGAAATGGTAGCAGCGGACGGTCGAAAACTTCTCACACGGACGGCAGCGCCGACACCAGTGTTTCAATATGTGACGTCTGACTATGCGAACATCAGTGCAGACGAGGTATGTATTTACCGATACACAGGAATAATACACATATGTGGTTCACTTGAAATTCAAATCGATTTTTGTGATGCCTACGCTGCGTAATGTACCAAACGCAAAAGCCCCTTCCCCTGGGGAGCCCTGAGCTCTCGCAGGAGAATATGTGTCAAATAAATTACGCGCTATAGATACTGACCGCATTCTTCATTCATATCAGCGACACAGGCTTCCATCGTGACTGACAAGAATGTGAAACTCAGAAGTAAAAGTGTCAACGCATGATTTACCGTCAACACCTCTGAACCTCTATCCAGCGATGAATTCAACACCTACTGTCCATACACACTCATGCTCACAGGTGGGTCAAGCTCTTGTTTTGTTTAACATTTTAACTTCTGCATGCCTTGCAGGTGCATGATATGACAATATCTGCACCACTGGTGGAACCAGCTGTTGAGTCATTCTGGAAATCTGAAGACAACAGTTTTGAATGGCATGCTGATACAAGTTTGAAGATACCAAAAACTCTTCTACTTTGCAGTGTTGTGTCCTCTCCTTCACCAGACCAGAAGAAGTACATCAAATGTGCATCAGATTCAGAACTTCCCATGCATCTCACAAAGTTGCCACAGATGTTCGCGTCACGCTTCTCACCACAAAAGCCGAGTGCCCAAGTGAACACAATTTATCTTGGAAACTTTGGCCAGAAGTGAACAAGATGGCTGCAGGGAACATCCTGCTGTCCTGCACAATCATTTTCAATCGGACCAGTCCCCAAGGACACACGCAGTCCTCAGGATGTCCTCAAAGTGCCATCACGTCCTCGTCCGTGATGGGATGAGCGGAGGAGGTCCACAGGCTATCGTCATAGGAGCTTCCAGCGATTGTCATTTGCGTACATCCTGCGGTCGTCAACCTAGGACAAGCACAGGAGAACTAAATTATTTTGATACTGCGTTGTGCATTTTAATACCTGCTAGCAGTAATCAAGTTCCCCATTTATTTCTCATTACCAAATACAATCAAAGAAGGAATCCTTATGCATAAATTAATAAAAAAACGAACACAAATATAAAATAAAGGCAGATATATGGGTGCAAATTCTGATAGTCGGATTTTAAAGGAATACGTCGATGTGCTGCGTTTGACGTACAGTAAAATACAGTTTGCTAGAACTTTCACTGCGGTCTTGTTGCATGAGTCTCCGCAAAGGGTTCCTGGCAGGAGGTTGCACGGAGCATTCACTGAGCATTTTATTTCCCGAGAGACAAAAAATAATAGCGTGTCACTGCCCAAGCTTCACTTACGATGCATCCCTCAAACCAACGCAGTAAGAGACACGAACACTACCTTGATAGCGATTTAATACTCCAGGGAATTTCTCACTTCATTGTTGGTTGTGTGCGAAATCAAGTTAAACTTAGATGCCTCACCCTTTGTTTTGACTGAGATGCGAAGAGGGCTCCCGAATCTGCTGAAGTTCGGAAGACAAGCAATAAGTTGTATCTGTTCTATCTTGGAAAGGAAATGCTGCTGCATCATATGCCTTTCTAAGTGGCTTCGCTGGTCTTAGTGGCTTAGGGGCCTTTTATATGTATCTCTTTTTTTTGCTTTTTAAACTGTGGCGCTCATTGTTTGTGATGAGAAATACGCTGAACAAATACAGAAGAGAAACCATGAATGGTGATCTAGTGACCGAGGTTGAGTATATATAAAACACAAACACACACACGCTGATGGGTGCTGCCAATGTGCCCTCACTTCCCAAAAAAAAAATAATTCACTTAGGTATCTGCTTGTGCACCTGAAGCTACACTCTTAATTTTTTACACCCTTTAGGGTGTAATCCAAAAGTGCGATAACTCACTCCCTTTAGGGTGTAATATAACATCCTTTTCCACAGATTACACCCTCCAAAAAGGGTGTAATTTGCTACTTCAAAAACACCCTTTAGGGTGTAATCCAAAAGTGCGATAACTCACTCCCTTTAGGGTGTAATTTAACACCCCTGGTAATATTACACCCTTTCAAAAAGGTGTTCATTTGTCAAGTAACACGTGTGTTACTTGACAGATAACATGAAATAGTTCTCACAAATGCCAGCAGCCAGAAACTGAATCCATGCACATGTATGCAGTCCAATAAAAGAGCATTTGAATTACACATGCCCTCGTTGCTAGTTGTTGTGGACACAAAAAATTTCCACGAGCACCAATGGAAATGCACCTGAGAAAAAAAGTTCAGACGGATGTCAAATATACTGCCTCTTTATTTTATAATGCAGTAATTTACCTTACATACTGAACATAGGTTACAGTAAATAAATGTTTCAATTGGTTTTACATACTTATCTCTTGCAGTCCAGCAGTTACGTCTACAAGTGCAACACTGGCCATGTTACGTCCAGTCCGCTATCACAGTTCTTTGTGAAAATGAACAAATGTGTTCCATAAAATGTTGGGTTCTAAATGTTCATAAAACGTTCTAAATGTGCACTATCAAAAGACAGGAACTAGAAAAGCGACCAGTCTGCTACCACAGTTATGCCTTTTTTGTTCTTCAGTTCTACTTTGTTTTGTTCTTCAGTTATGACTTTGTGAAAATGAACAAATGTGTTCTATAAAATGTTGTGTTCTAAATGTTCATAAGACGTTCTAAATGTGCACTATCAAAAGACAGGAATTAGAAAAGCGACCACTCTGGTATCACAGTTCGTGAAAATTAACAAATGTGTTCCATAAATTGTTGTGTTCTAAATGTTCATAAAACATTCTAAATGTGCACTATCAAAAGACAGGAACTAGAAAAGCGACCAGTCTGCTATCACAGTTCTTTGTGAAAATGAACAAATGTGTTCTATAAAATGTTCTAAATGTTAACTATCAAACGACAGAACTATAAAAAAATGTGAAGACAAAAAAGGAAAGCCCGAACAATGCACTGGTGAACTTAAACACAGTTCCACATTTGAGTTCCGCACTGTCTTACGTGGTAGCCCTCACCACTTTGCTGACTAGCTTGATCACTTGTTGCTTTGCCTTGGTAGAGTGCAACTTGTACCACTGACGTTCAATGAACGTCATGACGTTGGTCACTTCTTTTCCATACTGGGCTTGAAAGATCCAATATGCAGCAAATATTGCTGCAATGCCTTCTTCGGCATCCATCATCCGGAAGAGCCGTGTTCCATCAACATGGAGGTACATATGCTGTGCTTCGTCAAGTGAGTCCCCTGTGAACCTGACGCACGGGATCATGGGCATTGGGTCCACCTGAAATATGCTCTCTTAAGCACTGGTGCTCATGAAGCATAAGCAGTACAGTAGAATGCAGAATCAGAACATCACACAGTTCAGTATTTCACTGTGTTTGCAGATAATACCCAAATATATCCTGACGTTTTCAGGTTTTATTTTTTTAAGCTTGGGGGTAGAATTCGTGTCAATGGCCTCATGTTGATAATTCATGCAAATTCGGGTGCAAAAATTACCACACAACTTTGTTTCTGTTTTTAGTCGGTATGGAATGCTAGGCGGCCGCAAACAGTTTTCCCACAGTTAGTGCAACCGTAGCGAAATTGAGACGCCTGCAATAGCCGATCGAATCCCCAGGGCGTGGAACACCCTCCTTCGCCTTCATGATACACGTGATAAGAGCCGCCACTATGTGACGCGAGTGGTAGGGACGCTCCTTATTGGACCTGAGATCACATGATCAAGGTGAGCAACACCGCGCAGGCCGGAGTGTCTGCCAGCGGTTTGGAGACACCATGCGTTCTCCGGCTACGTGGAGTCCAAAACGGAGGGTTCAAAGGCTGTCAACGACACAACCACGATTTTTGGGGGACCGCAGACACCACGAGAAGAACGAGTGGTGCAGTCCGAAATTAACTGCGTCTTGTACAGCGAAACCCCAGTGCTTCCCGACAGCATGCAACCTCTGACCGTTTTCACCGCACAGTTGGTTCAGTGGCTAACAAGTGGCACCACAATGCCGCCGTCATCACTTGCTTTCTGCTACTGTGAATTCTGAGATTGCACTGAAGCCACGGTCACGAAACCTTATTTTGTCAGGCTGGATATATGCTTTGTTTTTTTTTAGAAAACATGATATAAATCACATAAAGGATAGAAGTCAACAAGAAACGGCTCGCAATGTTCGTACAAGACGGTTTTTTCTACCAATGAATGACAGGGCTCTCTACCACAAACGTGGGTGATGTGAGAGTGGGTGGGCGATTTTGCAAATAAATTGCGCCGCGGTGAAACAAGTTTGGACAAAAATATTTTTGGGAAATGTTTTTCACATACTGCTTTACAAGATGACAGCAGTTTTTTGCCATGTTAGATACCACTTTAATGCTCCTTTAACTGGGGAGGGAGAGATCTGGCCTTATTGCAGAACTGAGGTTCTGCATTGTACTGTTTATACAGAGTCTTAGATGTAATCAACTGTGCGTTTCATGGAAAAATGGTATGCCACTGCCTTGAGGTACCTAGCTGAGGTGCAATCTCGAAGGTAGTAAATGTGTTTAACCCTAAGCAGGCTGGCCGTGATGTGGAGTGTAAATTCAGAGAAAAATAGGGTTAACCCAAAACTAAAATGGGGTGAAGCTAAAATGCATCCAGATTTTTAGTCAATTTTCATAAAAGATATTTCTAAAAACTGATGGTCCTGATTGTCACCCTTCTACATGCATGCCCATCTCAAAAGCACCAGCATCATGTATGCCATGGCCATGCAAAGATCTTGAACCTGACTTTAGTGTAAAGGCTGTATAAGCATTTCTGTCAGGGTGTGGTGTCGGGATATTTGATTCAATAGTCAGAGGAACTTTTTTTGTGTATGCGTCTACTATTCTTATTCGAGAATTTCAATATTCACACTCCTCTACTTAATATTCTGTTCGCAGTGTTACATGAGTTTGCACTCAGGTTCAGAGGTGCCCGAACTCATCAGTACAGTTAAACTCCTTTACAGCAAACGCCTTTTTAACAAAAACAAATAAATAAATACAAAAAGAAACTGTAGGAAACTATCGGTAAAGCAAAAACTGGGAGAAGTCTAGCACTCGGAAGTGAATGAAATAAGTATTTAAAGAGATTGAAACATTTATTTTACTGAAAAACAAGCTTTCGGACGGAGTCCGTCCTTCATCAGGTGTGACTTGGGTGAACACTTGGTAGAGATGTTTATGCTAATGTACATAAGAGAATGTGGGCAAAGAAGGTGGTGAGGAGGAAATACAAATTCCAATTAGAGAGGACTGAAGGCACAAAAAAGAAAATACGAAAGAAGGCTACGTACAGTAGGAGTGTCACCGGAGACAAAAAACGTTGACAGATCTCAGGCGATCGAGCGAACATGGTAAAGAAGAACGGTGGAAGAAGTATTACACTGCTGGGGTTTGAGAAAAGATAAACAATGGCAGCGCTCGCGTTTAGCCTCCATTGTAACGTAAAGAAGCTGAGAAAAGGCTATCGGTTATTACGAGTTTTGGAAAAGTAGTACATTCTTAAAATGGGTAAAAAAATGAAAAAGTAACAAGCAAAGGAAAATAAAATCTGGAGAAATTGTAACATGTCTGTTGAGAACACAAGGTATATGTACCACAGTTTTAAGACAGAGGCCCTGGAGTTGGTCAAAAAAGGGGGATGCATTATACAATACTAAAGGGGATTGCTTCAGGTGGTCAAATGACCAATACACACGTGGTCTCCTGCAGTAGGTGACAAAACAGGTCAAGAGTTTTTATGCTTAGCATACGCCAGGGTTTTATGTTTAGCAGATGGGCAATGTTTTTGGACCTTCAGAGAAATTGGGGAAACAAGATGATAACGTGGGACAGTAGTGGCCGTTGAGACCATGGGGAATTAAGGACTGGAATTTAGCAATTAAAAATGACTCTCGCTTTTTGCGTTTGTTGCTGTCAGTTTGTTGTTGTGTGTTAAAGTCAGGAAGGTTAAAATGCAAGGAAACAGTGATTGGTCGCTGATGAACAATGTCTCCTTTATGTCTGTAAAACCGCTCCCGCATGGAATTAATGTTTCTCCGACATACTGAACGTGACATTTGGTGCAGAAGATTATGTAGCAAACAGTATATGAATTTCAGTTAAGAGAGTGTTTTATTTTAAAAGGGAAGTTGTTTTTGTAGCTGTCAATTTGTGTACACGAAACAATAAGTTTACAGGTCTGGCACCGTGTTTTGCCACATGGAGGTGCCACTTTGAGGTTGCTGGTGAATCTTTGACAATACTAGCAGGTTACGTAAGTTAGTCTGTCATTTGAAAGCAACCGAGATGATTCACCTCTGGCCTGATGATGAAACATCTATAAAACTATTCTTTGATCATTTTAACTCACTGCATCATTCAATTAACATTTCATGTCAGTTTTCATGCCAATCTGTTAGCTTCTTAGACATAGCCATCTCTCTTAGGTCAGGCTCACTGGTTACCGAGCACCAGTATCTCCATTTTGACATTTATCACCCCCAGAAACAGAAAAGTAACATACCCTATATGGGCAGTTTAAGCACTTAAAAAGGTATATGCTCAGACCAGGAAGATTTTTATAAACATGCACACGACACGACTAAAAACTTCCTAATCCTTCCCCTCTAGTCAGTGATGCCATCCACAAATCAAACTTAAAGGAAAGAGATGTCCTACTAGCACCTAAATTAGAATAGAAAGTCCAATTTTAGTTTTTACCACTCAGTTCGATAAATCTTTCAACAACTGTAAAACAGACCTAAACCGCCATTTGAATAACCTTCACGTTGACAGCATATTCAAGGAAGTTTCACACAGGCACCCATGGTTGCTTTCAAATGGGAGACTAACTTACGTAACCTGGTAGTATCGTCAAACATTCACCAGCAACCCCCAAGTAGAACTCCATGTGGAAAAACACGATGCTAGACTTGTAAATTTATTGTTTCGTGTACACAGATTGAAGCTGTGAATTTAGCATGCTATCAGCTACACAGCAGCTGAGATAATAGCTACAAAGACAACTTCACTTTTAAAATAAAACACTCTTAACTGAAGTTCATATACTATATGCTACATAATCTTCTGCACCAAATGTCACGTTCTGTATGTCGGAGAAACATCTAATTCCATGCGGGAACGGTTTTACAGACACAAAGAAGGCATTGTTCATCAGCGACCACCCGTTTCCTTGCATTTTGACCTTCCTGAGCACGACTATAACACACCCATAAAGATCGTCATCTTAGAATCAGGCTTTCCTGACAACAATGAATCGAGAGTCATTTTTAATTGCTAAGTTCCAGTCCTTGACTCCCCGATTTCCCCGATGGTCCCAAAACATTACCCGTCTGCTAAACATAAAAACTATTGACCTGTTTTTCACCCCCTGCAGGAGGTCGCATGTGTATCGGTCATTTGACCACTTGAAGCAATCTCCCTTAGTACAACTGTATAACGCATCCCCCTTTTTTTTTACCAACTCCAGGGCTTTCTCTCTTTAAACTGTGGCGCATAAACCTTGTGTTCTCAACAGACATGTCACAATTTCTCCAGATTTTATTTTCCTTTGCTTGTTACTTTTTCATTTCTTACCCATTTTAAGAATGTACTACTTTTGCAAAACTCCTAATTACCGATAGCCTTTTCTCAGCTTCTTAACGTTACAATGGAGGCTAAACACGAGCGCTGCCATTCTTTATCTTTTCTCAAACCCCAGCAGTGTAATATTTCTTCCACCGTTCTTCTTTACCATGTTCGCTCGATCACCTGAGATCTGTCTTTTGTCTCCGGTAACACTTCTAGTGTACGTCGCTTTCTTTTGTATTTTCTTTTTCGTGCCCTCAGATCTCTCTAATAGGAATTTGTATTTCCTCCTCATCACCTTCTTTGTCCCCTTTCTCTGCTGTACATTAGTATAAATATCTCTACCAAGTGTTCAATGTATCACACCTGATGAAGGACGGACTTCGTCCAAAATGTCGCTGTTTCAGTAAAATAAATGTTTCAACCTCTTTAAATGCTTAATTAAAAAAACTGTACAATGAATTTTTTTGCCAGTCTTGCCAAGCTCTCATAGGATGTAATGCATTTGTAGGACATTTACAACGAATTCCTTTTGAACGAACATACCAAACTGGCAAAACGATGAGCATAAAAAAAAAGAAAAGAGCATAAACACCCAACATGTGCTGAGATTCCAGTGCATGGGGACACCGCACAGCAATCGTCGGCATTTGCTGAAACCATTTATTGGCCCCCACATCATTGCTAATTTCACACAGTTTGGGACTGCTGGAAGAGTAGAACGTGAAGGACAGGAGCCTTGAGCCTGATGACAAATACGAAGAGACAGCCACAAGGTTCAGAACCAACAATGACATTTATTTAGGTCACAAGGCAAGAAGCAGGAAACTTAGCATCGGAGAAATGGCTGCAGAAGTGTTGTTCACGCAAGGGGTCAACCGCATATTTCGTGAAAGGTTAGTATCTTATGGCCTTGATACATGCAGAGTAGGTGAAGTTTTGTGGGTAGAACACGTAACAAAATCGTATATCGGGGACATAAACTGCCGTTGCTGGTTCTCAGCTGTCTCCATGTAGATGTCTCTTCATGACCCTCCTCAAGCTCAAGGTTCTATACTAAAGGCCCACCATGAATATACACCAGCTACAATTTAATCTAGTATTTATGTATTTGCACGTAGATAATTCCTAGACACACTTCTTGCACACCACTGTATCATGCAGTGGCACGTAAAAGTCAATCACAGAAGCCATTCTCCTTGGGTATAAGCCCCGTGCAACTGCCACTGATGGTTGGTACTACGTAGTGCAATAGTGTTGCCACACAAAGGTGCAGATATAAGACAACTCAGGCAGGAATGCAACTTCAATGACGTAAATAAAAGGGAGGACACTCACGTTTTCATGCACAAAGAGGTGTGACAGAGCACTTGTTTCTCGCAAGAAACAGCCCAGGATGTTCAAAGCAGCCACAGCAAGCATGTCTGTAATACATGCACTATTTTTAGTATGTGCAACAATGAGCTGTGCTAAGTCCCTGAGGGAATGATGACGGGAAAGACATGAATTATGGTGATCACCCAATTTCAGTTCTCTACACACACTCCTGTAATGTTAAAGCTCTTGAGCTTCCCAGTGCAGTGAAGACCTATGCTGCCTTCCTGACACTGCAGTATCGCTAGGGCCCTTGATTTTCAGGTAAAACCCGATAAAGCTCGTTTTAACCTGCGATCTATGATCTACGTCAAAGCAGTTCATGTTAACCCAATAAGACCTATAAACTGGGCTTGCAAATGTGCAAAGGAACGACTTCATCCGCAGACGTGCGAACTACAGCAACTGCTGCAACCACTCCTGACTGCCATGTGCCAGGCAGCACGTTGCTTCGGGCCCCTATGAAATGTTTACTCGAAAACAAAACAAGTCTGATTGCAAGATATTATAACTCGGAGTTTATGTAACAGTTATTTCAAATGTCTTACAGAATTGTGAATATCTAATATTTGTTCAAAGGATCGCTCGCAAGAAACTACACGAAACGGTAAATTGCAACAACAGAAACTAGATTTAGCACTTATATGTCTACGAAAGCGTACGGGTCATCATCAACACATACTGTCGTATTCCACAAAGCGTGAACTCATGGGACACATATTCACAATGGGCACACGGCCAACGTCTTTCCCAGGGACTGTGGAAGAAATCCGTACCCGCCAATGAATTGCTAGCCTCCTCGGCCGGGATCAAACCCGCTACCTTGGGATTGGAAGGCCGACACGCTACCTACGAAGCCACCGAGGCGGCCCTGATTGCAAGACGACCCCCCAACATTGAACCTCGGAATTAGGAATACAAGTTTGATGCAAGTGAGCAAAATTCTGATGACACAGCGTATGGGTGTTTTTCAGACTGCGCACTCCGAGCAGCACGTGTGTTGCCTATCGCCAATAAGCGTGGAAACTTAAACACATGCTCACAGCTCAACGAGAATTCCACTGCCAGTCAAATGGCAATCTTGATGTTGGGGATTGATCTTCAAGAACGAAAGCTCATCTTGCAATTGAGTAAAGACCGTATTCTCTCACTTTAGTTCAACACAGTAATGTGCCATGCGTTTTTTTCCCACTCACAAATACACTTCTCAGCAGACATCCTCACCAGGGCCTCCTCACATTTACATCACAGAGTTTAAGGTGAGGTGAGGAAAATAAATGTTTTGGAGTGAGTCGAGGCCAGGAAAAATTCCAGAAAAATTCTTGGAGGAAGTAAAAGTGTCAAAAAATGTTTTGAGGTGAGGTGATGTGCAGAAAAGTTTTAAAAACAAATTTTTGGAGGTGAGGTGAGAAAGGGCTTCAAAAATCTGTCTAGGTTAGGTGAGATGATAAGAGATGAGAGGACATTTTTTTTTTCTCCTGGAAAATTGAGGTGAAGTGGAATGCCTGCCCCTGCTTCTCAGTATATCACCTGATTTCACCCTATTTTGCAGGTCCTCTTTTTCAACATGAGTTTTATCCCCTGATTAGAAAAAAAATAAAACCCGAAAAGTGGGTGCTGTATGAACGGTCATCACCTGGGACTTAAATCAGAGTACAGCTGTGGCTTACGTTTCTTTCGTGTTGCGCCTACATCTTCCAGGTGTGGGATGTGTTTCGCCTTTTCCTGCAGCGGGCTGCCAGTACGAATAATACCACTAACAGTGAGCCTGATCACTTCCTCGACACCACGCTGCACAGGCTGGAGGGCTTCTTTACTTGTGGCACTCTCAAACTCGTTGAAGAACTGGAAGAAACATCAGAACCAAGGTGTGCATTGCAATAAGCAAAATTAGACACCCGTGTTGGAAATATGAAAACAAGTGAGAGGCAGACATTAGTGCATGGTAGGAGATTGGGAGCTTTTTTGCATTTGGGTTAGAGTGCAGCAGCACTATTGCTATGGAAATAAAGGAGGAAGAACGTTGATTGGCCATGCAACGAGTGGTCCGCTCTCTCTAGTAAGAAAAAACTGGCTGGGACAGAAGAAAAGTAACAGCTATTCACATATTAGCAGCATAAGTCATGTACATTTCACTTAGTCACATACCCTGCCGGAGGCCATGATGTACTGGTATTTTACTACAGTAACAGTCACAGGCAGAGTGGCGAGGTCTGCAGCTCTGCTTCGGTGGGTTGCCGCCATTCTCACTTTGATTTGGAACTCATCAGGGTCTGTCTTTTTGCCCTCGCTTCTTAGCCACTGCTCATGTCTCTCTATACTTGTTTCATCTTCATGCTGACTGGCAGTATGAACATCAGACTGAAACAAAAGGCAAGCAAGTTCACAATGAGGGAAAGAGTTTGTAGTCGAATTCATAAATGCAAAAAATATAGTTCCTGTCTTACAAGAGGCAAGCACACGATGAATCGAACTGGGCGCCGCCCCGTGTACGAAAACGCACAAAGCCGAAGTGAACTTTTGTCACACAAATGCACTGCCACTACTCGATATTGCATGGAAAGTTGTTGCCTAACAAGCTGCAAATGCTTCTGTAAAGAGGTCACCCCACAATAGTTGTATACATGCGGCATAGTCTGCTTTTGAAACAGAACAGGATTTTGCAGTTCTTAAATTGCAGAACTTCGTGCCAACCATCTAATTTCACAACACATGCTGAATTCTGAAATTTTTGTGCAAGTGCATTAATGGAAACACATTTTTGTTAAATAAATGTTGGGAGAATCCTGTTTTACCAGTGTTGGAAATGGCTTTATTTCCTTGCATTAATGCAAACTTATTTCGAGTCACAGTTACATTAGAATGAACAAGCTCTTGCTGTACAAAAGCATTGAGCAAGTAAACCGCCTTCAATTTGTAATTGGTAATGCAGAAATTTACACCCAGATATCCTATGTGTATATTAAAGTTCCCCTTTTACTGTTTGTACCTCTCGTTGTGTCCTCCGCAATTCACTAGGCCGCTCAGCATCAGTTCCACTTCGCTTGCTTGCAAATTTGGCGCGATTTTGTTGCACTTGTTCATGGTTCTGCACCTTGCGTCGCTCGTTCTTGAACTTATTGCGGAGAGCAACAAGCCAAGAGCTCTAAACACAGTGAGAATTAAAGGAGGTCTTAAATAAAATACATAGAATTGTACTGTGACATGCGGCATCATTCGTGTAGCAAGTAAGCAAAAATTGGAGGGACATCATAATGCATGCACAACAGAGAAATATGCATTTAACTGTACTTTGTGGTCCTGAACTTTCACATGGTGTGCTAGAAATTTTAGTAAAGGTACTGCCACAGTCACTCTATGCTCCTGGTCATATAACTCTGCCGTGGTGCGATGGGAGAGCTCTTTCTGGGAAAAAAATGAGGCCAGTAAGACGACGTTTCCTACACTAGGGACGCGCACCGAAAGCACTAGCAGCCTGTGCTTCGCCTCTTTTGTCTGCCACTTGTCGTAAAATCGTGCTTTAAAAACGTTTTTACAGCACATGACTTTGGTAGAGGACGTGTGATTCTGTACATGTTTTAAATTGACTAGAAAAACAACAGAAATGCACACAACGACACAGTACTTCGACTGCGACAAGCTTGCATGTTCGATATGTTCTCACGTGCATGATGTTGTTATGCACTGTGGTGTCGCGTCTGCACACAAACGCTGTATCATTTTCAGGGAATGCCAGAATGATGTGTTGGCCACTATGCTCTCAGGGTGCGTCTCTGAACGGCTCACTTATCAAAACTGCAGAAGGGCTGTGTAGTGCGCTGTAGTGCCGGCAGCTGTTCAATAAAACGTGCAATGCAACCATGGAAGGATTACTAAATCAGTATGTTGCTATCGTTAGGTTGTTACTAACTGTTAGATTTGTGTTAATATTCATCAACTGTTTGGGTTTTCTATTGCTTCACACGTTGCTTCTGTAGCTGCGACTATGAGCGTCACTCGGAATCTGTTGGCAGATTAAGAAAAGAAAATTAAAAAATGAGAAGGAAAGCTAATGTCTAAGCATTGGTGAAGTTTGACCTGATAAGCCTGCACTGTGGTACGCTGCAACATTAAGGTAGCCCCAGCCTACCCAACAGCCCATACTGAAAAATGAGAGATAGTTCTCATTGGACGATCAAGACCTGGTATCTAACAGATTTTGATTGTAATCCAAACAGGCACAGATATGTTAGCAAAGAATGCAGCTGTTACTGTGGCCCTGGTGTTCTGATGACAGTAACATTAGGGTCATTGCTAGGTGCCTGCTGCAGCAGGCATATTTTGCCCTTGCCCTCAACAATGAGTCTCTTCTCTTCTGGACGTGCCAATTGGGCACACACTGCGTCAGGGAAGTCTATGCTGAGTTTCCGTAGGACGCCACCAGGAAGCATCAGCTTAGAACTGAGTGATGCAACTGTCAAGGAAGGATGGTGTGGGCTGCTCCCTTTGTGCACGTCGCAGACAATAAAGATGGTGGGGGAATCAAAAAAAGAAAAGAAACTGTAAGAAAATTTGCTAACAAGAGCCCATCTTTTGCTCTGTAGTGTATGTGGAAAAAGTACAGCCAACAGTTGATGGCTAACAGTGGTGTTTTTCCCCCCACGGTGGTGTGTGTCATTCATAATGGTCAAATCAGTTGGGCCCACAAGGAAGATATCACATTTCTAATGATGTAGCAACAAAAAGGTAGTCGAAACTGTTGGAACTCACAAATCCGGATCCAATGGAGTCAGCAAGGTGCGGGTAACGCTCAAGAAATAGGCTGATAACTTTGTAATAAAAAACACGAGAAGGGTATCTGCAAGGATAACAGTAATATGTGCTGCACTAAAGTGGGACTCTGAATTATATGTCGAATACTCTGCAACCACATTGTAGGACTAACTAGGCCCCATTGCAATTTGATAACAGCACTGCTGCATTACTGCATCCTCGGAGAACAAGGAGCAGTCTAAACAAGGACAACGACACAAGAAGACACACAAACAAACAGAGGCTCCACTATCAACAAGTTTTTACTGAACAACACAAGCACATTTATAACCAATGGTAAGGACGGGAAAAGGGGGCAAAACGGAAGACACGTGGGGCCAAATAAACACGAGGAACAATCAGATCTAACTACTCACTCCCAGCCTTCAGTCTGCATTCCAAGAACCCAAACTCTTCCCTAGTTAGCGATATTGACGGCTCACTGACACATTTATCAGACCCATACTTCATTATCAAAAAGGCCTCGAAAATTTCTCTTTCATTCTTGGAGTTAAATCGTCCTCTAATCTTTGTTCTCGGAAACTCCGGAACGCAACCGCAGACCCTGACGTGTTCATGCAAGGTACCCCCACCCGTCTTATTTACACAATTCTTATGCTCCATTAAGCGTTCATTTAGGCACCGGCC